>NC_085136.1:32899573-33205151 GCF_035046485.1 Aedes albopictus
CAGTCGAAATTGTACAAGGAATCAACAAAAGAAGCTTGGGAGTAGTTTATCGTTCCAAGGTGCACCTCCAAGAATTCTAAACTTTAAAAAGACAATAACGGCGTCAGATGTCGTGTGTCCCATCCACAAAAAGGGCGTCCCATCCACAGTTGGATCACAGAGAACAGACATTTAAGCTCGAACAAAAATACGTCGAAATCGTGTGTAAAAGATTTAAGTGTACCTCAACGCCACCAACGGAGACTGCCCCACTTATAAAATCGATTTCACCCCACGATGGCAGTGTTCAGCGTTAAAATACACTAGCCCACAAAGCGACACGAGCGCCAAACGGCCAAAAACGACGAGCACTGGAAACAAATTTGACAACACAGCAATGTAAGTGATGGGACGCTAGCGCCGCACAACGGGAGCATAACCACATACTCTGAAATGACCGTTACAAAGTTTTACACAAGGCAGAAAGCAAAGATAGACGTCTGTTCTCTGTGGTTGGATTGCGGGAACTATCGCGCGATCAAAATACTGAGCGCTGTCTACAAGATACTCTCTCAAATATTATGCCACCGTCAAGCACCGATTGGAAGGCAGTTCGTGGGACAATATAAGGCAGGGTTCATGGGTAAACGCGCTACAACGAACCGATCAGAAGTAAGCCATGCGCCAGGTGTTGCAGAAATATCGCGAATACAACGTGCCCACACATCTCTTGTTTATCGATTTTTAACCGGCGTGTGATACAATAGATCAAGAATAGCTATGGCACTTAGAAGAACGGCATTGGCAGAAAAGAACGTACCGCTGGAGCCGACTTCTGTCTGTCAGAAACCACAGTAACTCGGCCAACGATGTTCCCACCAGCAGATTACCGGTGTTACTAGTGGTAACAAGAAAACTCGATAAATACTTTCCAAATCCTCTATGGAGCCACCATTTGTTATAGTGCATTAGTTTGTCTTTTGTATGGCACCAGCTTTCTGCACACTGTTTTGTCCTTGACTCCTCTTATGATCAATCAATTGTAGATAAGAAACGCTTGCCTCTTCCGTACTAGAAGATTGAAATTGATTTTAAATACAAAAAAAAAATCTAAAAAACTGAAAAATATTATAGTGGCTCAGAAAAAGGTGCTCTTTCGTATAAAATTAAAAAATCAATACATTTATCAAAATTTAAAAACTGAACGTTTCCCGAATGGCATCCTTATATGATCGCTGATGGACATTCCCCAAAAACTTCAGCCGAACCATCACTTTCACCAAGGCATGCAACCGGAATGAAACCGACGAACTCGATAATAGTAGTTTACGCAACAAGGTACAGAATGACGATTTTTACAGCACGAGACGTACATTTATCCAACGAGGCTTGCCGAGTTGGATAATTACGACGAGTGCTGTAAAAATAGAGCGGATTTTTTGAAAATTCCTTCCAAATTTTCTCTAGAAAATAATTTCGACATCCCTCTATGATTTCTCCTTCCAAGATTAACCCAGATTTTTTTTCGTGAAATTCTTCCAGGAATTGTGGTTCCCCCACCATAGGATTCCTCTAGGATTTCCTTCTGTGATTCCTCAGGGAGCTATATCCGGGAATCTTCTTGGGGATCCTTCTGAAGTTCTCTCTTTGAGGTCCTTCCAGAAGTTTCTTTTAAGTTTCCTAACAAGTTCCATCGCAGGAGCGTCTTCCAGGATTCCTACTGGAACTTCAGGGGATTTCTTCCGGGATTACTCATGGCGTTCCAGGAATCCTACAGGAATTCCATCCGAGATTCTCGTAATAGCTTCTGAGGAAAACCAGAAGGAGTTTGCAGGAGTATTTCCTTAAAGAAACCCGACTAGAAAAATATATCAAGTTTTTAACACATTGTGTTATGATGATATGAAATTTTCATATAACTTATTTTGTTATAAATGCAGGATATTGTTAAAATAACTAAAGCTTTAACAAAAAGAACACCGGTCTAATCAAAAAAATATCCTATTTTGTTATAATCTGATCCAATTTATAACACAATATGATATAAATTTTAGCTTCAAGAAAACTAGTTTCTATCATATTTTGATAAAAAGATGTTCTGAATGTCAAAAAATCAGAACTAAATTGTTTCACAATGAATTAGTAAACAACATTTATAACATTATATGATACAATTAAGTTGTAATATTTTTAAACACCAGTGATGTTAAACATGATTATATCACAATGAGTTATACATATCATGGTTTGTTATAATTATGTTATATTTTAGTTGGAATCTTCTAGTCCGGAATCTTGTAGGTACATCATGAGGAATACTATAAACAAAAACTGCTGGAGTAATTTCTCAAAATATCCCTCAATGAACTTCTGAAGGGTTTCCATCAGAATAAACTTCGAGAGGAGTTCCAGAAGGATCTGCAGGAATTCCAAGCGGAACTCTAGGAGAAAACCTGAAACTACTTTCTAAATGAATCCTGGAAAGAGTTCATAGAAAAAACCCTGGAACCAGTTTCTGAAAGAATTACTGAAAAATTTCCGGAATAATTTCCAAAAGGAATACCAGAAATAATTCCAAAAGGAATCCCGGGAAAAGTTTCTGATAGAAATCCAGGAATGTGTTCCTAAAAAAAATAAATCCAGAAGAAATAATTCCTGACAAAAGCCCCGATAAAAAAAAAACAAAAGGAATCCCGAAAGGAGTTCAAGAAGATTCCAGAAATAGTTCCTGAAAAAATCCCGGAAGGGGCTTCAGGAAAAATCCCGAGGAAGTTTTTGGAGGTATACTGAAAAAGAAACTCTTATAGGATTCCTAGAAGAATCTCATAATGAATTTTTGAAAAAAAAATGCTTGAAGAAGCTCCTGGAGGAATCTCGCATAGAATTCCTGGAATTACAACATTTTGGAAGGAGTTCCTGAAGAAATCTTAGAACGAATTCCTGCAGCAATCCCTGAGAGAACTCCTGGAGGAATCCCGAAAGAAATCCATGGTAGAATTTCTGGAATTCCAAGGAATGCCTTCTGGAAGTAAAAATAAAAAACGTCTGAAGACATTCCAAAACTTTTAGCAGAATCTAGGATGAAATTCCTAGAGTTTGAAGGAAGCTAGGAGTTCCTGAAGTAATCTCAGAAGATATTCCCTAAGAAGTCCAAAAAAATCTCTGGAAGAATCCTGGCAAGAGCTTTCGAAGGAATCACAGACGGAGTCTCTTCAGGAATTTCAGAAGAAACTCCTGGATGAACCCCAGAAAATCATCAAAAACAACTACGAGTCCCGGTTAGCCTACGCCGGATACTGCAGAGCTACTTCCAGAATATGGTGCTAATACATGTATGACACCAAGGAAGGCGACAGGAGCTACAACTTCACCATGGGGGGGCCTCAGGGCTCCATCCTGGGCGTCCGTATGATGGAGTATTCCGAACTAATATTTATTGTGAGTGTAAACGTCAACAAAGCGTCCTCAATACGACTTGATGCTGAGTTACTGTGTTGAACATATGGACGGGAAGCTTCTATGCAAGCCCTGTACCAATGAAACTGGCGAACTTAATCCACATGTACACCGTGTCCAATAATTTCTCATACAAAATCAAATTCAATACATTTCACATCTGTAATTAGGATTTTCCAAGTTTATTTATTTATTGAAAGGCCAACTAACATACACCAAATACAGCATATGTTCCGGAACTAACTGTCCTTTATCCTTCTCTGCTGATCGTTTATGTATCGTCAGTCCATTTCAGCTGGCACGCACGCCATTTCTTTGGTACTTCGTCGTATTTTAACGAGTAACGGTTTTAAGTTGAAACAAATTAGGTTCCTGTCCTCCCCATTGCTAGTAGCAACTATGACCAGAAGAGAAAAAATATAAGATCTTATATTGGTGAAGTACAAAGCCGTTTTATTTTGCACAAAATAAAACGTAAATTAAACAAAAATGTCCATTTATCTGTTTCAATGAGATTTGTTGTGTTAAAGAATCTGGTTGATTCACACCATTCTCACTTATAATACATGCTTGTATTCCTATTGTGGTAAATGTTGTCCAAAATTTACGTTTTATGATGTTTATCTTTGATATAACGGTTATTTTCATGAAAATCAGCCCAAGTTGCAAATGTCTTACCATATCATCACTAAAACTGTATTCTTTTAGCCTTAGTATATCCATTTGGTGCATAACTCGGGATACAAACTCAAAATTTATCCTTATGGACTCGTTTTTGCTACCGTAGAATGAAAAACTTTTCGTATATTTTTCTTGCGTACCGGAGAAAATGGATTTCAGAAAACGGAAGTGTACTGCTAGGGTTATAAAAACAAATAGAAAATAAAGTTATTCTAAACCGTATGCTTTATTTAATCAGTATTATGTGGCCTTTCAATACATGTATTCACATTGAAAGATGTGACTAACATCTAGTTTGCCACGCCCTTACAGCGTCAGCAGCGGTACTATAAGTGTCAAGTTAAATTTGTTTACCTAAACAAAAGGTCCTCTACAAGCTGGCCACTTAAAAATAGTAAGTTATTGCAATTAAAGTTATTAAAATAATCAAATGATAAAAGTGACTACAGCGCCATTGGAGTTCTAGTGTATTTCTATTGTCGTGACCATCCTATGACGATGAACAAGTAGGCCTTTTCATCGTCACAAAATGAAATGAGCACTCGCGCACTTCGTCATGTCATTTCGCAATAATCAAGCGTCATGACGAAAACTTCCATATTGTTTTGAAATTAAAATTTTCACATGGTCCAAGCGAATTTGAACTAGTCGTTGTATTTAATAGATAGAGAGGACATAAATTCATGACTTAAAAGATTCAAACAATAACAAAGTTCATCGATGTGCTAGTAGTTGCCTTGTTTACAACCATGCCACGCTCCGTCATGACCGAAAAATGAGCGAATATTGTTAGACTCTCTTGGTCATCGTCTCCCAATTCGATGACATTGAGAGAGGCACTTCTGTAAAAATCGCGTGACGACACGTGTTGACGCTGACGCTTTCCAAGCCTGAATTCCTTGAATTACCAGAACACATATTCCAAAATTGAAAAATAGGACAACACTAGATTTCGGTTTGGTAGATCTGTCACCGCAACGCAACCTAAAAAGGCGATCTACTCACGCTACGGTCTCCGTTAAAGATCGAGCATCTTTTAAACCCCCTCAACCATTCATCCCTCAGCACGGGTCGCCTGACTCCTTGGATTGGGGTTACCTGTTTGGTGGACTTTCACCCCCGGAACAGGTGGTCCGTAGTGCTATTCTAAGCCGGCAGCTACACGGGCAATGTAGGTTAGGGTGGCTCACAGCTATATGAAAAACAAAAAAAATCGAATAATACCAAGTCTTACCTCCGAATTCAGTTTTTTGTACTTCCAGAAGCTACGTTCAAAATTTGAGCAAAATCGGTCAAGCCTAAGGGGGCGCTCAACAGGCTTGAAGTTTGTATAGGGAAACTTGGTCAAATGTATGCAGAAATCTTAAGTTTTCAATTTTTGCCGCTAGGTGGCGCTGTAAGCGTTTAATAATTGAGTCCTTTTTACCCTTCTTACACCCATAAGAAGGGTATAAATATCGCTCGAAAAACCGACTTTCGATCCGAGGCCCGGAGGGCCGAGTCTCATATACCAATGAATTCAGCTCGACGAACTGAGCAAATGTCTGTATGTGTGTGTGTGTGTATGTGCGTTACAAAAAAAAGTCACGCACGTTTCTCAGCCGTCTGTCAACCGATTTGAGTTCTCTTGGAAGCAAATGAAAGCTACTACATCCTAGTAGAACGCTATTGATTTTTTTTTTTTCGATTGGACGTTTGGTTACCGAGATATCTCTCGAAGAGTACTTATGAGTCATATTTCTAAACTTTTTAAGATTTTTGACCAAGTGTATCATAATAAATATTTCGACCGTTTGTCAATCGATTTAAATTCTCTTGGCACCAAATGAAAGCTACAGCATCCTAGTAGATCACCCAGAAATTTTATTTCGATTGGACATTTGGTTACAGAGATATCTTTCGAAGAGTACTTAGGATTTATACAACTAAACTTTTTGAGATTTTTGACCAATTGTATAATAATAAATATCTTAGCCGTCTGTCAACCGATTTCGGTTATCCTGGCACCAAATGAAAGCTACAACATTCTAGTAGAACCCTATACAATTTCATTACAATTGGACATTTGATTATCGAGATATCTTTCAAAGAGTACTTGGGAGTAATACAGGTTAACTTTTTGAGAGATTTTGGACCAAGGGTACCATAATAAATATCTCAGCCATCTGTCAACCGATTTAGGTTCTCTAAGCACCAAATGAAAGCTACAGCTTATCCTTGTATAAGGCCCTGAAATTTTATTTCGAATCGACATTTGATTACTGAGATATTTTACGAAGAGTATTTCATTAAATCGGGTTTTTATTATTGTATTCACTTGTTATCTTGCATTAGTTTTTCACCAGTCTATGGGAAATTATTTTTCAATAAATTATGCTGATATCATACAAAGTGTATTCTACCAGGTTATTGTTTTCAACAAAATTTTAATTATCAAATTCCAAATACACATGAATTTTATGAAAACTAACAATATGTTAAATGAAAGCTTTGAATTTATATATTGTGGAAAAAATGCAAGAACCGGACAGCCAAAATAACTAGTTAATGCCAAAACTGATTAACTTAGTAGATATATCATTTTTGTCCTTTTTACACAATAACCATGAATACCAAGTACTTCGGAGCCAATTTATTCGACTGATTAAGAGATATTAGACAAAGTGCATCTCGCTGATTTTCTTATCCATTTGTTAATCGATTTAAGATTATTTGGCAGTTAACAAAAGATACAATATTTCATAATATGAAAGCTATTTTTTTAACATTCCATATAAGATTCTAGGAGGTGTCTGGCATTTCTGGTAAGTCCATGGTCTGATGCTATTTTGGGAACCAATTCACTAGATGTCAAATCAACAATATTTTCTAGAACTTTTGGTCAATCACACAAAATAAATTTGCTTAATACGCATAATACAACAATATTTTTAATAAGTGTAAGAAGGGTTCTGTTCACCATAGGTGGATTAAATCGGGTTTTATTCTTGTAGATGGCTATATGCCAAAAAACTTTGTCGGAGACCGCAAAATGATCCGACGGCTGCGAAAAAAAGTTATACCCTAGGCAAAGTGAGGCGGAGTATTGAGATTTCATTATTGATTTTATTGCTTTTCATGTGCTGGAAAAACAACAATAAAGTTTATCCTCACTTTACCTATTGTATAACTTTATTACCAGTCTTCGGATCACTTTGTGATCTTCGACAAAGTTGCTTGGCACATAGTCACCTACAATAATACCGCATAATACCAAAGGGTTCAATTGTTGAACGCTTGCAGTGCCACCTGGCGGCAATAATCGAAAACTTAAGATTTCTGCATACATTTGGCCAAGTTTTCCCATACAAATTTCAAGCCTGAGGCTTTACTGATTTTGCTCAAATTTTGAACGTATCTTCTGGCTGTACAAAACAACTGAATCCGGAGGTAAGACTTGGTATTTTTAGAAATTTTTGTTTTTCATATAAGTGTGGGCCACCTTAATGTAGGTTTTTTCCAGCTAAACTCCTGACAACGATAGGCTTGGTCAGGTTCAGGCTCCACCAGCTTACGAGAAGATCATCATCATCCACCCACGTCAGTTACAAAACCCACCGCCAGATGAATGGTTACCACTCTTGGGCGGCGCATTTTATCGGGGCATAGCGTCCGAACATGCAGATACGCCACGAAGTCCAAGGAAAGAAGGCACATAGGATATAATGACACATCCAAACTTTTGGACGTTATTTTGCAAAAAAAAAAAAAAAAAACGTGGCTTATCGACCGGGACAGTATGGCCTCGGACGTTGTGATCCGGCCCCTCTTGGGCGGCCATGAGGGGTGGCGTAATGGGGCCATTAATAGATCACAACATGGGATGTGGGGGCAATGACCGAGGTTCGAGGCCATGGACCTCCAAGCGAACTCCATCCATATATCAGACTCACTTGCATATAGTTCGCCAATTAAGGCAGTCGACAACTACAGAAAGTTTAAGAAGTGGATACAATAGAAGCAGAGAGAAATCATAGCGATTTTGAAGAGGTGGAAAGGAGGCGACCTGAGAAATAATACATTCCTCCCATCCCAGAACACCGCCGTTTTTGGTTTAAGAACCCCGTGAAGTGCCGTACGACATCCGAGTGTCCGAAGTCATCCGGCAAAGACCGATCCACTACGACATCGGTAAGGACCCTGTAACCTGTGGTTACAATTTTGTGTACTTTTGTTGTTGCGTGCATTTTACCCACATACACCACTGTGTTTTGTGCCATTTAATTTGATTATTTTTATTAATTTTTATTTATTTAGTTAAAATTAGGGATATAAATTCGTATGTATATTGTATCGGTGAGGCATTTGACCCCCAATCTCCCCACTCCAAGGGACACATCAGCAGCAACAAGCAGCAGAAACAATCGAGTGCGGTGTGTGGTGTTTTTTGTTTTGAGCCAGAGGAGAAAGTTACGAACCGCGAAGCGCAACGGACACAATTTTGTTCCCCGTTTTATTTCACCGGGAATAAGTGCAATAAAATCTCCGTGTCGTTTTTTTTGGCTGGATGGTTGTTCCCAGCAACGTCGGGAGTGCGCTTTAAGAGTCCCCAAAAGTGCCGGTCCGCGGTTCGGGAACATTTTAGTGAAGTGCCAGTGAGTAGTGCTTCAGGGTATAGTGGATCGCCGCCATCGCGGGAAGCTAAACGTAAAGGAGATATTCGCTTCCCGGCGGTTTAGCAAAGTATCCCAAAACCCACCGTTCTCGCTACACGGGCTCAGCCAGTAGAGCCAGTCTCGCCCGTGTAGCTAACCGACAAGGAGAACGAAGACAGGTAGGTGAAAAGGGGCTCACCACCTGTGGTAGTACTTTGCGGAGACTACCAGGGCTAGTCACGGCGAGTGACTTGCCCGGCGTATTATCGCCACCGTCGCTAGGGGGGATCCGACAAAGGAGCCCGCTCTTCCCCCTAGCTAAACGCAAAGGACGACTGCTCTGCAGTCTGAAAGTGCCCAAAGAAGAAGAAATCGAAGAAGAAAGAAGAAGAAGAAGAAGCTCTGCATAATTCGTGCGGGAGCGAAGCCAACGACGACCATTGCCACCGCTGCTGTTCATCGAAGGGCCCCAACGAGTCGACCGAAGCCGAAGTGCCTTGGGGAGAACGGGGCAAAACGCAGGTCAGATAGTTAATTAAAAGAATATTGCAAAATTTATTATTATTATTTTCAGATTAAATTCCGTCCGAAATCCTTATTTTAGTGGAGTTACCCTGCTTAAGGCCGCCCTGCCGGGTAACAGCGGGTAAGGGCTGAAAACCACTTACAACCCGGACGAGTAGCCGGCCGGAATAAGGAACAGCGCGAGTCCCAAGCTACCTCCGGGAACCGTGAAGAGCGAGCCTAGGATCCGCGCCCGCACGCGAGTCGCCGTGGAGACGAGGTGGAGAAGCAGAAGCAAAAAGGGGCCCCGCAACGCAACAAATAAGGTCAGATAGATGGTTTGTAAGAAAGTGGAAGAGGAAAGTGCCAAGAAAAGCCTGGGAAGTGTAGAGTGGTAGCTAGAATAAACTAGTGTATAAAATTTAAATAGAGCTGTGATTTTCCTCCATTTTGCGCGAGAATTATCTGCCCGCGAGTTATTGAGTAGTGAACGTGCCGACCCTGAAGCCATTGAGTCGGGAGTCTCTGTGGTACTCCCGACTGACCTATACCGTCTTATAAGGACTGTATCGGAAATTAACTATAAACGTTCACAATTGCCTAAGAAATAATCTGATTGAAATAAGCATAACTTTATTTTTGGACATACTATAAAAATCTTTTAAATAAAGAAATACAATTTTGATTTTCAAAAAATAACCTTTTAACTTGACCTTTAATTTCAAAGCCCAAGTAGCACCTGCAACTAAAATGGAAATGATCGTCGTTGCAAACATGTTGCATCTGAGTTTTCATGAAACAAACAAAATTAAAACCTATTAAAATCCTGTTGTTAATGCCAAACTGAAGTAAAACATTTTTAAAACAACAAACAAAATGAAAACAAACGTCATCATTACTCGAAACTTGCGAAACCAATTTGTAACTGAAGTATAATCTGATTGTTTCAACGAATCTTAGTTACAACCGTTTACAAACCAAATCAATCAAAACATTGATTCTGATTGTTATAAACATGTTGCATCTGGAACTTATTTAGAACATAAAAAACAATTTTGACAGGTTAGGTAGTAGTTCCAAAATGTTTTTGTGATCATGAATAAAACAAAATGCAATATAAAAAACCAAAATATCAATAAAAAACGAAAACATGTACTAATAAAATGTGACCTTTTCTTTATAAATTTATTGACATATTCCAAATTTTTTAAAATTAAAGTGGTAAAATAGAAAAAAAAATCTGATTGGAAGTATAATTTTGACCCAATAAAAAAAATCTGCTTCATTTTCGCAGTACTGAACAACTGGTACCTACCAATGGGAAGATTTGAATATATGGGGGTTTGAGAAATCTAACATAACGTGAAAAAAAATTAGGAGTTTCCCACGAAAAATTTTACAATGAGTTTACATTTTTTGCCTTTCTCGTTCACCAAGGTGTACCGAAAGGCTATATGTTCACTCCGAAAACGAAATTTTGGTAGAGCCCCCGGAGGAGCAAGTTTCATATACCAATCGACTCAGCTCGACGAGTTGAGATGATGTCTGTGTGTGTGTATGTGTGTGTGTGTGTATGTATGTGTGTGTGTATGTGTACAAAAAAAGGTCACCTCACTTTTAGACAGTAAATATCAACCGATTTTAACGATCAACGGCTCATTCGACGCGGAATCTGGTCCCATTGTTTCCTATTGAAAATGGTTCGGATCGGTCCAGTCGTTCCGGAGTTATGGCTATATAGGTGTTCCGGACCGGTACCCCTGGAGGGGTCAGACATGAAAATGCAACAAACACATACATGCGGCACATCAAATTGTGGCATTTTCGATAACTTGATGAACAGTTATCATGAGAATAGTCTCAAACCATATCTGAACCGGTAGTGTTCCGGAACCGGTTCCGGGTGTCCCGGCGGAAGTGGCCAAATAAAAAAGTGAACCAATCCCACGCAAGCGACACATCAAAGCGCGACTTTTTTGATAACCTTTGGTTAGTAAGAAAGTAGTCTCAGACCATATTTCAACCGGTAGTGTTTCGGAACCGGTTCCGGGTGTTCCGCCGGAAGTGGCCAAATATAAAAGTGAACCAAACCCGCGCTTGCGACATATCAAAGCGCAGCTTTTTTGATAACCTAATGAATGGCTATCAAGAAAATAGTCTCAAACCATATCTGAACCAGTACTGTTCCGGAACCGGTTTCGGGTGTCCCGGCGGATGCGGCCAAATATAGAAGTGAACCAATCCCATGCATGCGACATATCAAAGTGCGACTTTTTTGATAACCTTATGAAAGGTTAGCAAGGAAGTAGTCTCAGACCATATCTGAACCGGTAGTGTTCCGGAACCGGTTCCGGGTGTTCCAGCGGAAGTGGCCAAATATAAAAGTGAACCAAACCCATGCATGCGACATATCAAAGCGCGGACTTTTTGATTACCTAATGAATGGTTATCATGAAAATAGTCTCAAACCATATCTTATCCGGTAGTGTTCCGGAACCGGTTCCGAGTGGCACGCCGGAAGTTGCCAAATATAAAAGTGAACCAAACCCATGTATGCGACACCTCAAATCACGGCTTTTCAGATAACATGATAAATAGTTGTCAAGAAAATAGTCTCAGACCATATCAGTCTGTTATGGAACCGATTCCAGGTGTCCCGCCGGAAAAGATCAAATGTAAAAGACAACCAATATATGTAACATATCAAATGATTTATTTGGTAATCTGATGAACGGCTAGCAAGAAAATAGCCTCAGACCATATTCGGGACAACAGGTCGTGTCCGGGAACCGTTTTTGAGTGTTTCGTCGTAAGTGGTTAAATATAAAATGAACCAAACCTATGCATGCGACACATCAAATCGCGGCTTTTTCAATAACCTACTAAACAGTTAGCCAGCAGAAAGTCTCAGACCATATTTGTGAGAACCGGTAGTGTTTAGAACTGGTAACGATTTCCACAACCACACCCCCACAAATCCACCCCACAAGGGGGGACATTATAGAAGCGACCAAACCATAGCTGATTCTTGATAATCTGATGAACGGTCAGTAAGAAAATAGTCTCAGTCCACATCTAAGACTGTTGATAGCGTTGCGGGTGTTACACTGAAAGTGGTTAAATATAGAAGTGAACCAAAATCATGCATGCGACACATAAAATCGCGGCTTTTTCAAAAACTTGCCGAACGGTTTGGAAGAAAATAGCCTCGGATCACATCAAAAACTACCGGTAGTGATCTAAAACTGATTCCGAGTGCAT
This sequence comes from Aedes albopictus, assembly GCF_035046485.1. Lineage (NCBI taxonomy): Eukaryota > Metazoa > Arthropoda > Insecta > Diptera > Culicidae > Aedes > Aedes albopictus. The sequence goes on from NC_085136.1 coordinate 32,912,089, forward strand.
GCGGCATGTCAAATAGCGGAATTACGAAAGTGAAAAAAATAAATTCTAGTGATTGATCAAATCGTGGTTTTTTGATAGCATGGTAAACTATGGGTAAGATTAAAAGTGAAGAAATGGTCGAAGTCTTCATATATGCAAGAGAACGAAGTTTCTTTCATTTTCTCTCTAAAATTACTGCGCAAAGCTTGGGTGCGGGTGGATGAGCCCTCGCTCTTCTCATTGCGATTGAAATTTGAATGAAAATTTTCCTTTTTGCATTTTTATCACAAAGAGGCAAAATTTTACATGAATCGTGTTACCAAGGATAATATAATATAGCTTAAAGTATGCTAAAGAAAACTTTTCCGAAGATCGTAAAATGATCTGTGGTTGTGAATAAAGTTAAGGTGGTCAAGCAGTCAACTGAGAGGTCTGATATTGTTTAGCTCTGTTTTGTCGTTGAACATAACATCGGAATATGTGGCATCAATAAGTTTCACAAATCGATGGCGGCTTTGTTAAAATTATTGCTTTTCTATATAAAGTATTCCCATGATTTCGAATATTTCGGCTAACGTCGAAGGAAAGATCATCAGTACAGATTCAATGAGAAAGGCACTATCACCACTAGGTGGATTAATCAGGGTTTTTTTTACAAAAAAACGTGAAATTCTCCTTACGTAATTGTAGTATCGGAAGCCTGAATGAAAAACACGTCTAATTGTCAGAACTGTAATCTAAACAAGAGGCCGATATATTTCCAGCATACTATGATTTACCATAATTCAAATTCTTAAATCCTGTACATATGGCGCATTGTAATCGTTACCGATCCTACATTCCCTCCCTTTCTTTTAAGATTTCGGGTGGTTATTCATATTAAGCTTAATACTAAATTCTGACTACTGCTATCGTTGCCACTTTGTGAGCACCTGTAATTGCTTTCAGTTTGAAGTCCAAATTGATTTCGCGATGTGCATTCCATATACCAACAGGTCTTTCAGTAGCTCAGTATTAACTCGTGCGTCATTTTGTCGGTGTTCCATATCTGAAATTAAAAATACAGTTATTGTAATAAATTAACTATTATATACGTAACTTGATAATACTCCCGTCTATTCAGTGCTTCTAGCACACCTGATATTTTGTCTCACTTCTTTCTTTCATGTATTGCTGGATTATACTTTAACATTCCTCAATAACTATATATATTATTAGTTCCATTCACTTCTCTATCCTCTATCCTTTAAAAAGACGCAAAATTCAAGTAAAAGCAATTGCAGTTTTAACGCAGTTAGGAATGATTTAAGCAAAGTTGTGTCATCTTCAATCATGAATTTCTTTTTCAAACATTATTCAAAACACATAAAAATATGCATTGTTTAGCAATAGACCAAATATTGCGTGATTGAAGTGTCCAAAGCAGATAATTTCTAGCCTCAGTATGTATTAGAATTTATATAATCATAATAGGGGTACTCAATAAACAGATTAAATTGCTGCGTAAGCCATGATTTTCTGTTTATTTGAAATGTGTCATGATTTTGCAAATGAAATCATCAAAGATTGTCTTAGTGATCGCGACGTTTAATCAGTTTAATCAGTTTACGCTATTTAATAAATCCCCTTAATGTTATATCCACTTAAGCATGTGTGATTCACATGCTCCATTATACAATATTCATAAGACATTTCATATTGACTATTATTAATAGTTTCTAAAGTGTTATGTGTTGATACCCTATTGTAAATATTCACATGCTTATGATCTTAATATCGCAGACATCATTTCTTTCGAATAAACTTTCAATTTATACATGCTTCTTCTTAATAACTCTGATAACGGTTTCAACCCTTTAAAAATATATGTATTTAAATTGTTCGGTACAAATACTGCAATGATAATAATAAAAAGATGCATTTAGAAACATATTACAATCACTTGTGTACCTTATTCACACAAAACCTAACAGCACTTTATTTTATATTTAATTTTTAAAATAATTCCGCATAAACCTCCAATAACAACTAATTTAGAATGACTAAAACCAATGACTGAAAGTAATTGCCAATTATTTTATCCGAAAGGATAGAATTTTATTCTTTCAGCGTACACTACCAATAAATCCAATTCATCAACATATCGACGACCACATAAGACTGAGTAGTCCCAGACTGAAGTTCGATAATATTTGTCAGACTTAAAGCATTTTTTTTATTTTGATTTGTTATCCCTAATGGTTTTCAAATATAATCAAACCTGAAATGAAAACATTAAAATAAATTCATAAAATAAAATTCCCTTCTTAAACTTCATCAAAATAGTCTTTATAACGTTTATGGTTTAAGAGTGTCTTTACATATGGTAAAACATTTCATTTGATTGCTATCGACTTTGTAACCTATCAACGTCGAAAGCAATCCATTGTAACTTAACTTTTTGTTTATCTAGCTTTTTTTTATTAAATACTATTCTGAAGCATTCCAGAACCTCAACTCTATTTTTACTTATTAGTTATATGCTTTATGATTACATACTGTTTGGACAGGCATAGAATCTTCAAGCAGCGTTTGTCACCGTTACCTATTAATAGTATTGAATATACGTATATGTGCTATTACACCTCAAACACAAGCAAAGTCATCTCTTTCAACCCGCAGTGAAGTTATAGTCTTTCATATTCATATGTATTAAACCACACAGAATTTCAAATATCATCGAACATATTCAATTTCATAATATAGTTGCCATTTAAATCACATGTTTCTTGGGTTGTGCTTCTGTGCTTCATTAAGTCATTTGATATGATCGTAGTCATTTACATGATGAACTGTACAATGTACTTAAAACTGAAAAACGTCATCCGTGCTGCCAGAACACATACAATTTTCTATGTAAAGTCAGGGGTAACTTTAGTTTCTTTCTGATACGTTCAATTTTCGATACGCAATAAATTAAATGCCAACACTGCCTGTCAGCAATACATGGAATATTTCTTCTCTCAAAAATTCCTCCATTAAACTATGAACGAACGTGACGCTCACGAACCAACCAATCAAACAACTAGAGTTTAGGATTGCCCTACTCTCAATTTGCGCATGCAAAAATTATATTCAGTTTTCTCAAAATTTTAATATTACACAACAAACCGCAGAACGGCCACAGATTCCATTTAATTTTGTCTTGATGAAAATTCTACTCAAATATTTAGAATGATGTAGAATAATAACTGTTCTATGCTGAACCTTTTCTTTCTCATTTTCACGCCATAGCTTATACATGAGCATATTTAATTACACTTCAGCAGTTCGCATGTGCTGGTGTGATTCGCAGATTTGTTTTCTCATTTACACTCAATTGTAATTCTACAACATACAGCTGCTTCCTATTTACACAGTTGCTGCTATACAGCACACAATTGCTGGTATGGGACACAGTTGCCTCACTTTTTTCACACAGTAACTATGCACAAAACAGTTTCTAACATGATACACAGTTGCTTTTACATTTGCTCACAGTTGCAATTCTACAGCAATCAGCACCCTAATTTTTTAGAATCAGTTTCATTCATAAGACAATTTGATGAAAAATAATTACTTTTTCATTTGCAAACAGTTGCAATTCTACAGCACACAGTTGCCTCTCTCTTTGGACACAGTTGCAATTTAACATAAGATTATGACTCATATGGCACACAGTTGCCTTCCGTTTGCACACAGTGGCAATTCTACAGCACACAGTTGCTGAAATGGTTCATAGTTGCAATCGCAAATACAGTTTAAACATGGCACATAGTTGCCCTCCGTTTGTACACAGTTGCAATTCTACAGCACACAGCTGCTGATATGGCACACAGTTGCCTCCCTCTTTGTACACAGTTGCAATTGACCATAAGATTATGACTAATATGGCACACAGTTGCCCTCCGTTTGCACACAGTTGCAATTCGACAGCACACAGTTGCTGATACGGCACACAGTTGCCTCCCTCTTTGCACACAGTTGCAATTTAACATAAGATAATGACTAATAAGGGCAAACAGTTGCCTTTCTGTTTGCACACAGTTGCAATACTACAGAACCCAGTTGCTGATACGGCACACAGTTGCCTCTCTTTGGACACAGTTGCAATTTAAAATAAGATTATGACTAATATGGCACACAGTTGCCTTTCTGTTTGCACACAGTTGCAATTCTACAGCACACAGTTGCTGATATGGTTCATAGTTGCAATCGCAAATACAGTTTAAATATGGCACACAGTTGCCTCACTGTTTGCAAGTTGCAATCCTACACAAGACAGTTTTTGACAGGACGCTCGGTTCCCTTTCAGTTTGTACAAACATTCAACTATACAGCACACAAATGCTTTTATGTGATCCTAACCTATAAGGTCATGGTTGTCAAACTAGAATTCCCTTTAAATGTTCATCAGAATGAATATTCATCACCAAATCCAAAATCGAGTTAATAAACACATCGATGATGTTCCATGTTTTTTTTTATTATTTTGTTTATTGTCTTGTGTAGCAGTAATATTGGTAGTAATACCTATTGATTTTTTTTTATATTTGCAACGATCCATATAGCATCAAGTAATCAAAATGCATTATAGTTTCTCTTCTAGTGATGTCACATTTGAACAAAACCAAGATCTTCTGTTTACCGACAGTTAGACTCAATTGTTAACCAGTTCCAATCTTTATCTCTGAATCCGTGGCACAACCTCGACGGAACGAATAAAATTCCGTATGAAAATAATCTTATTTGCAATTATGTTCCAGCATTATGAAAAGTCAACACGAAACTAAAATCTCAAAAAAGTCAAACAAAACTAAAATCTCCAATTTGATCTTCCGGCCATTTTGAGCTCAGTCATTGCCGACAGTATCGCACTAGTGCAGCTTGTGGAAAATTTAAGAATAAGAACAAGCAATAGTTTGAAACGTAAAATCATTCTAATTTCACGCCAAAATGACCTTAAATCAACTTTTCATTACGATGTCACATTGTTAAATTCAGTCATTCAGGGAGGAAGCAGACCCATTATCGGACATGGCAAACTCGTACCTACTACGCCTACTTAATGTTTTTCGAGTGGGCCAACCCAAACAAAACAATGCGACATCGCAGGCCATCCCAATCAGCAACACAAACAAATTTTCCAGCAAGATTCGATCAGGCAAACGATGCCTTGCAAGTCGACACTAACAAACTTACAAAAGATGAGCAACAGACCTACTTGGCCGCTTGCAGATCCCCTGCTTCAATTATTATAGCACGACTCAATAAAATAAACTATTGATGGCAAAATTCAAATACTTTATTTTTCACCATCATTTACCTTTCAATCGCTACACTCCAGCATCCCATCTTCTGCAGGATACCATCCTCTTTCAGTGGATTTTTCCATCACACGCACGCTGTTGGTATGGTGACCGACCAACAATGTCGAAAACATTTCACTCCTATAGATAGTCGTTTACAGACACCTACCTTATCCATCCATACTTTCAGCTGAAAATGTGAGCAATCATCTCCAAATCACAACTATTATCAAAATCACTCATTTCACTCACGAAACACAATTAATCACATACTAGTTTTCACTTAATTTATCCTCAGTCGCCAAATGTAGTATCGGAAGCCTGAATGAAAAACACGTCTAATTGTCAGAACTGTAATCTAAACAAGAGGCCGATATATTTCCAGCATACTATGATTTACCATAATTCAAATTCTTAAATCCTGTACATATGGCGCATTGTAATCGTTACCGATCCTACAGTAATAAATGGGCAGCCTCTTGTCGACGTAAATGGGAAGTACATACACGTCCAAGTGTCTGCTTTTTTGGTTTTTTTATGTCCTACACGGAAAATTCAAACTACCTTATTTTGGGTCGATTTTACCCTAAAATGAGTATATCAAATTGATTAGTTACCCAAAATTAGGTTGTTTTTCCTCTCTTCCCCACTGATGTAGTCGTAAATAAACAGAGATGCGTCTATCCAACGGGGGTCCTTGAGGCCAATAAGCCAATTTTGGGTAAATGTAGATTTACCCGAATTTTGGTTGAATGAAGGGGGTCTTGGATTGAATTTACCTACTCTTGAGTATATTTTTAGCTGGATGTGAAGGCAATTTACCTTGCGTGAGTTTAATCGATTCACTCAAATGATGACTTATTGGACCGAACCTGGGAGGGAGAAACCGACACAAAAAGGCGTGTGTCAAGGCAAGCCGAGATTTCGCTGTCATGAGCTGTCAATGCGAGCCCAAATTCAAAACAACGCGTTGCAACAGACTAAAGTGCAAAAAGAGCGTAACTGGAATTAACATTTTTTTCGCAATGAAAAATGCAAGTTCAATTCAGTTTTCTTTACAAAGAAACATAAGTGAAACACATCAATTTGCATGTTGAGCAATAAAATGCAGCCAAGCGCGTTTCTTTCGAAGTATTGAACAAAAATTGAAAATGAATCTTAGTGAAACATTCGCATCAACTTCAGCCTCAAGGTTTGTCCCGAAGAACGAAAGTTACACACCGAACGAAAACTAACAATATGTATGAAAGCTGTCTTGATTGTTGTTGACAGACTGCAATTTTCTTGAAGTTCGATGAAGTTTTGTACTGTATTTCGTGTGTAGTATCTAGAACACCCAGGGCCGAACTACGGGACTGCGTCAAAAGAATTCAATTTTGGGTAGTTTTGCGGTTCCGTGTACAGCGTGCAGCATTGTTGTACTTTGTCAATACGGATTTCCATAGACATGATGTAGCAAATAGTATCTTTCTAAATTCTAAAATAAATTTTCAGTATTTTACGGGTGCATTAAATATGCTGCTGAAATGCACTCCGTCGAAGCAATATGGCGATTTAATTTTCACCACAAATGCATAAATTTTCACTCGCAAAATGATAGGTAGACTGAGGCGCGTTGGGAATACGGAGCCAAAATGCGTGAGTTACCGATAAATCTGGAGCGGCCCACAAATTGACGTTCTCGGTCAGCCTTATTTGTGGTATATTTGTGCACACAATTATTGATCACATGAACAAAACTGTGGGTACATAGTGACTGACAGTGACGGATGCGATGACTAGCTGACTAGTTGTCGAATCGGTCACAATTTGTTAGTCGACTATAAGTTGTATCTTGGTTATAATTCGCTTGCGTATTAAAACCGTTTAGGTACATCACGAATGGATGTTTCATATTGGCTCCACCTCTTGCGCTTTGTTAGTTGTAATTTAGTCGTTAATAAGACGAATGGTTCAAATGGCGAGTATTGTGTTGTTCTTTGCTGTGCATACATCGCTCCTGTAAGGGGTGAGTATGGCAGCATAATCGATCGCGTTCGCTATTGTCTCGCGTGGAAATCAAAACAATAGATGCGCGGGTGTTTAGTGTTCAGTATTATGTTGTTCTTTGTAGAGAAGAATATTAATCAAGACAATTAGATGATCGGCATTGAACCACAAAAACCACACAACAATTGGTGAGATTTTTCCAATATTATTTATTTATAAATAATTCATCAGTATATATTTGCTATGTAACTGCATATAAGTTGAAAATTCGCTATTTTCAACATCCTTTCATCTATTGGAAGCTGCTTCAGTTCTGGGCTCTTTCTAAGTTGATGAAAGGATTTATAAATGCTTGCAAGGACTTGGCCAGGTGTGTGGAGCTGAGTGAATCTATGACATTGTAGATAGTAGCGACATCAACAATGTCAATGAATATATTCAACTTTGCAACTCCATCCAAGATTTGTGCAAGTATTCATGCTATGCTATGCTATGCTATGCTAATAAGACGAATGGTTCAAATGGCATAACTTTCAATATAGTTGCATAAAAATTACAGGAACTTATTAACACCGGTGTTATTAATGTCTAAGTGTGTTGCTTGGGAGATTGCACATATGTTTCGAAAATTTTGGACACCTCCTAAAAATTAAAAATTGCGAAAACTGTGGGAACATATTCAAATTTTTCTCTTATTTTTGCGCAAATATATTCTTTTCCAGAATGCTCATGATATAGGAAAATTATTTTTATCAAGAAAAATTCCCTCCGCAGTTCAGCGCAATTCTGAAAAATGGAAAAAAGGCTATTTCTCAAGGAACTCTTTTTTATGCGTCTTTAACGAATAAGAAATACATTAAATTGAAAATTTGTTTTTTTTCAATTGGGTGTGTATTTAAATATATTGAAGAGGTGGCTAAACCAGAGAACAGAGTTTTATAACCCTTGAGGATATTTAAAACAGAACGTCAAAGTTCGACCAAAAAGTAGGTGTTTTTTTTGGAATAGACCATATTTTAAATGTTGGAGGTTTTTCTATCCAAAATAAGAATTTTAAAAGTCGGTATTGAGTGATATGTTATATAGACATAACTGCTAGTAATAATAATCATTTTCCGGATTTTTTCCCGTACGTTTTTTTTGCTACAAATTAGACTGACACAAATTCCGATTTTCTCTTATGTCACCCCCCCCCCCCCCCCCCCTCGGAATTTGATATTTTGATAGGGGGGGGGGGGCACAAATAAATTATTAAAGAAATTGAAAAATGTCAAAGTGAAATTTGAGTCGTCGAGAAAATTTCTTAACAAATCCGTTGAGTTTAACGATTTTGCCTAATTGTTTGGATATTTTTTCATCAAATACATTTATTATTTATCACACCTACCCTTGACAAATCAACGAGCAAAGTGACAAAAGAAGAAAATAGGATTTGTTCCGGCCTCATTGAAACAATAAAAAAAAATAAAAAAATGTAGTTTGTTCCAGGGATCCTGATTTCCACTTTTCATCTTCTTCCACACTCGAATACAGTCAGCAGCGAACGGTTGTCGCTTTAGTTTGTGTGTTTGCTTGTCAGCGACGACGGCAAACTCCGACGAACGGTGGGAAGCCACACTTGGAAATTACTCATACGTCCACATTCGCATCGCAAGCGAATGCGATTCGTGAGTGATGCGATTGATATTATGCATACGAATTTTTGATGTTTTCGAATTATTTTCTTTGCTAATCTAGCATTTCAGCAACAATACAGTAAAAATGTATGCATTACATGCAGAAATGCTCTTCTACTTATGATAATAGCCGCTTCGATCGCTCAACAGCATTCTTCACCATTCGCCATTCATTCATTCGCTTGCGATCCAAACTGCGACGATTGGCCACGAATATCCATGTCAACCAGCTCGCGCATCGCTTCCCACTGGTGATGGGGTTGCGTGTTTGATCACGACTATCCGTTTGCTCCATCTTTTTCGATTCGCTTCAGCAAAGAGGAGTGAATATGAATGGAGTGAGGCGAATTTACCGATCCTTGGTTTGTTCAGATTGTTATTTTATGTGGTATACTCATAGAACCATATTTTCGATAAAACTAAACATTTTTCAAATTTCTTCAAGCTTTTCTCAACTTAACTATATTGTGAAGATTTCATAGAAGAACCGGAATGAAAAGACCAACCGTGCTTCGAGATAGAGCATTTTGAACGTTTATAGTTAATTTCCGATACAGTCCTTACGTGCCTTCTGCGTCGCCTGTATCTTCAAATCCATTTAAATTTCTCCTTTCATGTTGCGCCGGGTGTTTTTCACATCCGCACGTGAGGTACGCGCTACTCTTTTCCGTTTCTTATATAGATACTCCAAGTTACTGGCGATCTGGCCAGGCCTCACGTTCTCTTTTGGATTAAATGTCTTCATGTCTGTTAGGTCCCGCTTGAATTTGGCTAAGGGGCAGAACTATATCCATTTCAGAACAGAAGTAAACAATTGGGCAATGGATATTCTGCCCATAGCATGAACCCCTGAGGATGACCAAAAACGGTAGTAAGTCGAAACGTTTGTTAATACTCGGTTTAGTTCGGAGTACTCATGTACACAACCCCCCCCCCCTCCTTTCTTGAAGTAATCCCTAACGGGCGTAGAATAAGGTTTTAGTGGGTCGACCCCCACATAACCCGAGGACCTACCTGTTGGGTACCTGATCAGCAGATTTCCTCACTCTATAAAAAAAATGTGTCATGCGGAGAGCCGGGACAGGTTTGGCCAATTTGCCAAAACATTTGGTTTTTCGTTGATCGGCACAATATTTAGGGTAGTGTAGGACCTAGCTAGGAAGTTTTGTAGCACACAGCTGATGACTCAATCTTACTTTTGTAAACATGTTGAACTAAACAAATGAAAGAATTGAAACGGTTGTTCTTTGATCCTATGAAAAACTGTGTCATCCCTACTTCCGATTACAAAAACATGTTAGGGCACACCGCAAAGCAACACCAAAGGTATATATTTCGGATTCCCGTTTCGTTGCTATAGACTAGACTAGACGACCTGATAAGGCCAGTAGTTTTTTGTGTCCACATTCGAACGGCGCGCGGCAGCATGCTGCTGCTTCCCGGCCGATGGCGCGGATTTGTGACCGGTGGACCTGATGTAATCACACACTCACCCATCGAGTGACACACATCACGACCAACGAAAACGGTACGGTGCAGTGATAGATAGTGGACGACACGACATAGGTTCAACTGCGCTATGTGAAAGTGATAGGATTACAAGTGGATGAATGTCAACTGGATGACGAAGACGACGACGACGACGCGACTACGCCATATGACGACGAGGTGTGGGAATTTCGAGCTACGAACGTGACACCATCAAAAAGGGTAAACTATTTCCGGTAAGGTCAGTTGGAGACGTTGATAAGGATGGATGATTTATTTGATTCTTTATTCCGGTGGGAATGGGTTGAAGCATCATCGATAGTCGGGATTTGACACTTGCAGGGTATGAAAACGGATCACGCCGAAAAACAAACGCTTTGTCCTAAGCGGTGCATGTTGGTAACAAAGGCGCTCCGCAACAAACGCATGTCAGGCGATGAGAGCAATAAAACAAACATCACTTGCCGTGCGTGTGCTGATACAGTGGTTTTTCGGTTTTATCACGATCAAAAAAAAATTTACCGCGATATAAACGAAACCGTGAATTTAGTGAAACGAGAAAAAAATGTAATTTTTTTATTCAAAATCGTTCAGCTGTAAAATATATGAGTCGTATTTCACATTTTTTAACAGTTTTGGTGGACTGGGCAATGCTGTATTGATTTTATTTTGATTTCGGAATGTTTTAGAACAAGTGTGATAAAAACGAAACGGAAATCGTGATAAAATCGAATAGAAAATCGTGAATTTGGGCGAGTAGTGATTAAAACGACTAGTGATAAAACCGAAACGCCACTGTATTCCGGCTTTTCTGCTGAAATTTTCGACCCACATCATCGAATTCATAAGCATTAGGACGAATTAGGACTCTTGCAAACCTCAGAGTCGAGTTTCAGTTGTAAAACAATGCGAAAATCACGATGTGAATAGAACGAGACAAATATTCCTACCGTTTTTGTTGTGAACAAACTCGGGAGCGATTTTGTCATTATCTGCTAACGAAAAAACAAAGCGTTGTTGCCGTGCCTTCTTTGTTGCATATTTTTCGCTTGCGGTGGCATATTCTGCGTACACTGGACACTTGAATAATCGCATAAAGTAAATGAACTGAAAGTTATTCAGCCAGGCACAAGTTGTCGATTTATCCAGTTATCCAGTTATTCATCAATCTCCTGTAACGAAACTTGAAATGCCAAAAATGTGCGAAATATAATAATCGTCATAAAACTGTTTTTGACTTACCGTTCAAACAAACTGTCGAATCGACAATTGAGATGACTTCTTGCAGGAGGTGAGCAGACTGATACAGATGCCAGAGAGTATCTTTTCATTTGTCATAAGTAATTGCCATTTACCTCAAACGCCATCTCTATCACGTAACAAGCATTATCGCTTCAAATAACCTCACGAACCGAATTAATTCATCTTCTCCAAACCCAAGAACCCCCCATAGCATGGCCCCATGGCATCACGTGTCTCCCCACAAAGCCCATATTTGCGACCCATCAATAAAATAATAACAACGTTTTCTTTTTTTTTTGCCCCGGGAGAACTTGATTGACAGAGTTGCAAAAACATATTTTGTTGGTAAAAAAAAATCAACACTCGAACTCCAGCTATCGCCCTCCACCGCATAATCCAAGCAAACCATAACTGCCACTGCCCAAAAAATCCACCAATCGCAGCCGGCGGTGCCGGGTCGTACGATCCTGCGAGGCTTATCAGTTTTCCCCGCGCCGGACCGCCCTCCCTGTGTTCTGTCATCCTTATCTAGCACGATTCTGGAAAGTCGAATTTTCTGTGTTGGCTGACAATCTGAAAGAAACTGCTTCTACCAAGCGCAGCACGCACTCGCGGTCGATAAGAGAAGGCGCATTGGAAACAGTAGTGGCAGGAAATAAGAGGGAAAGCCACATGGAAGACGATGCAAAACGATTACTGATACCGTCCGTGATTGCCAGCTAAAACAATGTTGTCCAGTACCTACAGGTTAAGAGTGGCGAATAGGGCACTGCATGAAATTCTCTCCTTCTCTTTCACTCTTACAGAAATTTTGTAAACAACAAGGCCAAGAAACTTCAAAATCCCATACAAAATCAAAACAATGCAGTGCCCTATACGAGTGAAACATTTTTTGGAACAGTAGACGTTCGGTAACTGCCATAAATGAAAAATTGTATCTAGTGAAGACTTTTAACTCACGAATAAAACTAAATTAAAAAACCTAAATTTTCTTATGTTAACCGTTGCATACATAGGTTGACGGGTTTGGTGGTCTAGTGGCTACCGCTTCTGATTCGTCTGCAGAAGGTCCCTGCACGGGGAAATGAAATAACTCAAAATTAGGTATTTTTCATCCAACTTGACAGCTAAGTAAAACCAGTCAAATTTGAGTTATTTCCAAAAAACCCAAAATTAAGTTATTTCACAAGAACTCCATTTTGAGTGAATTTAACTGTTTCGCATTTAGTGATTGTTAGATAAAAACTACTCAAAATTGAGTAAACTGGTGGAGCTAGATTATTCGAAAAAAATGAGATTTTCGTTGATTTAATAGGAAGACAATCTAAAACTTAAGTTAAACGCTTTTATTTGATCCTACAGGAACGGTGTACATTATGAAGACAAAAATATTATAAATCTAACACTTCTTGGTTATTATAATGCTGCCTGGGTTTCGAACGACGCTCTCTCGGATGCCTACGATGCTACCGTGCTACGCTGCTGAAATTGGGCACTTGGTTACTTCCATTGACGCCATCATTGGGGATACGCTGTTTAGTGGAGGAGATTGGAGTTACGTTCAACAATTTCAATTCATTATAAAATTGAATACCCTTACCGCTCCGTTTTTTTGCTTCCACTCCAGAGTAAAATCGGTAGGTGTTGAAGATTATCGAATTTTAGCTTTTCTTAGGTACGGGTGTCCTGAAAGTAATTAACAATTATAGCAAATTGAATAAAAAACCATAAATGCACAACTAACCTCCAATTTATGCTCCAATTCCTTAATAATGCACTCATCCAGTTGAAGACAACGAGCGCCATATTTACGAAATAAATTTTCATCCAAAATCGAGTACATCATCAACTCTCGATTTTGGATAGGGAATCGCGCCACTTGGGCGGTGGCTTCTATATTCGTCTGTTTTCCCTTATAACTCAGTCAAATTTGAACCAATTGACCCAACTTTTGGAATGTGGTGAGATAGGTATGGTATCTATCCGTGTACAACATTTCAAGTCGATTGGTTCAAAATTGACTGAGTTATAGTGGAAAACAGACGAATATAGAAGCCACCGCCCAAGTGGCGCGATACCCTACTTTCTGTGCGGGAAGCAAAATAAAAGGAAATGTCACAAGTCTCAATTTACCCAAAAGCCAGTTGTGTCGGATTAGAGGTACATTGAGTAAAATATATTTAAAAACAAGAACCGAAAAGTATCCAATCCGGTAGTCTTCCAGCAGTACTACTTTTTGCGTACTTTTTAACTTGATTTTGAGTAATTTCGATTCCCCGTGTGGGTTTAATCAAGGGTTTAATCCCTGGCGTCCATTCCCTCCTACTTTGTATCTTTCTGTAGACTTTCCCCTCTCTATATATAAAACTCATGTATATTCACCAGAGTGGGTCATCCGTTATATGGGAAAATGGAAAATTTTATGAAATCCCATCAGGTCAAAGCTTTTTAGGTCCCATTTCAGAGCCCAAATAACTGTGCAAAATTTGGGCAAGATCGGTTATGTCTACGTTTTGCGCATCGCGTTTGAAGTTTGTATAGGATTTTACATGGGAAAACATACTTTTTTGCATTTCTCTCATGAGAAGCCCGAATTATTCTTAAACCATGTAACTGTTAATGTTTAACCGTTATGTGGCCGACAAACTTTTTGCTTTTTCTAAACCGTGTTCTAAAGGGTACCCGGGTACCCTGCCGGCCACATAAGGGTTAAACATAGCATGTGGTGTCCTGGAAAACTTTGTCGAAGACTGCGAAGTGATCTGATGCTTATGAAAAAAGTTATAGCGTTGGCATTGCTTGTCGAAATAGCATGATTTTGCTGCTATTGTTGTTCCTTTACATGTTGAAACTTTAACACATGTATGCAGTTTGTTGTATATTACTTTTTCTATAAGCATCGGATCGCTTCGCGGTCTTCGACAAAGTTTTTCAGAACATCCTAGGCTATTGTTTAACATTATCAGTTAAAAAGTTTCAGACCAACTTTTTCAACTTATGTCAAAAATGCAAAAAAAGTATGGACGGGCTTGGTGGTCTAGTGGCTACCGCTTCTGATTCGTATGCAGAAGGTCATGGGTTCAATCCCTGGCCCGTCCCTTTCATCCTACTTTGTATCTTTCTATCCACTTTCTCTCTCTCTCTCTCTCTCTTCTCTACATGTAAAACTCATGTATATTCATATGTTCATAGCCATCGCTAGAACCAGAAACGAATTGAAAAAAAAAGTCGTTTCCCTCCCTTCCAACTTCCACTCACAGCACAGTGTATATATAACGCCTATAAGTTATGCAACCAAAGCGTGCTGTGCCGCTTGACCTTATTCACCTATTCACCACACAATCTATCACGAACACTATAAATAACCCTATCCATGGATCGCATCACCGACCCAACGGTGACTCCCAGATCTCCCATCCTTTCCGTTTAACAAATACCCCAGTCCGTGCGGGTTGTGGGACGCAGAGTGCTCTCGGTCTCTAGTAGCAACAACCAGTACACTCTAACATTCCTTTCCCTTCCCAGCTGACTATAAGGACTTGGCCGGCGCCGTTATTGATCAAATATGCATGAGCTGCTAAAATTGCACTTTGAGAATAAGTGGAATGTCCCAGCCTCTTATTCAGTTGGATCTCAGTGCAATTGGTACCAGTTCAGATCAATCACGGAGGAGCAACCATTGACATGTATAGGCAGAATTGATCGTTTTGATCGTTTTTTTATGTCAAAAATGCAAAAAAGTATGTTTTCCCATACAAAATTCCTTACAAATTTATATTGCAATGCGCAAAATGTAGACGCAACCAATCGTGCTCAAATTTTGCACAGATACTCAGGACCCGAAATGGAATCAAAAAAGCTTTGATCTGAGAAAACCGTTCCGATGACCCACGCTAATATTCACATGTTCGACACATCGATGCCTATGATGTAAAAGAAACGGGTTAAAAAATCGGTTTCCCTTCCTCCCAAATTTCACAGCACAGTGACAATCTATCAGATAACGCCTACGAGCTATGTAATCAAGCGAACTGTGCCGCATTTTCTTCAGAATAATAAACACACTATGGGGATTCACTCAACTGCGTAAACTGCTTATTACAGTTTATTCTGATCACGGTGTACCAAAATTGATGTTTACACAGGTTACTAGCCTGCCTTGTGATCTTTATGCCGTGATTCTGATTAAACGTCGCGATCACCAAGGCAATCTTTGATTATTTCATACGCAATTTCATGAAACATTTCAAATAACAGAAAATCATGGCTTACGCAGCTATTTACAGTCAGGTTTTTTTACGGGGGATACGTACCGCGTAAAAAAACTCAGTTCAAATTTCAAAAAAAACGGGTAAGGAAAGTCTCGCCATTTCTCGACGAATCATGCAAAAATAAGACGATGAACTTTTTTTGTATGGAGTTTTCATTTACGCGGCCGCGTAAATCAAAACCACGTAAAAAAGACCTGACGGTAAACTGTTTAGTGAGTCCCCTTACTAATCTATCTTACGCCTGGCATCCGCGGACCAATGCACAGGGGAAAAAACAGTGCAAACCGACAATAAAGTCTGTGTCTCACGAACGCATCTAGTTTTTCTAATGAACAAAACGGTTTTAGGTGTAAAGTTGTATGGATAATCGAATGAAAGTGGTTTAACAGACCACACGGATCATTATCCTGCTCATTTTGCCCTAATTCCACAGTTTTTATTGACTTCTACATGAAACTAGCTCTAAAACACTAATGGAACATGAATGCGGTTTGCCTTGAAGGACTTTTATGAAGGATTCAGATGTGGAAAATCGATTGTAAGTGATTGCAGTGACCGCATGAATGTATTTATGCTCATTTTACCCTCATTCCCCGCATATATTGAGTTTTGTATGGAATTAGCTCTATAACTTACAAGAAACTTATGAGTGGTATGATATGAAGGGTTTCTTCAGTGGATTTTGATACAAGGAATTTATTAGAAGTTATGGCAGTGTCCGCGCGAATGAAGTCATGCTCATTCCCCTTCCTTCCAAACTTTCACAGCACAGTGATAATCTATCAGATAACGCCTTCAAGCTATGCAATCAAGCGAACTGTGCCGCATTTTCTTCAGAATAATAAACACACATCTTCCATCTTACGCCTGACATCCACGCACCAATGTGTGAACCCTCTGCCAACCATATCCCACGGAACAAGTTCTGGCAACCATTTGCCAGAACATCAACCGGAGCATTTAAGGGCTGGTGCAAAATGCGAAAACCGCAAAAGAAGCGTGGAACACCCTGCGAAACACGTTTGAGGAAAGCGGTTCCACCCGTAGGATTAGACTCTTCGACTCTTCGACGACGTCATTTGCTGGGACTGGCCGGGAGCATGTCAACGAAATCATGCTGACGTGCAACCAGCTGGCACAAGTCGGTTTCAAGGTGGACGACACGTGGATGTGCAGTTTGCTACTCAAGGGGCTTCCGAAGAGGTACGACCCAATGATTTTGGGTTTGGAGTCGTCCGGCGTGGCTCTGACAGCGGATATGGTGAAAGCTAAAACCATGCAGGACGTCAAGGTCACAAGCGGCTCGAAATCGTCCGAAAACGATGGTGCGTTTTTCATTAAGCAAAACACATCAAAGAAGCAAGTCGACAACCGACAAGTCAGCCGTAAAGTGTTTCCGGTGTAAGAAGCTTGGACACTTTGCGTCGGAGTGCCAAGCGAGAAGAAGAAAGAGAAGTGTGGAACCCAGAAAGAACATGCAGCTTATTTCGCTGCCCAAGCTGTGCAGTCAACGGAGCGGAACGATAGCGACTGGTTCTTCGATTCTGGTGCTACCACCCACTTGTGCCGGAACAAGAAGATGCTGGAAAATCCGCTGGACATGTCGGCGAGGATCAAAGTAGCCAACAACGCGGAAGTAGCCGTTGTAGCGAAAGGATCGGTGAAGCTGGAGGCGGATTGCGGCGAAACGACTTGGGACCTCACGATGAGCGACGTGCTTTGCGTTCCGGATCTGGCGATTAATTTTCTTTCCGTAAGCAAGGTATGCCAGAGAGTGCCGGGGTCTCCAGATAGCCTAGTGGTTAAGGGTACGGATCGCCAATCCGGAGACGGCGGGTTCGATTCCCGTTCCGGTCGGGAAAATTTTCTCGACTCCCTTGGCATAGTGTATCATTGTACTCGCCTCACAATATACAAATTCATGCAATGGCAGGCAAAGAAAGCCCTTCAATTAATAACTGTGGAAGTGCTCAAAGAACACTAAGTTGAAGCGAGGCAGGCCAAGTCCCATTGGGGACGTAGAACCACAAAGAAGAAGAAGAAGCAGAAGAAGAAGAAGTATGCCAGAGAGGATTCAAGGTGCTGTTCACGAAGGAGGAGTGCCTGACAACGAGGTAGTTGCGCTGGGTCGTGAAGCAAACGGTCTCTACAAGCTGTCTGAAACGAAAAACCCCTGAACGATAGGTGAGAGCTGTGGCATCGGCGTATGGGACACCTCTCTACCGGTGGAATGAAGCGTTTGAAGCAGATGGTAACCGGACTGGAATTCCAAGTGCAGGATCCAATGAAATGCATACCTTGTGTGGTACCTTGTTGTATGCACATAATAAATTATTGTATTACTCTGTTACGTTTAGCGTGTATGTTTACATTGAGTATCTGTCATATGTGGAGATGTTGTTATTGTTGTCTGGAGTGTGAATCATTGTATGTAATATTGAAATATCGGTAATAAAGTGTATACAAATAATGAATACAGTTGTTGAATAATCATTACAGGGAAAGATTCTCACATTGGCGACGAGAACGGTGAACAGTGCATGTGAAATTAGTTTAATTTCGGTACGGGAAGTGTTGTCTTTGGGAAAAGAAAGAGATGAATGGTGTGTGTGGTGCATGCAGAGTGGTGATGACCTTCAGGTGATGACTTGTGATTGAAATTCTATTTGTACCTTCGACTAATGACAATGATCAACCTGTGAGAGATTTTGATGGTGATCGGTATTGTTTAGCTCATACGTCATCACTATTGTCAGATAAAGAAATAAAGAACTGTGAAGAAAATCTAAGTTTTGTTGATTGTAATATTGATACTCGTTGAATGGGGTTGTTGTCCTAAATCTAGACTTAAATGCTGAATGATGAATGAAGTATTGATTTGTTAACCGGATGGCCGAGGAAGGCGTAGAGGTGAAACAATATTTTGAAATCAAATTTTGCCGTTGCTGTTAAAAGCCAGTGAAGGCGATGAAAGCCAATGAAGGCGATAAAACCTAATGAAGGCGACATTCTTGAAATAGCCGTAAAAGGCGGAAAGGATTACAGATAGAAAAGCCGTTGAAGGCGGAAAGCAGGAAAAATGTTATAGGCATGTTGAAAGTCGTTTCAATGGGAATCAATCTCCGAAAAGTTATTCTCCAACAGGCACTGAATTAAAAACACGATCAGCTCGTTTTTGGGAGAATATAATTTTCCTGCGGGCAACATAGTAATAAGAATGGATATAAACATCAACTTATAGAGTAGAAAGTTGTTATAAAAAGTTATAAAGTTCATCAGATGTGATCCGTGGAATCCGTTAGGCGAACCCCTAAACACCGTATGTTTGTTATGTGGCTTAGTGATTATTAACTCACGTTTAGTTCCTCTTACGTAGCATTCTGTCTCTCGGACGGTGGATGTTTTCGGGGTTGTCGCGGGTCTATACGAGTTCCTAAGATAATATCAGATAGCATATTTCTACGACAGCATAATGATATAAACTTTTCTCACCGATAGTATGTTGGACAAATGCCAATATGATCTGATATCAAACTTTACCTCGGCTCGATGTCGTGCAACCTACATTACATTTTATGGTGTTTAACTATTTAGATACAATGATTAGTTAATAGTTTGCAGTTTTCTCACCAATCAGTAGCGTATTTGTAATGATCGTAGGCTCTGATATGTGCAGCGGTTGTAGCTAACCTAAATGATCAGGAGTATAATTCAGTTGATTTTCCAACAGTACAAAGTGTGTTTAGCTTACCTATCTTAGCGCATCTAAATACAGGCTATCTACTAGCGCAGTATTAAACTTATTACGGCTTATATAATACTAATATGATGGCAAAAATATATGTTTGATAAAATGCAAGAGATGCTACGGCGAGTTGCAATTCACTGTTTATGTACGTTTTCTTTTTGAGTTTCGTGCTTATTCATACTCACGGGCTTACGACAGATCGATACCTATCTGTGTGTGACAAACGGTCTAATGAGTTAGACCGACCAAGGTGATCATGAAGAAGGAGGTGCGCTATTTATCGTTGACTAACAAGGCAGAAGAGCCGACTAAGGTGAAAAACTGTCGATGGCGGAAAGATCCGTCGGAGAGTGAAAAGCTGTTGAAGGCGGAAAAGCCGTTGAAGGCGATAAGACCTGCAAGGCAGATATAGTCGATTCTTTGTAGAGCCGCATAAGGCGAATTGTGCTATTAAAAATTAAAGTACTAAAAACGCAACAGTGTCGTAAATTTCGTAAGAAATAGATTACCAGCCAACGCAGATTTAAGGGCTGTTTGCAGATCAGAAGGAATTTCTCGGCCTATCTTGATGCATGGGAAATTCCTTGGCTGAATCGCTTAAGAAACCATTTTTTCTTCGATCGCAGTACGCATTTGCGAAGAAATGACAGTTCAAATGGCAGTCACCGTAGAAAGTTTCTGCCAGGAATCGTTCTAGAAGTTTCTTGAGCGATTTCTCTTGAACTCCAATCTGGGCTTTATAGTTAAATTGAACCTTCAAAAATGAAATTTCACACCTATTAAGTGGCAGCTGAGAAGGCGAAAGACAAAACTAAACTTTAGGCTGAGCGTGACTAGAAAAACAGAAACGAATAGTATTTGAAAATGTTCCAAATGTGAATATAACTGAGCAAATACTGAGATTGTTGTGGACCCACCTTAGGTGATATATATTGAAGTTATCATTGCTCAGTAAAGTATAATAAGTGTACGAGACGTAAAAAGGGTTGGCTCTTGAAACCAAATTAACATGAAGACATGATTTAACTAATGCTTTGCCCTCTCTTACAAGACTAAAAATGTAACTTCAAGAAAATTAATATCAATGTGTGAGAATAATTAAACTGTCTTGGTAGTTTGCAAGATAGGAAGTCAAAATGACAGTTAAAGCATTCGTTGAAGCTAGATAACATATTCAGAGCAGTTGCTAACCACTAACCTGTTAAGTATCATGCTAGTCAAATGGCTAGTTAAATTGGATATTAAAAAAAAATCGAACAAAAACGAATCTCAGGAATTCGAGTAAAAAGCGCTTTATAACCTATTGAATGCCACTAAATGTTTATGCGATTCAAGTGAGTTCTTGAGTAATCACTTCTGAAGTCTTTGAATATAAAATGTATCGGGTGTGGTCAGGAGGGGCATTTTGACTTATGATTGCCTAACACTGGATATAGTGCCATTCTTGCAAATGAGTGGGCCATCTTGCCAAGAACTGTGGAACAAGTTAGAGAACAAGGTACAGCAGTACGCTCAACAACAAATTGTGCACAGGAAGAGACAAATTTTGATAAGTTTAAGAAGTATTGAAACGATTATTGAGGAGAATAACGAACAGTATATAAAAAGCACAAGATATTGGAATAATAAAAGATAATCATTTCTGTAACTACAGGAATAGATACAGTGTATCAAACAATTGTCCGTACAGCAATTTTTTGGTCAAAATATTTTTTCATTCAAATGATCATAACTTTGACCAATCATGATTCATATAGTAAAGCTCCTTGGGTAAAATTTTGAGCGAGACCGAACAAGTTTTCTGAAAGTTATAGAACTTTTAGAAAAACTTATAAGGTTTTTGAACACATTTTTAAAGCATTATATCTCAGTATGTACTCGTTGAAACTTTTTCAATTTTTGTTGTGTAACAGCTGATACCTAAGACTTCCATATGCAGCTACTTTTAAGGTTTTATATTTACTACAAAAAATATGAAAAATGTGCGTATGTAGTTGACGATTTTTTAAAATTTACCATATTTTGCACATATAATCTGCCAAAGGTTTTCCACCAATAAAAGTGCATTAACTGAACGAAAAATACATAGGACCTACTATTCATATGTGGTTTAGTAGGTCCTGTATTAAAATATTACATTAAGAGAATTTCAAAACGTTGAAAACACTTGGCACTTTTATTGATCAAAATATGATAAATTTCCAAATGTCACTCTGAACATATACAGATTTTTCATAGTTTTTGTAGTGAATATAAAACCTCAAACGAAGCTGCATATGAAAGCCTTAGGTATAAACTGTATCACAAAAAAAAATGAAAAAGTTTCATCGAGTACATATTGAGATATAATGCTTTTAAAATGTGTTCAAAAATCTTATAAGTTTTCCTATAAGTTCTTTAACTTTCAGAAAACTTATTCGATCTCGCTCAAAATTTTACCAATGGAGCTCTAATATATGGTTCATGATTGATCAAAACTTCAGCGTATTTGATTGATGTATAAAAAAGTTATGATCATTTGAATGAAAAATTATGTTGCCCAAAAAATTGCTGTACGGACAATTGTTTGATACACTGTATATCTAATGAAAGCTGGATTATGAGGTTTGTCGAGCTTATTAATGCAAACAGGTTCCATTTACTAACATGTTACCTTGATTGAATTTTTAGATTTCATACACTGCAAAAACTGCAAAAATGCAATTTGTCATAGATCACCCTTTTCATGTGTAGATACACATAGTTTATATAAGGTCCATCGATTTTATGTGTGATTCAGCGTCGAAAACGAGTAGGTGTGTACAAATAAAATTTATATCCATGGATTTTTACCAATAAAAATGTGTGTACATGTATAAGTGATATTTGTGTTAATAAGTTCATTGAAAATTTGAATAAAAACGTGCTTTAAATTGTTTCAGTACATAGAAATGAATCGTAGAGGCAAGCGTAAGCGCCATCATGACACAGACAATCATGGTCAGTGTGCACTAAATACGTCAGACTTGTAAGCGTTAACAAAAAAAATGAGGATGTATTTCATCGAAAAGATGTGAAATAAGTGATATGATAGACAGATGATTGGGCTTTGTAATAATGCAGAATATTCTAGTCCGATCTAACGAACTGAGAATATTATCAATATGATGAGCATATGTAGAAAATCAGAGTTACTTAAAGATAAAAAGTTCTAAATTTTGACGGTACATTGAATGTGAATAATTTGGAAAAGGCTTGCTGAAATAGCTTCATTAGGTATCTAGAGTGAGAACATAACATGTTGAGGGGCTTTTGCAATATTTTGGAGGTACACCATTAAAATAAGCCCTACAGTTCAGAACCCAATAGAGTGACATCAAAGGAACAAATTTATGGTTTTGTAATGTTAAAATAGGTTTGACTGAGCACGAATTACCAGCTAATGCGGGAAAATATGCATCGTAGAATGTAAACCTATTGAACGACCAAATCGTAAAAATAAACTCATTCAGTTTGAAAGGTAAATGGTAAATCATGAGAATTTCGAAATTATCGGAAACATGATTCCTAAAAGCGTGGACACCTATAGCACAGAGAACAGACATCCAAGTCCAGTTCCGAAACTGTGTAAGGAATTTAACGGCCATTTGAAATCGGCAACACAAGTGGCAATAGCGTGGCGCTGCAATCGGTTAATTTCCCATACTAATTTAATTCACCACTTGAAATGTTTCAATTCACCACTGACTGTGGCTTTGGCAATATGGTGTTTGGTGGCGTTAGTGTTATCATCGTGTATTGGTTTGCAACCTTACTCAAGTAAAGATTCAAATCCTTACACAACTTTCCGAATGAAATTTGTTCTAGCCTGGATGTCTGTTCTCTGTGCCTATAGGTATAGGCACAGACAAACAGACGTAACACCTTGAACGATTTTCATGGAAATCCATCGCCCAGTTTACACTACCATCACCTGGTGGAAAAGTTGCACGAATCACTGTGTTGTGCAATATCGTCAACAGAAGGCGCTAGTGTGAAACGTCAAACGCATAGAAAAACGATACGCGCGCCTCTGGTTGTGAAAGCCACAACTATGAAAATTTAAAATGATCGTTAAAAGCATGGTTGATGGAAATTTCGCAAGTGTTACGTCTGTTTGTCTGTGGTATAGGTATAGGCACAGAGAACAGACATCCAGGCTAGAACAAATTTCATTCGGAAAGTTGTGTAAGGATTTGAATCTTTACTTGAGTAAGGTTTCAAACCAATACACGATGACAACACTAACTCCACCAAACACCTTATTGCCACAGTCAGTGGTGAATTGAAACATTTCAAGTGGTGAATTAAATTAGTATGGGAAATTAACCGATTGCAGCGCCACGATGTTGCCACTTGTGTTGCCGATTTCAAATGGCCGTTAAATTCCTTACACAGTTTCGGAACTGGACTTGGATGTCTGTTCTCTGTGGTATAGGTGAACCGTCGAAAAGTGCTCCAATAAGATGATCGATTTATTTTGTTATCTGGAGAAAATTGCTTTGTATATAATAATTGGCTACGTTTTCGGTTGGAAGCCGAAGTGACTGGCGGTGCGAAAATTAATGTTTAACCTACTCATAAATATAGCAACTCGATTTAGATTAGTGCTAATTTCAGCTCTTAAGTAGCTTAATGATGCGCAATACCAGCAACCGGTTCAAATTTACGTCACAACTGCAACTTTGCATGTGCTTAAAAGCGTGACTTCGATTTGGTACTGCGACGATGATGTATGTATTAAGAATTTGAGATAATTATAGGATTACAACATGAAAAACAAAACAAAGAATGAATATTAATACAGGTATTCTTCGATATAACGTACCCTCGATATAGCGAATTCGATATAACGTACATTTTGCTTCGATATAACGTACAACATTGAAAAATTTAATTTTTTTAACGAATAATCCTTAGATAAACTACGAAATCACTCAAATCAATGTTTTGTTGCAGCATTAGCCTTGTTACCCAGATTTAGCGCAATTTGGGGAAAAATTTAGTGTACGTTATACACTAAAACCCCAATTTACGCTCACTTTATTTGCGCCAAACTCAATTTGCGCCCCCCGATTTACGCACTAATTCCCAAATAACGCTCCCCCCATTTACGCACTAATTCCCAAATAGCGCTCCCCCAATTTACGCTCCTTAGGCGTAAATTGGGGTTTTAGGTATTCGGGAACGAGTAACAAGTTAGGGTAAAAGGTAGGATAGAGGGTTGGCTAGAGGGTTAGGTAGAGGGTTCAAGGAGAGACTAGGACAGAGGGTTAGGGTAGAGGGTAGGGTAGAGGGTAGGGTAGAGGGTAGGGTAGAGGGTAGGGTAGATGATTAGGGTAGAGGGTAGGGTAGAGGGTTATGTTAGAGGGTAGGGTAGAAGGTAAGGCAGAGTGTAGGGTAAAAGATAGGGTAGACGGTAGGGTAGAGGATTAGGGTAGAAGGTAGGATAGATGGTAGGGTAGAGGGTTAGGGTAGAAGGTAGGGTAGAATGTAGAGTAGAGGGTTTGCTACAGGGTAGGGTGGAAGGTAGGATAAAAGGTAGGGTAGAGGGTAGGCTTGAGAGTGAGGGTAGAGGGTAGAGTGGAGGGTAGGGTAGAGGGTAGGGAAGAAGGTAGAGTAGAGGGTAGGATAAAAGGTAGAGTAGAAGGTAGGAAACAGGGTCATGTTACAGGGTAGGGTAAAAGTTAGGGTAGAGGGCAGGGTTGAGCGTTAGGGTAGAGGGTTGGTTGGAGGGTAGGGAAAAAGGTTGGATAGAAGGTAGGGTAGAGGATTATGTAGCAGGATAGGGTAAAAGGTAGGGTAGAGGGTAGGGTAAAGGGTTATGTTACAGTGCATGGTTGAAGGTAGAGTAAAGGTAGGGTTGAGGGTAGGGTAGAGGGTAGGGTTGAGGGTAAGGTTGAGGGTTAGGGTAGTGTGTTAAAGTAGTGGGTGGGGTAAAAGGCAGGGTAGATGGTTAGGGTAGAAGGTAGGGTAGATGGGAGGGTAGAGGATAGGATAGAGAGTTAGGGAAGGATGACATGAGATGAGATGAGAGATGATATGAGAGATGAGATGAGAGATGAGAGATGAGAGATGAGAGATGAGAGATGAGAGATGAGAGATGAGAGATGAGAGATGAGAGATGAGAGATGAGAGATGAGAGATGAGAGATGAGAGATGAGAGATGAGAGATGAGAGATGAGAGATGAGAGATGAGAGATGAGAGATGAGAGATGAGAGATGAGAGATGAGAGATGAGATGAGAGATGAGAGATGAGAGATGAGAGATGAGAGATGAGAGATGAGAGATGAGAGATGAGAGATGAGAGATGAGAGATGAGAGATGAGAGATGAGAGATGAGAGATGAGAGATGAGAGATGAGAGATGAGAGATGAGAGATGAGAGATGAGAGATGAGAGATGAGAGATGAGAGATGAGAGATGAGAGATGAGAGATGAGAGGTGAGAGATGAGAGATGAGAGATGAGAGATGAGAGATGAGAGATGAGAGATGAGAGGTGAGAGATGAGAGATGAGAGATGAGAGATGAGAGATGAGAGATGAGAGATGAGAGATGAGAGATGAGAGATGAGAGATGAGAGATGAGAGATGAGAGATGAGAGAATTATACAGGGTGTTTGTTTCCGGAGTGCAGATATTTTTAGGGTGAATAGGTCTCCATGAGTTATGAAAAAGTGCCCAAGGAACATGGGGTCGGAAATCACTGCTAAGTGAGTTAATCACATTTTAAGTTTTTTAATTTAGCTCATCTTTGAAACCCTCTATCTACTAAACTATCAGTCGTACCATCAATGTCAACGCTCGAATTGAAAGCTAATGACTTCTACTATCTTAGCCTCTTGGACGTGAACTTTGTAAAATTAGTCTAAAAGGCTTAAATTTTCAAAACAATGCAAAACATGTCGAAAAAAACAGCTCTTTTTCAGACATTTTTGATGATTTTAATATGAAAACAAAACTTCTGTTAAAAAAGTTCTTCTACAAAACACGCACGAACTTGTTCTCTAAAAATGTTTCTTTGACAGCAAAACTCTATCTTTTGTAGATTAGCTAGAAAATGATTTTGAAAATATCGCTCCAAATTGCATCAACACCATGCCAAAATAATGGTCATCACCCCATCCGTTCGTGCGTTCGTGTGATGTTGCTCTACGGTATGAGGACGACGGCAGCTGCTGGTGCTGCCGTCGCGAACAGAGAACGAGTTCGCTCTTTGTCGCGTTGTATCCCCGCCTGTGGAAGATTTCGAGGCGGAGTGTGGCTTCTGTGCCATATTCAGTTTGACGCGCACTATACACGTTTTAGACGGAGCGAAAGCGCTGACAAAAGTGTATTTACAAGAGCATCCCTTTAAATCCTTCGCACTCGTAGCTCTGCTGCGGTGCTGTTCAGATGGGGAGGTCTATGCGTGCGGGAATTTAGAGCATGTACTAGAGAATGCACTTATTAAATGCATTTTCAAATGTACTAAATGTATTATGTGTAGCGTTATTCTTCTTCTGATGACTGGTATAACATCCCCAATTGAGCAGAGCCTGTTTCTCAGCTCAGCTGATAAACATGCAGCAAAAATTTGCGGGATTTCAAGGTTAATAATGCTCATAAGAAATCTGGGAAACAAATTAATCATTTTAGAAGAAGTTGTTGGTATTTAGAGAACGTTGGGGATTTTTAGGAGATATTGAGGATGTTAAAGGAAACTTAGGAATCATGAGGGTCGTCATGGGAAAAGATGCTTTTGTGAAGTCTAAGCATTAAGTTGGACATTTTAGGAGAAGTTGGGGATTTTTAGGGAACATTGGGGATTTTTAGGAGATATTGAGGATGTTAAAGGAAACATAAGAATCATGATTTTTAGGGAACATTGGGGATTTTTAGGAGATATTGAGGATGTTAAAGGAAACATAGGAATCAGGAGTATCCTCGGGAAATGATGGTTTTGGAAAATCTAAGCATTGAGTTGGACAATTTAGGAGAAGTTGGGGATTTTTAGAGAACGTTGGGGATTTTTCGGAGATATTGAGGATGTTAAAGGAAACATAGGAATCATAAGGGTCTTCATGGGAAATGATGCTTTTGTGAAGACTAAGCATTGAGTTTGACATTTAAAGAGAAGTTGGGGATTTTTAGGGAACATTGGGGATTTTTAGGAGATATTGAGGATGTTAAAGGAAACTTAGGAATCATGAGGGTCGTCATGGGAAATGATGCTTTTGTGAAGACTAAGCATTGAGTTTGACATTTTAGGAGAAGTTGGGGATTTTTAGAGAACGTTGGGGAGTATTTGGAAAGGTTTGGGATTTTAGAGAACGTTGCGAATTTAAGGTGATATTGGGAGGTAAAGGGCAAGTTAAAAACCCAGATTAATCCACCTAGTGGTGATAGTGCCTTTCTCGTCGAACATGTACTCATGATTTTTCCTTGGTTGGGATACGACTGGGATGATTTTGCTTCAGAATGTTGGCTTCAGCCTTTTGGGTGAATCGAAAACACTAGTTTATGATTTTTTCCGACGTTTCGGTCCGTGTGGGGCCTTTTAAAGGATTAAATCGGTCAAGGTTTCCTAGTCAAGATGGCCTTGCCTAACTTAAAAATGTCATACGGAGATTTTGGTATTTATTGAGTCCGATCGGGCGGTCTAGAATTCGGTCCCTGTTTTTGGTATCTTCTACTATTGCTTTGTTAAGCTAGTTTCTGTGCAAGGGCCATCATTCCGAAGCATGATCTTTCCGTTGACGTAATGCGAACTGTTCCTGAATCCTGAGAATACCTTATTTAGAAAAGCAATAATTTTAATAAAATTGGAAAACTTAATAATTGAACATATTCCGACGTTACGTTAAACGTATAGGCAGAGCTGAAAATATCAGAATTTTCAGTTGACTGCATGAGAACTTTCACTATCACTGAAGACCGATCAACATCAAAACGATAATTACAAGTACGGTCTTCGACATAGTTTTTTCTTCACACTTTAGGCTATATTTTATTATCATAGATTACAAAATTCATGTAAAATTTGACAAAAAATGCAAGCAAGTGAAATTGCCCATACTAAATCCCATAAAAAAATTCCCAGTAGTTTTAGACGCAAAAGAGGATTGAGAAAACTCTCTCCGGGGTTGATGCGATAATTTTACCATATAACGTTGACCTATCCTACTGTATATTTTTACACCTCAGTGATTTGATGAGATTGCTTTAGTACAGACAAACAGACATATCATTTGTAACATATTGCTATTATATTCATCGTTACGAAAAAATAATCGCCAAATGCTAATCAGGTCGCGTTTCACTGCGGCTTGATGTTGGTAGTGAGTAGACGTCAAACGAGCAACAACGATTAATATTTGATTCAACCGTTGAAAACAAGGACGATGGAGAGTGAGTAGAGTAAGACGTCTGTATGTACATATGTGGCCTTAGTTCAGTCAAGATTTTGTTTTCGTACACATATTTATCGCTTGCATTGACGTTGTTCATTTTTGAAGTTCCTGCGAAGCACCCTAGGAAGCACCCAATGCTGGTTTTGCATCGCTATCGGTAGTCTCTAATGTGGTCTTAGCCTATTTTCTTGCTAATCGCTCCTCATGGTTTAAAAAAAGACCGCGGTTCGATGTGTCCCATGCATGGGTTTGGTTCTTTTTGGCATTTGGCCACTTCCGCCTGGACACCCTAGATCGGTCCCGAAACACTATCGGTAGCCTTTATAAAGATCTTCGTTGTGGTCTGAGCCTATTTTCTGATTAATCGTTCATCACGTTATTTAAAAAGCCGCTGTTTAATGTGCCGCAGGCATGGGTTTTGATCTCTACTACATTTGACCACTTCCAGCGGGACACCCGGAACCGGTTCCGGAACTCTATGGGTTGTTCCAAATATGATCTGAAACTATTTTATTTTAATAACCGTTTATCAGGTTGCCTGAAGAGCTTGCGATTTGATGCGTCGCATGTAAGGGTTTGGTTAACTTTTATACTTGGCTACTTCCGGCGTGACATCTGGAACCGGTTCAGTAACACTACCGGTCTCGATATGGTCTGATAATGTTTTCCTGCCTACTGTTCATCAGGTTATCGAAAAAGCCGCTGTTTGTTGTATCACATGCATGGGTTTGGTTCACTTTCATATTTAGCCACTTCCGGCGGGTCACCCGGAACCGGTTCCGGAACACTACGGAACGGTTCAGATATGGTCCGAGAAAATTTTTCTGCCTACTGTTCATCAGGCTATCGAAAAAGCCGCTGTTTGATGTATCGCATGCATGGGTTTGGTTCACTTTCAACACCCAGAACCGGTTCCGGCATACTACCGGTTCAGATATGGTCTGAGAATGTTTTCCTGCCTACTGTTTATCAGGTTATCGAAAAATCCGCTGTTTGATGTGTCGCATGTATGGATTTGGTTCACTTTCATATTTGGCAACTTCCGGCGGGTCACCCAGAACCGGTTCCGGAACACTACCGGTTCAGATATGGTCCGAGATTTTTTTTCTGCCTACTGTTCATCAGGCTATCGAAAAAGCCGCTGTTTGATGTATCGCATGCATGGGTTTGGTTCACTTTCATATTTAGCCATTTCCGGCGGAACACCCAGAACCGGTTCCGGAATACTACCGGTTCAGATATGGTCTGAGAATGTTTTCCTGCCTACTGTTTATCAGATTATCGAAAAATCCGCTGTTTGATGTGTCGCATGTATGGGTTTGGTTCACTTTCATATTTGGCCACTTCCGGCGGGTCACCCGGAACCGGTTCCGGAACACTACCGGTTCAGATGTGATCCGAGAATATTTTTCTGCCTACTGATCATCAGGCTATCGAAAAAGCCGCTGTTTGCTGTATCGCATGCATGGGTTTGGTTCACTTTCATATTTAGCCACTTCCGGCGGAACACCCAGAACCGGTTCCGGAATACTACCGGTTCAGATATGGTCTGAGAATGTTTTCCTGCCTACTGTTTATCAGGTTATCGAAAAATCTGCTGTTTGATGCGCGTGTATGGGTTTGGTTCACTTTCATATTTGGCCACTTCCGGCGGGTCACCCGGAACCGATTCCGGAACACTACCGGTTCAGATATGGTCCGAGACTATTTTCTTGTTTACCGTTCATCATGTTTTCGAAAGTGCCACGGTTTGATGTGTCGCATGAATGGGTTTGTAGCGTTTTCATATCTGGCCCTTTCCTGGGGTACCGATCCGGAACACCTAAATGGCCATAACTCCGGAACGGCTGGACCGATCCGAACCATTTTCAATAGGAAACAATGGGACCAGATTCCGCGTCGAATGAACCGTTGGTCATTAAAATCGGTTGAGGTTTACTGCCAAAAAGTGATGTGAGTTTTTTTTGT
The DNA here is from genome assembly GCF_035046485.1 of Aedes albopictus. Lineage (NCBI taxonomy): Eukaryota > Metazoa > Arthropoda > Insecta > Diptera > Culicidae > Aedes > Aedes albopictus. The sequence goes on from NC_085136.1 coordinate 32,943,187, forward strand.
ACACACACATACTCACACACACACATACACACACACACACATACATACACACACACAGACATCACCTCAATTCGTCGAGCTGAGTTGATTGGTATATGTGACTCGACCCTCCGGGCCTTCTATCAAAAAGTCATTTTTGGAGTGAACATATAGCCTTTCCAGTACACTTAGTGTACGAGAAAGGCAAAACCATGATGGTCTCCGTAGGGGCTGTCCATTTATTACGTCAGGGCATTTTTACGATTTTTCAGCACCACCACCCCCCCTTGTAAGATTTGTTGTATGAGAGCCCAAATATTTTTGTATGGCGCTTAAGATTTCTCAAACCCCCCCTCCCCCCATAAACCCTTACGTAATTAACACTCCCACTGCCATGCCTCCCAAACAGTGGGAACGGTAATTTCAACTTGATATAACTCAGCCGTTTTTCATCCGATTTGCAAAATTTTTGAAGCTATGAATTTTCCCAGCTTTCTAGATGAGTATAAAATTTTCAAATTATGGATTTGACCAAAGTTCTATTTTTGAGTACTGAAAAACTCGGAGCAAGTACCTTAAAAATGCTGTTTTTTTGGAGCCATTCCGAATGTAAATTAGTTTCCACGCATATTTTAATGTTGAATTGCCCATATTAATAAAGCAAAATTATTGCAAAGAAATATATGGAGATACTCATTATTTAAGACTATAAAATCTTCACAAAATTACGTATAATACAGAAAATTTGTATATTCGATTTGAACTTTGTATTCATCGCGACAACCCCTGTGTTTTATTGCTTGAAACCAATCACGTGCACATGAGAAATCTTTTTCCAAACGATTGTGAAAAGTGTGAATCTCAGAAACTACAAAATTTTCATAAAATCACGTATAATACAGGAAATTCGTATTTTCAGTTTGAACATTACGTTCATCGCGACAATCCCCATGTTATATTGCTTGAAAACAATCACGTGTACATAAGAATACATTTACAGATAAATGGGGACAAGTGTGAATCATAAAAACTACAAAATCTTCACAAAATTACGTACAATACAGACAATTTGTATATTCGGTTTGGACTATGTATTCACCGCGACAACCCTTGTGTTTTATTGTTTGAAAACAATCACGTGCACACGAGAAATCTTTTTCTAAATGATTGTGAAAAGTGTAAATCTTAGAAGCTACAAAATTTTCATAAAATCACGTATAATACAGGAAATTCGTGTTTTCAGTTTGAACTTTACGTCCATCGCGACAATCCCCATGTTATATTGCTTGAAAATAATCACGTGTACATAAGAATACATTAACAGATAAATGCGGACAAGTGTGAATCATAAAAACTACAAAATCTTTACAAAACTACGTACGATACAGTAAATTTGTATTTTCGGTTTGAACTTTCTATTCATCGCGACAACCCCTGTGTTTTATTGCTTGAAAACAATCACGTGTTCATGAGAAAACTTTTTCCGAACGATTGTGAATAGTATGTATTTTAGGAACTACAATATTTTCACAAAATCACGTATACTACAGGAAATTTGTATATTCGATTTGAACTTTGTATTCATCGCGACAACCCTAGTGTTTTATTGCTTGAAAACAATCACGTGTACATAGGAATACTTTTCAACGCGAATGTGAGAAGTGTGAATCATAAAAAATACAAAATCTTCACAAAATTACGTATAATACAGAAAATAAGTATATTCGGTTCGAACTTCACATTTGCCGTAACAACCCCTGTGTTTTATTGCTTGAGAACAATCGCATGTGCATAAGAATACTTTTTCAAAACGAATGTGAAATGTGTAATTCTTAGGAACTAAAAAAAACCACAAAATTACGTGAATTACTGAAAAAAATTGTATTTTCAGTTTTACACTTCTCGTCCGTCGCAACAATCCATGTCTCTCATTGCTTCAAAACAATCACATACATACATAAAAATACATTTCCACAGCGATAGGGAGAAGTATGAATCATAAAAACTGCACAGTTTTCACAATTTTACGTATAAAACAGGAAGTTTGTATTTGTGGTTGGAACTCAACATTCATCGCGACAACCCCTATGTATTATTTTTTTAAACAATCACATGCGCATGATAAGTATGATTCTTGAAAACTACAAAATCTTCAAAAAATTACGTGAAATACAGAGTTTTACTTACACATGTTTTATCTCTCGCTTCAGCTCTAGCGATTGCTAGCTCGACTTTATTTGTGATAGAAGACGTGAATTAGTGTCAAACGGCTTCTTTTATGTGTGTTCAAGTGAACTTAAATTTACATGATTTTTTCTGAGAGTGTACACTTACATTTTGACGACGATGATTCACGATACACTGAAAATTTTCAATGTTGAAAATTGTTTCTTCGTTCTTTAGATAAATTCATAAGATAATATTCTTGAATTGGCAATTCCCCGTATGAAAGAACGAAATTCCCCCCTATGGGGGAATTCCCCCCTGGTTGAAAACCACTGCAATAAGGCAATATAAATGTATTTTAAGTTCGAGCTCAGCATTGATCGTGACAACCTTATTGCTTTTTTGCATGAAAATAATCAAGTACATAAGAATACATTCTCAGAATGATTGTGAGAATGAGGAACTATTAGAACTACAATATCTTCACAAAATTACGGAAAATACAGATTTGGTTTTATTTTTGGTGAAAACACAACGTTCGTAGCGGCATCCTCTTTGTATAATTATTTTGAAATAACCTTCAGTTGAATTTTTCCGACTACATCCTTGCTGGAATATCTCTAAAGGTGGTATTATATACCCATATGCACTGCATGCACTAATGTCAGAGCATAATCCTACAGAAATATCAATGAACGTATTTCCAGAAGGATCCTTAGAAGAATTTTAAAAATCCTAGAGTTTATTTAAAGAAAAATGTTTGGAAGAATTTGAGAAGAATTTCCTGGAGGAATTCCTGGTGCATTTTTGAGAGAAATTTCGGGATGAATTCATGGGAGAATTCTGAAAGAGTCTTCCCTGGGTGATTTCCTGAAGGATTTCCTGGAGAAATGTTTGAAAGCACTTTTAGCATGTAAGTACTTAGATGTTTCAAGTAAGTCACTGTGACTTCTGCATAACCCGAAACCTGCCCTGCCATGACTCTTTTGTGGCATGTGTGGTGCTTGGAAGATTCCCTGGAGGACTAATAGTCTCGCGTATTGAAAGAATTACTAATGGAATCCCTGAGTAAACTTCTGAAGAAACTGCTGGAGGGATTACTGAAAGAATCTTCGGATAATTTCCTGTTTCTTGTATGCATCTTTATTGAATTATCTTCCAATACTATTCGCTGGATAAATTCCTCCAGAAATTGTTGAAATAATAAAAAAAAAAACTATCAGGTAATCCTAGAGAAATTCTAGGGTACATCCCTGGAAAAAATGACTGAAGGATTTCTGAAATTTCTGAAGGAACTTCAAAATACATTTAGAAAAGAACCTGCGAGGAATTTCTGAAGATATCACTTGTAGAATTCCTGGAGCAATCCCTGGAAGAATTCCAGGAAAAATCGCGTAAAAATTTCCAAAATAATCCCTGGAGTGTTATTTAAAAGTATAACAAGAGGAATTATTGGATAAACTCTGGGAGGAGTCCCTCGAGAAATTTGTGAAGAAATCTCTTGAGGGATTCCTAGAAGAAATCCTAGATAAACTTCTGGAGAATTCCTTGGAGTAATTTCTTAAAAAAAAAAATCCTGGAGAAATTCTGGGAGGGATCCCTAGAAAAGTTTTTGAAGAAGTCTCTTGAGGAATTCTTAGACAAAGTCTTGGAGAAATTACTGAAGGAACCTCAGAAGAAATTCTTGGAGTAATCCGTGAAGGAATTCCTGGAGGAATCCCTGAAGCAATTCCTGTAAAAATCTCTAAAGAGAATCCTGAAGGAATGCCTGAGGCAACTTTTAAATGAATCCCTGGCGCAACCCTTGGAGGAATTCTTGGATGAGACCCAGTAGCAATTCCTGGATAAACCTGGTGGAACTCTTGGAGCAACTCCTGGTGAAATCTCCAGAGGAATTCTGGAAGGAATTTCTGGAGAAATTTCTAGAAAAAATCCCTTGAGGAATTCCAGAAGGATTTCCTGGAAGAATCCTTGGAGGAATATCTGGAGGATTTCCTGGATGAATCTTAGAAGGATTTCCTGGAGAAATTTTCGAAGAATTTCCTGGAAGAATCTCTGGAAAAAAACCCTGAAGAAATTCGTGGAGAAATCTGAAGGATGTCCAGGAGCATTTCCTGGAAGAATTCCTGAAGAAATTCCTGGAGTTATTCCCGGAGGAGTTCCTGGAGAAATTCCTTGATGAAATCCTGAAGGAATGCCTGGAGGAATTCCTAGAAGTATTCCTTTGAGAAGTGCTGGAGGAATCTCTGAAGGAATTCCTGAAGAATATCTAGAGGGATTCTTGAAAAATTTACTGGATTAATTTTTGGAGATATCCCTAAAGGAATTTTGTGAAATTTCATTTTCTGAAAAAAAAAACGCTTGAGAAATTCCTGGGGGATTTTCTAGAGGAATTTCTGAAGGGATTCCTGGAGAAATTTTCGAAGGAATTACTGAACTAATGCCAAGGGGAATCCTTAGAGAAATTTGTGAGAAATCCCAGGAGGAATTCCTGAAGCAACTCCTAGAGGAACCTCTAGAGGAATTCCTGAAAGTATCCCTAGAAAAAATCCTGGAAGGATTTCTGAAGAAATCCCTAGAAGATTCTTAGAGGAATTTCTGGAGGATTTCCTGGATGAATCTTTGAAGGATTTACGCCCTGGATTTACGTGAACGCCCTGGAGAAATTCATGGAGAAATCCCAGGAAGAATCATTGAAACAATCTGTGGAGTTATTCCTGGAGAAATACCTGAAGAAATTCCTAAAAAAAATCCTGAAGGTATTCCTGGAGAATTTTCTGGAGAAATTGCTGACTTAATTTTTGAAGAATGTCCAGGAGCAATTTTTGTATCAACTCCTGAAGAAATTCCTGGAGATTTTCCTGCAGGAGTTCCTAGAGAAATTCCTGGACTAAATCCTAAAGGAATTCCTGGAGATATTTCTGTGAGAATTTCTGGAGGACTTCTCGTGCGGTTCCTTTGAAAATTGAGGTATCTACGGATTTCCTCAAAAATTCCCCTAGGAATTTGTTCACGGATTGATTAAAAAAATTCTCAAATGATTGATTTGAAAATTTTCTTCAAGGATTTTTTGAAAATTTCTCAAGAGATCTCCAGAAATTTCTTAAAGAATTCTTTTAGGAATCCTTGCATGGATTCCATGTATTTCTTCAGAAGTTCCTCGCAAATTTCTCGACAGATTCCTTTCGAAAATCTTTCACATTTTATTTTTAATTCCTCCTGAAAGGCTTTAAGAAATTTTCCAAGGATTTCTTAAGAAATTAGGGTAAATGTACCAATAGTGGTGCTATTAGTAGCTCCTTGTAGAAAACTAATTGAATAAAATTGATAATACCATAATATAAAAAGTCTGAAAACGTTAATCGGTAGTTTTTCACTTAAATTTGCTAGGAAAAATGTAAAAACCATTGTTTATTTCAGTTTTTGCTAATAAATCACTTGCACCAACTATAGGTACACGGTTCCTATTATGGAGGTATAATTTAATATTGGTTCCTATAGTGGCGCATCCCATTGAATTCTTATGAGACCCACCACTATAGGAACACTACCACCACTATAGGTGCAAAGGAGCAAAAAATTTAAGGAAAATATTTTTTTAAAATAGGTTTTTCGGCAAATCCTGAACACAAAACTGAATTAATGTTATTAATTAGTTATGATGCATCTATTAAAAATGTAATTTGCAAGCTTTTTATTCGAAATAGTGCTAAATTGGCACTACCACCACTATTGGTACTACCTCCACTAAGGTAGCTTTTACCCTAGTCTAGAGATTCCTCCAAAAATTTCCCAAAGCATCCAATTAGAAAAATTCCATGGATTCTGGTAGATTCTCCACCAAGTGTTTTTTTTATGAAAATATTCCAGCGATTCTGTTCAGAATTTCTTTCAGAGATTCATTCAGAATTTTCCGCAGTATTTTTTAAGTATCCCCTGGATTCTCTCAGCAGTTTCTTCTTATATTTTTCGAGGATTATTCAAGAATGGATGCATAACAAATTACTCTAAGAATTTATGCAGCAATACCCTCCAAAAATAACCCTGATTCATTCAAATCTTTATTCATCTATTCCCTTAGACATCCTGGAAGATTACCTGGAGGAATCTCTAGAGGAATTCTTGAAACAATTATTGGATGAATTTTTGGAGGAATCTCTAGAGGAACTCTGGGAGATTTTTTTTATAAACATTTGTAAAAATCTTGAAAAGTTCCTGGAGTAATTTCTAGTGGAGTTCCTGGAGGAATTGATGAAGAAATCCTCAAGGGAATTTTTGAAAAACCCCTGGGGGAATCCTTGGAGAAATTCGTGCAGAAGTTGCCGTAGAATTTCCTGGATGAATTCTCTTTGCAGAATTCCTGAGGGAATCGCTGCAGCAATTGCTGGAGGAAAATCTGGAAAAATTCCAAAGGGTATTCCTAGAGATAATCTTGAAAGAATTTTTGAAGGAATCCCTGAAGGATTTCCTGGAGAAATTCTTGGATGACAGAATTTATGGAGGAATTTCTAGATCAATTCCTGGTTAATTTTCTGGAAGAATCAATGAAGAATTTTCTTAGGTAATTTCTAGGAGACCCTACAGAAATTCCTGGATGAAATCCTATCCTTGAGGAATGCCTACATGAATTCCTGGAGGAATATCTGGAGGGATTCCTGAAGGAATCGCTTAAAAGAATCCTGGAAAAATTTCTTCATGAATCCATGTTGGAATCCCTTGAAAATCCCTGAATAAATTCCTGGAAGAATGCCGAGGAGAATTCGTATCGTAGTGAAATTCTTGGAGGAACCCTTGAATAAATTCCTGGAGAAATCTTTGGCGGAATTCCTGTACAAGTATCTGGAAAAATCCTTGTAAGAATCCCTTAAAGAAATCCTGGAAAAAATCCTACAGGAATTCCTAGGGAAATTCCTGGTGGAATTCTTGGAGGAATCCCTATAGCAGTTCATGAAGAAATCCCTAGAGGAATTCCTGAAGAATCCCAAGGAATTCCCAAGGGAATCCCTAAACAGTTCCATCACACCAGGTCCGAGGAATAACTTAGGAATTCTCAGGAAAGTGTTCTCAACAATTCATGAAACAATTTCTGTAGGAATGCCTAGAGAAAAATATGAAATAATCCTTGTTCCCAGTGCTCTGTAAATTTATTCCTGTGTACACGTGACTGCTTTGAAACAATATAAGACAATGATTGTCACGATGAATGTAAAGTTCGAACCGAATATACAAAATTTCTGTATTATACTTAATTTTGTGAAGATTTTTTAGTTTTGATTGTTCACACTTGTCACAAATGCTTTGAAAAAGTTTTCCTATGTGCACTTGCAATAAACACAAGGGTTGTCGCGATGGACGTGAAGTTCAAACTGAAAATACAAATTTTCTGTATTATACGTGATTTTGTGAAAATGTTGTAGTTCCTGAGATACACACTTTTCAAAATCGTTCGGAGAAAGTTTTTTCATGTACACGTGATTGTTTTCAAGCAAAAAACAGGGGTTGTCGCGATGAATGTAAAGTTCAAACCGAATATACAAATTTTTCTGTATTATACGTAATTTTGTGAAGATTTTGTAGTTTGTATGATTCACACTTGTCCCCATTTATCTGTAAATGTATTCTTATGTACACGTGATTGTTTTCAAGCAATAAAACACAAGGGTTGCCGCGATGAACGTAAAGTTCAAACTGAAAATACTCATTTCCTGTATTATACGTGATTTTATGAAAATTTTTTAGTTTCTAAGATTCACACTTTTCACAATCGTTTGGAAAAAGCTTTCTCATGTGCACGTGATTGTTTTCAAGCAATAAAACACAAGGGTTGTCGCGATGGACGTGAAGTTCAAACTGAAAATACAAATTTCCTGTATTATACGTGATTTTGTGAAAATGTTGTAGTTCCTAAGATACACACTTTTCACAATCGTTCGGAAAAAAGTTTTCTCATGTACACATGATTGTTTTCAAGCAAAAAAACACAGGGGTTGCCGCGATGAATGTAAAGTTCAAACCGAATATACAATTTTTCTGTATTATACGTAATTTTGTGAAGATTTTGTAGTTTTTATGATTCACACTTGTCCCCATTTATCTGTAAATGTATTCTTATGTACACGTGATTGTTTTCAAGCAATAAAACACAAGGGTTGCCGCGATGAACGTAAAGTTCAAACTGAAAATACTCATTTCCTGTATTATACGTGATTTTATGAAAATTTTGTAGTTTCTAAGATTCACACTTTTCACAATCGTTTGGAAAAAGCTTTCTCATGTGCACGTGATTGTTTTCAAGCAATAAAAAACAAGAGTTGACGCGATGGACGTGAAGTTGAAACTGAAAATACAAATTTCCTGTATTATACGTGATTTTGTGAAAATGTTGTAATTCCTAAGATACACACTTTTCACAATCGTTCGGAAAAAAGTTTTCTCATGTACACGTGATTGTTTTCAAGCAAAAAAACACAGGGGTTGCCGCGATGAATACAAAGTTCAAATCGAATATACAAATTTTCTGTATTGTACGTAATTTTGTGAAGATTTTGTAGTTTTTATGATTCACACTTGTCCCCATTTATCTGTAAATCTATTCTTATGTACACGTGATTGTTTTCAAGCAATAAAACACAGGGGTTGTCGCGATGAATACAAAGTTCAAACCGAATATACAAATTTTCTGTATTATACGTAATTTTGTGAAGATTTTATAGTCTTAAATATTGAATATCTCCATATATTTCTTTGCAATAATTTTGCTTTATTAATATGAGCAATTCAACACTAAAATATGCGTGGAAACTACTTTACATTCGGAATGGCTCCAGAAAAACAGCATTTTTTAAGGTACTTGCTCCGAGTTTTTGAGTACTCAAAAATAGAACTTTGGTCAAATCCATAGTTTGAAAATTTTATATTCATCTAGAAGGCTGGGAAAATTCATAGCTTCAAAAATTTTGCAAATCGGATGAAAAACGGCTGAGATATTAGCAGTTGAAAAATACCGTTCCCACTGTTTTGAGGCATGGCAGTTGGTGTAAGTGATTTATAGCATGCAGTGTCTAAATTTGTCAAATTACAGTCATCCGCACCGACGCCCAGTGGCTCCTGCGTCGTAGATTTGTTTTTGTTTTGATTATCGTCTTGATAACCTGTGTGCCACTCTCTGAAGTTCGAGCAATTAAAAATTCATTACCTCGCTGTCTTCTGAATTTAAACCCCCCACTGATATTCAAAGTCAGCATATTCATATTCAATTGATTTTTTTGGTTTAAACACGATTTAGAAGCAAAAAGTACTGCTGGTGCGTACCATTCATCTAAAGCAAGCATAATAAATATAATTAGGGCAACATATCGACATTTACGTGCCTTAAATAGCCTAAAATCACAAAAAGTCATTTCCAAATTAAAAAATTCAAATTCATATTCACCGAGCTCGGGCTGAAGATCAAAACAGAACTTCAGCTACCGTTGATTACAGTACGATGCGTGGCGCTCATTGTCTTACTTTCTCTTTGTCATGTTCATTCTCGGCGTCATGTTGGTGGTAGACTGCATTCGTTTATTTGTGTTCGTTTTCGCACTGATTGAACATCATTGGGCTGAATTTTTTAGACACTGATAGCATGGCAGTGGGAGTGTTAATGGACAGCCCCATAGGAAATTATGCCTTTGTGAAGTCTTAGCATTAAGTTGGACAATTTAGGAGAAGTCGGGGATTTTTAGGGAACATTGGGGATTTTTAGGAGATATTGAGGATGTTAAATGAAACTTAGGAATCATGAGGGTCGTCATGGAAAATGACGCCTTTGTGAAGTCTAAGCATTAAGTTGGACATTTTAGGAGAAGTCGGGGATTTTTAGGGAACATTGGGGATTTTTAGGAGATATTGAGGATGTTAAAGGAAACTTAGGAATCATGAGGGTCGTCATGGGAAATGATGCTTTTGTGAAGTCTAAGCATTAAGTTGAACATTTTAGGAGAAGTCGGGGATTTTTAGGGAACATTGGGGATTTTTAGGAGATATTGAGGATGTTAATGGAAACTTAGGAATCATGAGGGTCGTCATGGGAAATGATGCTTTTGTGAAGTCTAAGCATTAAGTTGGACATTTTAGGAGAAGTCGGGGATTTTTAGGGAACATTGGGGATTTTTAGGAGATATTGAGGATGTTAAAGGAAACATAGGAATCAGGAGTATCCTCGGGAAATGATGGTTTTGGAAAATCTAAGCATTGAGTTGGACAATTTAGGAGAAGTTGGGGATTTTTAGAGAACGTTGGGGATTTTTCGGAGATATTGAGGATGTTAAAGGAAACATAGGAATCATGAGAGTCCTCGGGAAATGATGCTTTTGGGAAATCTAAACATTGAGTTGGACAATTTAAAAGAAGTTGGGGATTTTTAGGGAACGTTGGGGATTTTTTTGAGATATTGAGGATGTTAAAGTAAACCTAGGAATCATAAGGGTCTTCATGGGAAATGATGCTTTTGTGAAGTCTAAGCATTAAGTTGGACATTTTAGGAGAAGTCGGGGATTTTTAGGGAACATTGGGGATTTTTAGGAGATATTGAGGATGTTAAAGGAAACATAGGAAACATGAGAGTCCTCGGGAAATGATGCTTTTGGGAAATCTAAACATTGAGTTGGACAATTTAAAAGAAGTTGGGGATTTTTAGGGAACGTTGCGGATTTTTTTGAGATATTGAGGATGTTAAAGTAAACCTAGGAATCATAAGGGTCTTCATGGGAAATGATGCTTTTGTGAAGACTAAGCATTGAGTTTGACATTTTAGGAGAAGTTGGGGATTTTTAGAGAACGTTGGGGAGTATTTGGAAAGGTTTGGGATTTTAGAGAACGTTGCGAATTTAATGTGATATTGGGAGGTAAAGGGCAAGTTAAAAACCATGATGGTCTCCGTAGGGGCTGTCCATTTATTACGTCAGGGCATTTTTACGATTTTTCAACACCACCACCCCCCCTTGTAAGATTTGTTGTATGAGAACCCAAATATTTTTGTATGGCGCTTAAGATTTCTCAAACCCCCCCTCCCCCCATAAACCCTTACGTAATTAATGGACAGCCCCATAGGAAATTATGCCTTTGTGAAGTCTTAGCATTAAGTTGGACATTTTAAGAGAAGTTGGGGATTTTTAGAGAACGTTGGGGATTTTTTGGAAAAGTTTGGGATTTCAGGGAACGTTGGGGATTTTAGGAGATATTAGGAGGTCAAAGGCAAGCTAGGAATCATGAGGGTCTTTGTGAAATCTACGCATTAAGTTGAACCTTTTAGGAGAAGTTAAGGATTTTTAGAGAACGTTCTCTGAAAATTCTCAACGTTCCCTAAAAATCCCCAACTTCTTCTAAAATGTCCAACTAAATGTTTTGATTTCCCAAGAGCATCATTTTCCATGACGACCTTCATGATTTCTAAGTTTCCTTTAACATCCTTAATGTCTCCTTAAAATCCTCAACGTTCTCTTAAAACTCCCAACGTTCCCTAAAAATCTCCAAATTCTCCTAAAATGTCCAACTTAATGCTTAGATTTCACAAAGACACCATTTTCCATGAAAAGTCTCATGATTCCTTGCTTTCTTTTGACCTCCCAATATCTTCTAAAATCCCCAACGTTCCCTAAAAATCCAAACCTTCTCCTAAAATGTCCAACTTAATGCTTGGACTTCACAAAGGCATAATTTCCCATGAAGACCCTCATGATTCCCATGTTTATTCTAACATCCTCAATATCTCCTGAAAAATCCCCAAGTTCTCCTATAATGTCCATCTTAATGCTTAGACTTCACAAAGACATCATTTCTCATGACGACCCTTATGATTCCTAAGTTTCCTTTAACATCCTAAATATTTCCTATCATATGCTGATTTATCGACCGTATTCTATTAATAACTTGATGATTTTGTGGCTATATCGGTCTCTTTCTACTCATAGTATAAGGGAGTAGAGATCAAAGTGGATAATGAAATGATAGATATGATAGAATTCGCTAGGTAGCGAATAAGTGTGAAAATTTTATAGAAGGTGAAATTAGGCAAGTAGGCCATGTATTGAACGAATACATCGAATGCGTGAAACTTCTGCCGTGCGACCTGTGCTTTTAAACAGATCGGCTTGGTTGGTAGTTCATACCACCTTACCAAGACTGGCAAAAGTTTCAGGCACCCGACTGCCTAATGTATTGTTCTGTTTTCATCACAAATTCTATCGATCGGTAGCTTTTTCGGAATTCGCACTCCGTTCATAGGGGTATGTCTATATCGCGGCGTGTTCTTCCTATTAGCTTTTTCGATCTTATAGGATAGAACACTTTTCTTTTTGAGCCAAACTTTTCATATCATATGCTGATTTATCGACCGTATTCTATTAATAACTTGATGATTTTGTGGCTATATCGGTCTCTTTCTACTCAAAGTATAAGGGAGTAGAGATCAAAGTGGATAATGAAATGATAGATATGATAGAATTCGCTAGGCAGTCGGGTGCCTGAAACTTTTGCCAGTCTTGGTAAGGTGGTATGAACTACCAACCAAGCCGATCTGTTTAAAAGCACAGGTCGCACGGCAGAAGTTTCACGCATTCGATGTATTCGTTCAATACATGGCCTACTTGCCTAATTTCACCTTCTATAAAATTTTCACACTTATTCGCTACCTAGCGAATTCTATCATATCTATCATTTCATTATCCACTTTGATCTCTACTCCCTTATACTATGAGTAGAAAGAGACCGATATAGCCACAAAATCATCAAGTTACTAAATATTTCCTAAAAATCCCCGACTTCTCCTAAAATGTCCAACTTAATGCTTAGACTTCACAAAAGCATCATTTCCCATGACGACCCTCATGATTCCTAAGTTTCCATTAACATCCTCAATATCTCCTAAAAATCCCCAATGTTCCCTAAAAATCCCCGACTTCTCCTAAAATGTCCAACTTAATGCTTAGACTTCACAAAAGCATCATTTCCCATGACGACCCTCATGATTCCTAAGTTTCCTTTAACATCCTCAATATCTCCTAAAAATCCCCAATGTTCCCTAAAAATCCCCAACTTCTCCTAAAATGTCCAACTTAATGCTTAGACTTCACAAAAGCATCTTTTCCCATGACGACCCTCATGATTCCTAAGTTTCCTTTAACATCCTCAATATCTCCTAAAAATCCCCAACTTCTCTTAAAATGTCCAACTTAATGCTAAGACTTCACAAATGCATAATTTCCTATGGGGCTGTCCATTAATTACGTAAGGGTTTATGGGGGGAGGGGGGGGGTTTGAGAAATCTTAAGCGCCATACAAAAATATTTGGGTTCTCATACAACAAATCTTACAAGGGGGGTGGTGGTGTTGAAAAATCGTAAAAATGCCCTGACGTAATAAATGGACAGCCCCTACGGAGACCATCATGGTTTTTAACTTGCCTTTTACCTCCCAATATCACCTTAAATTCGCAACGTTCTCTAAAATCCCAAACCTTTCCAAATACTCCCCAACGTTCTCTAAAAATCCCCAACTTCTCCTCAAATGTCAAACTCAATGCTTAGTCTTCACAAAAGCATCATTTCCCATGAAGACCCTTATGATTCCTATGTTTCCTTTAACATCCTCAATATCTCCGAAAAATCCCCAACGTTCTCTAAAAATCCCCAACTTCTCCTAAATTGTCCAACTCAATGCTTAGATTTTCCAAAACCATCATTTCCCGAGGATACTCCTGATTCCTATGTTTCATTTAACATCCTCAATATCTCCTAAAAATCCCCAATGTTCCCTAAAAATCCCCGACTTCTCCTAAAATGTCCAACTTAATGCTTAGACTTCACAAAAGCATCATTTCCCATGACGACCCTCATGATTCCTAAGTTTCCATCAACATCCTCAATATCTCCTAAAAATCCCCAACGTTCTCTAAATACCAACAACTTCTTCTAAAATGATTTATTTATTTCCCAGATTTCTTATGAGCATTATTAACCTTGAAATCCCGCAAATTTTTGCTGCATGTTTATCAGCTGAGCTGAGAAACAGGCTCTGCTCCATTGGGGATGTTATACCAGTCATCAGAAGAAGAATAACGCTACACATAATACATTTGAAAATGCATTTAATAAGTGCATTCTCTAGTACATGCTCTAAATTCCCGCACGCATAGACCTCCCCATCTGAACAGCACCGCAGCAGAGCTACGAGTGCGAAGGATTTAAAGGGATGCTCTTGTAAATACACTTTTGTCAGCGCTTTCGCTCCGTCTAAAACGTGTATAGTGCGCGTCAAACTGAATATGGCACAGAAGCCACACTCCGCCTCGAAATCTTCCACAGGCGGGGATACAACGCGACAAAGAGCGAACTCGTTCTCTGTTCGCGACGGCAGCACCAGCAGCTGCCGTCGTCCTCATACCGTAGAGCAACATCACACGAACGCACGAACGGATGGGGTGATGACCATTATTTTGGCATGGTGTTGATGCAATTTGGAGCGATATTTTCAAAATCATTTTCTAGCTAATCTACAAAAGATAGAGTTTTGCTGTCAAAGAAACATTTTTAGAGAACAAGTTCGTGCGTGTTTTGTAGAAGAACTTTTTTAACAGAAGTTTTGTTTTCATATTAAAATCATCAAAAATGTCTGAAAAAGAGCTGTTTTTTTCGACATGTTTTGCATTGTTTTGAAAATTTAAGCCTTTTAGACTAATTTTACAAAGTTCACGTCCAAGAGGCTAAGATAGTAGAAGTCATTAGCTTTCAATTCGAGCGTTGACATTGATGGTACGACTGATAGTTTAGTAGATAGAGGGTTTCAAAGATGAGCTAAATTAAAAAACTTAAAATGTGATTAACTCACTTAGCAGTGATCTCCGACCCCATGTTCCTTGGGCACTTTTTCATAACTCATGGAGACCTATTCACCCTAAAAATATCTGCACTCCGGAAACAAACACCCTGTATACTTTTAAATCTGGTGACGCTGTTATGATTAGTGACTGTCGCGCTAACATCAGAAGCCAGAGGCAGATAATCGCCATATTCTGATTTTTCCTGAGAGGCATAATATAACGTACACTTCGATATAACGTACAAAGAGAAAACTTTTTTGTACGTTACATCGAAGAGTACCTGTATTCTACTATACTTTCAAACAGCTAGTGCGGGTGCGAGTTTTGTGAACAATATGTATTAAATATAATTCAAAAACTGGATGTTTTCAAGTTTTCAAATTACTATTTAGCTAAAACTAGTATTACAAATATTGCTTTGGACAAGTGACGTTTTTCGAAATCGTGATTTGATTTAAAAAAAGTATCAATCCCTTCGATATTAAAAAAAAAACTGTAAAGCCAAACTTCTGAATATATTCTGAACAAGAAACGAGTTTCAGCGAAGTTCGCTAAAAAAAACATAAAATGAAATGGTGTTTGTATGACACTTGACTTTGGATCGAAAACGAGTTAATGGATATTGATAATTTTTCCACTGTAACATTCGTGCAGTGTTCCGACATGTTAGTTAAAACAAATGTCTGAATAATAATCTGAATATCCATACCTTTTGTATGAGATTCTTCTATGAAGGGATATGCAAAAAAAAAATCAGTGGGCAGTATACAATGTTTGCATGCTAGCTGTCATTGAAAACATTGGAGAAGAGGAAAGCAATTCAATTAATTCATCAGCAAAGGTAATATTTAGCTTGACACTCAGTATTGAAAATATTTTGGGATTTGGGGAAATATTTGGGTCAAAATAATATTTCTTTTTAGGTACAACCATAAGTAACGGCCAAGTAATTTACCGAAATGCCGAGCAGAGATGGATGACCAAATGGATGACTGTACTACTAATTCTGATGTGAGACTGAAGCGAGACGTTCATAAACTGAGGAGACTATAAGCGAAAACAACGTAGAGTGACCTTGCTGCGAATCTGGAGAAAAAAACGAGATGTGGTACCTTGTGGTATGCACATAATAAATCAATGTATTACTCTATTACGTTTAGCGTGTATGTTTACATTGAGTATCTGTCATATGTGGAGATGTTGTTATTGTTGTCTGGAGTGTGAAACATTGTATGTAATATTGAAGTATCGGTAATAAAGTGTATACAAATAATGAATACAGTTGTTGAATAATCATTACAGAGAAAGATTCTCACACCTTGCATTGAAGGTAAGCATTGTTGTCAACCATTCCATGCAAAAGGGCACCGAGAGGATCGCTTACTAGAACTGATTCACTCGGACTCGTGCGGCCCAATGGAAACCGAATCGATTGGAGGCAGAGATGGAAACACTCGCATCGTGAATCAACTCGCGAGTGTAAAACCAACAAACGGTTTACTCACGGTGCCGAGAGTAAGCCGTGTGTGAGTTTATTCGCACCCGCTTGCTTCACGAGTATGATGCAAAACAAAAACAAAAGCACTCATGAATTTTTATTCGCGAAGAACAAGTGGAGATGCGGGAATTGCATTTTAGTGCGATTTTAATAGCAAAACAAGTAATTATCCATCAGATAGTAGTGTTTTGTGCTTTATTGTTCCTGAAAAATAAATCTGTCGGCCGTGTTAATTCATTTTTTCCCAAAATTGAAAAATGTTCAGAGCTGCTTCGCGAATCAATCACGAGTGCGACCAGCTTCGTTAGCTCGCGAGTGAAGGAAGTGCGAATATATTCTGGTTTCTGTTGTTCACGAGTAAGATAGCTTTGCGTTTGTGTCTGCTCAGCTGCATTGGAGGCAGTCGATATTTACTGACCTTCATTGACGATGCTAGTCGATAAACCGTGGTGTACTTCCTGAAATCGAAGACAGAGGTGCTCAAAACGTTCCAGGATTACAAGGCTTTTGCAGTGAGAAAACCAAACGGGAGAGCGGATCAAGCGAATACGGACCGACAACGGCAAGGAGTACACACTCAATCCTGAATTGGCTGTTCAGCACTTTTTTGACGAAAATAGAACAGCAGAACTATTTCGACAGCGTCGGTAATCAATTTTACTGAGGATCGGTACACCAACTGTCAAAACCGGGTACAAAAGGTAAACAATGCAGTATACGCAGCTGTATTCAGCTGTTCTTTTTTCGTCAAAAAATTTCCGAACATGGTATTCCAAATTAAGTTTGTACGCAGGGCCGGATCTAAGGGAGGGCCGGGGGGGCCCGGGCCCCGGGCCCCTACATTTCAGGGGCCCCCACAAAAACCTTTTTTGGTTGCTCACATTAGCTTTATTTTTCATATTGCTCACCAAAGCAACCAACAGTTCGGATAAAATAACATGTTTGGGCTTAATCAGCTATTCGAAGGAAGATGAATAGCATTCTATTCAGCTCACTTTTTAAGTAGTTAACCGAACTTGAGTTCACAAAAAGTACATTTGTGTCGCTGAAAGGAACGCCATTCAGCTTAAAAATAAGCTTCGAAAAATGGAAAAAAATGCGCTTAGTCCTCAAAAGTAATTTATTATTATGAGACATTAGTACATATGTAATCCAAATTGACTAATACCTTGAAATAAATTTTAATGTTTTTTTACTTACTGAGAATTGAACTCGGGTTCTCCTCGTTGAAAGCCGGCATCTAACCACTACTCCATGTATATGTTGTTAGGCACTGCGGGATTTTACTCAATGTGCTGATATCATTTAGTAGAGCTCAATCAGGTTCGCGTGTGAACTTTCTCTGAACCTCAAGCCGAAGGTTCGAAAGAAGTTTACGTGGAACTTCTTGTGAACTTACATAGTTTGACATTTTTAGTTTGTTGTTTTGGTTCGTAATTGAAGCAAGTGCAAAGCAATAATTTAGTGCCAGTGCCAATCATTCAGAAAAGTTTATAAGTTTTCAGTGACAACGATCGCGTCGATTACCGGCGTACTGGTGCGACAAGTGAGACGGGGTTGAAACATCCAGCAAAGCTGGAAGACTATTACCCGCAGCCGAAAAAACTCCGGCGGAATCCTGGGCAGAACAGTTTTCCGCTGCGGGGGCAGACTTTGAGCCACACAATACGGGTGCTTAGGATTGATTACAAGTAAGTATGTTGAAATATTATAGTGAAACAAAGTGTACTTGTGAAATTAACACAAGCTGTGGCTGCTGCGCTCGATTTCCGAGTGATTTAATTGAATGAGAACTTCTCCTCGGCCCCGCTGTCGCCGAAGTTCAAATGAAGTTCACTTTTGGTACGGTTAATATTTATCCGAACTTTGAGTAGTAAGTTCAAAACAAGTCCGAAACAAGTCCGGAACCGAACATTTCAAGTTGTTGTAATATGTCCAAATGAACTATATTTGAGTTTTAAAGGCACGAAAAAGTTCAACATGAGTTCGGTTAATATTTGATTGAACTCGGTTTAAAAGTTCAATATAAGTTCTTTCTGAACCTTTTTTCGACTATAATGTCGTTTTGAAGAGATGTCAAAAGCTTGTACATGTACTTCCAAGTTCATAACTAATACAGAAGGAACTTTTTGGAGATTTAAGTTCAACGAAACTTGAATTGAACCAAACTTAAACTTCTGAGTTCGTTCTTCAAGTGGTATCCGAACTTTTGGTTGCTTGGGCAAGTACTGTTCGAAAATAAGGAAAAACATTTTTGGTCATCTCTCAGAAGGGCCTCCACATCCGCTCGGGCCCCGGGCCCTCACAATCCTTAATCCGGGCCTGTTTGTACGTAAACCGGAATTTTCGGAAATTCCATTGTTGAAGAACTTTCCAAGTAAGTTGAATATTGATTTTTCAGAATCAATCAAAAAGTGCACACTTCCCTAGAAACACCAGGTTTCCGGGATATCCGGAGAAGTTGCCATTGTACCCAAAATCCCTAGTACCATGTTCAAATAGTCTTGTTCTGGAAAATTATGAAGTGTGATATGTCGCAAGCTAGGTTCCAAAAATGATCAAAAAGTGGTCACTTTCCTGTGGGCACCAGGTTTCCGGAACATCCGGAGACGTGGCCAGTTTTTTGGTACCAAAGAACTTTTCCCATAATAACCTTTCAGGATGCGCGCCTGTGGGAGCCCAAAACTACACCGCACTCGCTGTGTATACGATGAGCGATGAGCGAGGTTTTTTTTAAGTCGTTGTACTTTTTACAACGGCGCGCTTCCTGAAGGGTTTAAGGGTAAAATTACAAGCTTTTTAATTGTAATTCATATGCAGATATTGAAAATCCACTTGCTCCGTTCTGAAATATCGAGTGTCAAAAATAAAGAAAAATCTCAAAATAACTACAAAACGAGGATATTGAACTGTGTTTGAGAAACATGTTGAATATTGAATACTCTGAAAGTGATCGGGACAATGTTTTTGCGAGAAATCAGCGAAAAAAAAATGATTTTAGAAGAAGTTCATTTTTAGGTGCCACCCTAACCTGATTTTAAATAATCATATCTCTTGAAGCATAAGCGATAGAATTATAGTTTCTTGGGCAAAGTTATTTGCAATCAAGAGCTTTTCAACTTTATGGAACATAGATTTTATTTATTTGGAAACAATAAAAGTTGACAGTGTAGTCTTGAAAATTATTCGGACCACCCTAATTTCCCAATATTGAAACGAATGTCTAAAAAATATGAAGAAACTTCTCCGAAGACAGCATATAGCTAAAACTATAGATAGTAGAGTAAACATAGATCCGTCGATGATGAATCTGTTGTATCCAAACGAACTGTCAAAATTTGTATCCAAACGAGCATGACGTCACGATTCCAACAACAACAATGGAGCACATGACGTCATATTCAACAGCACTCCTGAAAAATACTATTCGCACGCTTGAAACATTTCACTCAGTGATGTCCGCAGATCTATGTTTACTCTACTATCTATAGCTAAAACTAATCATTTCAGCGTTAACGATATTGTCCAGACATATGCGGCTTTGGGACCACTGTGCAGGGCTCAAAGTTAATAATTCAAAAAGTAAAATTATTGAATACAGAATTTCCAGCTAAAAAAATATGATGAAAAAGATCACCAAAACTTAATTTCAAGATTTCTGGTCGAGAGAATGTTTGTCTCCCCGTATGTTCTATAACTAGATAATTCTATAACTCGATGGTCCCTTGGATATCGAGTTGTGGAGAGTCGACTGTATTTGCGGAAGGAAGGAATCCAGCACGAAACATCTACTCCCTACAACCCGGAGCTAAACGGATTGGCCGAAAGGATGAACAGGACACTGGTCGAAAGAGCGAGGGGTATGCTATAGAATGCGGATCTGGATAACAAATTTTGGGCAGAAGCGGTAGCGGTTTCGTCGCATGTGGTCAATCGTTCGCCTACAAAGGGACTGTCGGTGACCCCCGAAGAAAAGTTTTCTGGCAAGCGGCCGTATGTATCCCATCTTCGCATATTCGGCGCGAGGGTGATGATGCATGTGCCGAAAGAGAAGCGGAAGAAATGGGACAAGAAGTCGGAAGCGTGTATCTTCGTTGGCTACAGTGAAGGCTCTTTTTTTTTCCTTCTAAACCATAGGGGGATAAATCTGCTCATCAGACACCCTAACAGGAAGGTTAGGGTAGTGTGGGGTTAAGGCCGTCTTCTACAATGCCGGTAGAAGCCAGGACTACACTCTCCTCGACCCACATTCCTATGGTTTCGGTGGGAGCTTAAGATGGCGTTTCTTAGGCGAAGCATGTTCTAACATCAGTGAGGACTCACCACCTTTGGCATCGCAAGGTGACCGAGCATCATGTGCGCTGCACACGAACTGTTCAAGCGGAGTTTGCCTAGGCGTGGCGGGGGTCCAGCAGTGGGCTCTGCTGGGCCTCTTCAGAAATACCACACATCCGGAAGCATCAACTCTGTTCAAGCGAACCGGCACCGCTTCCAAAGTGCCATAGCCTAGTCAGGGGTGCCTCGGGCACATCAGGAGCGATGTCAGTAAGCTCCTGATTACGATATACTGGCGCGCGATAATACTGGTCAATGAGATGGTACACTCTAAGAGGACCGCGGAGTAGAGGAGTGCTGGTGGTGACGGCATTCTATCCTCTTAGTAGGGCCGGGTGACACTGACCTGAAACGACGGATGGGCTAATGTCGGAGCCGCCTTCCGTCCCATAAAACCTTGGCAAGGCCTTAGAGTACGTTCCCGAACTGTATCCAGCTTAGGAAACTAACTGGGTGGAGGTAGGTTCAGTTGAAGTATCCTGATTTGCGCTGATCCTGGCTCTGAGCTCAGGTCCCATAAGGGCCTGTGCCAACCCGTGGGTGGCCTCCCTGCTTGCATAGATAACCACCGGGATCCTTGGGCGACTACTTCAGTGGCAGTGAGGGATAGCGGCTCTAAGGGGGACCCTTACAGTAGAGATGGAAACGTATTTAATTAGGGAATCTGAGAACGTGGAGGGTGAGGTGATCAACCCGTTCGCGAAAAGCGGACTGGTCAGATCACCAACGCAGGCGTCGAGGGTAGAATCCCCGCAAGTGTCGGAGTACGGCACTCCGAGGGTCGGGTCGGCAATAGAGGACACGCAGATGAGTGGATCAGAGCTCACGCGTGCGCTGACTCGCAATAGGGATGGACTTCCGAAGCTGCTGGTGGTCTCCGAACAGCTCGACGAGCTGATCGGATACACCAGTGGGCGGAACAACATCAGCAAAGACCTTAAAAAAGGTCTGCTGAGGCTCCGCGATTCGGTCGCCCAGGCCCGGAGGGAGTACGATCTCCTGTTTGATCGTAGTGCGGGTAGAGAGGAGAGGTCCACGCAAACGGACCGCTCCCCCACAGAGAGGGTGTGCAAGGTGCAGCCAGGTGGGGCTGCAGAGAGTGGAAAAATCTCGGCCCAAACCAAACGGCCGAGATCGATGGATGAGGAGCGGCCGGTGAGTGGCAAACGCCCGCGTAGTGCGAGCAACGCCAAGCCGGTCGCGAAACGGGCTCGGGGCAAAGAGCCGAAACCCCGAGGCGAGACTGCTAAGAGCGGTAGCAGTGACCAACCGGTCCAAGGGAAGGTGAACCCTTGGATCACGGTTGGCAAGAGAGGGCGCGTAGAAAGAGAGAAGGTTTTGAGCAAAACCAAGGCGAAGCCGGCGCGTAAGCGTACGAAAGGCGACGCACTGGTGCTCAAAGCAGAGGGCAATAGCTACGCAGATGTGCTGCGGGCTATGCGGAGCGAAGATCGTCTCTCGGGACTAGGTGCGGATGTTAAAAGCATCCGGCGCACTAGGACTGGAGAGATGATGCTAGAGCTGAAGAAGAATGCCGTTAACAAGGGCTCTTCCTACACGGCTCTAGCACAAGAGGTGCTTGGTGAAAAAGTGCGGGTGAGGGCTCTGACGCCGGAGATGACCATCCAGTGCAAGAACTTGGATGAGATCACCACCGCGGAGGAGCTCTCTGCTGTTCTTAAACAGCAGTGTAATGTGGACGCGCCAAGCGCATCGATCCACATCAGGCGAGGCCCAGCAGGTACGCAGATCGCGACGATCAAGCTTCCAGTCGGGGAAGCGAAGAAAGCGACTGCTAAGGGCATGGTTGAAGTCGGATGGTCGGAGTGCCCGCTCAGTGTATGTGAGCCGCCGGAAGTGTGCTTCAGGTGTTTCGGACGAGGCCACAAGTCGTGGGCATGCAAAGGCCCGGATAGGAGCAAGCTCTGCAGGAGATGCGGAGTAGAAGGCCACTTCGTCAGGGAGTGTAAATCGGCGCCAAAGTGTCTGATTTGCACGACGAACAAGGGCCATGTGACGGGTGGGCCTAAGTGCCCAAGCATAAGTGGACGTAACGGCCGAAAATGACGCAAGTCACACAGTTGAACCTGAATCACTGTGAAGCCGCGCAGCAGCTGTTGTGGCAATCCGCCTCGGAGTCGAGTATGGACATCGCGCTTCTTTCGGACCCATACCGCATCCCCCCCAATAACGGGAACTGGGTTGCGGATAAGGCCAAGAAAGCGGCGATCTGTACGACCGGTCGGTACCCGGTCCAGGAGATAATCTCCACGACGTGCGAGGGCTTCGCGATTGCGAAGATCGGCGGAGTCTACTACTGCAGCTGCTATGTCCCACCTAGGTGGCCGATAGGTCAGTTCTCGTCCATGCTAGATTCGCTGTCAAGCGCTCTAGCTGGACTGAGCCCCTTGGTCATCGGTGGGGACTTTAACGCGTGGGCGGTCGAGTGGGGCAGTCGCTCTACGAACGAGAGAGGTTGGGCTCTACTCGAAGCTATGGCGGGATTGAACGTTGAGATCGCGAATGTCGGCAGTGTAAGCACTTTTAGCAGAAACGGTGCGGAGTCCATCATTGATGTGACCTTCTGGAGCCCAGGGCTTAACCCTAGCTCAGACTGGAGAGTTGACAACGGGTACACGCATAGTGATCACCTGGCGATTCGATACAGTATCGAACAGGGCGGTAGACGGCAGCAGTCGAGGATAAGCGACACTCACCGAGGATGGCTAACCTCGAGTTTCGATAAGCCGGCATTTGTGGAGCGGATGCTCATGGAGCAGAATACAGACTACTTGTCTAGCGACGGTCTAGTTGGTACCTTGAGACGAGCGTGTGATGCGGCAATGCCGAGGCGATCCATACCCAGGAATGGACGAAGACCGGTGTACTGGTGGTGTCAAGAAATCGCGGAGCTCCGTGCATCTTGCCACAGGGCAAGGAGAAGGATGCAGAGAGCCCGGACCGATGAGTCGAGAGCGGAGCGAGAGGTGGCATACAGGGCGGCAAAGTTGGCACTGAACAAAGAGATCAAGGCGCGTAAGCGGGCGTGCTTCAATGATCTCTGTCAGACGGCCAACACAACCCCCTGGGGAGATGCATACCGCGTAGTCATGTGCAAAACGAAAGGCACATCTGCACCACCGGAACGCTCTCCCGCGATGCTGCAGAGGATTGTGGAAACGTTGTTCCCGCACCACGAGGTGAGACCATGGGCACCCACACCACAAGACCATCCTGGTCCGAGTGAGGTTCCCCCAGTGACGAATGAGGAGTTAGCCGCAATTGCGAAATCACTTAAGCTGAACAAGGCCCCGGGCCCGGATGGCATTCCGACGGTGGCTATTAAAGCGGCCATCGAGGCTAGCCCTGACATGGTCAGATCGGCTATGCAGAGATGCTTGGATAGAGGCGAGTTTCCGGAGAGGTGGAAAAGGCAAAAATTGGTTCTACTGCCCAAGCACGGGAAGCCACCAGGCGACCCGTCGGCTTATAGACCAATTTGCCTCTTAGACACGGCCGGGAAACTCCTAGAGCGGATCATTCTGTCAAGGTTATTGGTCTATACCGAGAGGTCGGACAACGCGGGGCTATCAGACAGCCAGTACGGGTTTCGCAAAGGTAGATCGACAGTGGATGCCATTAGGTCGGTGACTGGATTGGCCGAAATTGCGCTGCAGAAAAAGAGGAGAGGCATACGGTACTGCGCGATCGTAACGCTAGACGTTAGAAACGCCTTCAATAGTGTAAGCTGGGCCGCCATAGAGAGCGCCATATCTCGCTTAGGTGTCCCGGCTGGCATAAGGCGTATTCTGGGTAGTTACTTCCAGAACAGGGTGCTGATTTACGATACCGAGGAAGGCCAAAAACAGTACAATGTCACTGCAGGTGTACCGCAAGGATCCATCTTGGGTCCGGTACTGTGGAACGCGGCATATGATGGAGTACTGAGGCTAGCACTACCACCGGGAGTAAAGTTGGTTGGCTTCGCCGACGACATTACCCTGGTGGTATACGGTGAGTCGCTCGAAGAGGTGGAATTGACGGCAGCGCATGCGATTGACATAGTGGAGGGCTGGATGAGGTCGAGGCAACTGACACTCGCACACCACAAGACAGAGGTGGTGGTGGTGAACAACCGCCAGTCTGCACAGCAGGCAGTGTTCACCACGGGCGGGTGCTCGATCGAGTCCTGTCGCTCACTGAAGCTCCTTGGAGTCATGGTCGATGACAAGTTGAGCTTCAGTAGTCATGTCGAGTATGCTTGTAAGAGGGCGAGTGTAGCGGTTATGGCATTGTCTAGGATGATGTCAAACAGTTCGGCAGTTGTCTCGAGTAAGCGGAAGCTGCTCGCGTCAGTCGCGGTGTCCATACTACGGTATGGCGCCGCCGCATGGTCGAACGCGCTCAAGCTGCAGAGGAATGTTGACCGACTAGAGAGTGTACATAGGCTGATGTGCCTCAGGGTGGCCAGTGCATACCGGACTGTCTCGAAAGACGCGGTATGCGTGCTAGCGGGCATGATGCCGATAGCATTGGTGTTGGCCGAGGATGTTGAGTGCTACGATGAAAGAGGTACGAGAGGTGCGCGACGAAACGCCAGAACTTCGTCTATGGTGAAATGGCAAAGAGTCTGGGACTCTTCAACAAAGGGTAGGTGGACACACAGGCTCATACCGAGCGTGTCCCGGTGGACGTGTAGGCCCCATGGCGAAGTGAACTTTCACCTGACACAATTCCTGTCGGGCCATGGGTGCTTTAGGTGGTACCTGCACAGGTTCGGGCATGCAAACTCACCCTCATGCCCGGAGTGTGCAAACAGGGCGGAAACGGCGGAACATGTACTCTTCGAGTGCCCGCGTTTTGCGGAGCAGAGGTTGAGCATGTTAGAGGTATGCGGCAGGGATACTACTCCCGATAACATTATTGAGAGGATGTGTACGGGGGTGGACGAGTGGAATGCCGTGTCGACCACGGTATCCACAATCGTGCTCCACCTCCAGAGGAAATGGCGGGCCGACCAACAGTTAGTCGAGTTGGCCCCCTAGAGATATGCCGAGTGTGATGGCTGACAGATGAGCGAGAGTGCGAAAGCACAGTCCGCCCCCCCTCCTCTACGAAGTAATCCCTAACGGGCGTGCCGCGGAGCAAGGTCAGGTAGTGCAGAATGTGGTTTTCCTACGGTGTTGCTAACCAACAGGTTTCCTCATTCTATAAAAAAAAAAACATTCCTATGGTCGCCAAACCCTACGTCTCTCCGGAACCACCAAGAAGGTATTGCTTCAGAGAGGGGCTAGTGCACATCGCACCCACAAGGTTAGCTGCATAGCCTGCAGCAACGAACATCGATGACTCGCTTTGGAGAGTCCATCACGGTAGCATGCTGGCGCTTAGCCAGTTTCCCGAGTGGTCCTCGCCACTCCCTTTGTCCTCGGAAGGCGGGCAGGGTCAACCCCGCGCCCTACTGCTGAGCGGACATCAAGAACTGATGCCCACATGCAACCCGATCTGACCTGCCCGTAAGGAAGGGTATCACTACCCTTCAGGCCCTATCAGACGCATCCGTAGGTTGCAGACAGCAGGGTCTCACCTACCCCGACCCTTGCCGGGGACCCCTTTCCAACCGCGGGCTCAGATCCAACCCAGTAGACTGACGCCACGACAGCACCGCTACCGGGACTTCCTCTCCGCGGCCACTTAATCGTTCTAAGGGTCGATCTCGACCGCAGGGCACCGGTATGACCTACCAAGCCGACTCCGAATCCCTGGACCACCTCCTGTACCGCATCTGAACTAGCCATTCTCCGAGTCCACGCGCCACCTCCTCTGTAGCTCCCAGACGATGTGGGTAATAGCCGTTGAAACGGCGTTCCAGCCAAACTCATCCCTACACATCCTCTGGACCAAGTTGTCCGGAGTTGTGTCCTCTCCGCATGTGACAAGCATGCGGTCACGCATTGTGCGAAAACGCGGGCACACGAACAAAACATGTTCCGCCGTTTCCTCTAAACCATTGCACACTGGGCATTCGGGAGAATCCGCATGCCCGAAACGGTGTAGATACTGTCGGAAGCAACCATGACCTGTAAGGACCTGTGTCAGGTGGAATGTAACTTCCCCATGGCGCCTATTAATCCAACTATCTACCCTCGGTATCAACCTATGGGTTCATCTTCCTTTGGTGGAATTGTCCCACGCGCGCTGCCATTTGACCATAGAGGCCATCCTGGCAGTCCTGCGTATACCTCTTGTGCCGCGCATTTCGAAGCACTCCATGTCCTCACTGATAAAAATGCTGATAGGCACCATACCAGTAATGACGCAGAGAGCGTCGTGTGACACGGTACGGTACGCGCTCGCAACCCTTAGGCACATAAGCCTGTAAGTACTTTCCAGCTTTCGTCGGTAGCATTTAGTACTTAGCGCAGTGCCCCACGCCGGGCTGCCTGGCAGGGCGGAACTGTACCAAACCTTGAGATGAACACTTCATGTGGGTCACTGCTGCCATTGCCCCCAGCTATTTCGGAGCGAATGGTATTGCTTGAAAGCACGAACTAAGCCGTGGCCGAAGCTGTACTGGTCATACAGGAGGATTCAGAGAGATTCCAGGGGGCTTAACAGGGTCTCAAGTGAGCTTAAGAGGGGAATCGTTTAGTTAAGATGTTTAATGTCGTTTCAGGGGGTTCCAGAGGTGTTTCGCAGCGTTTCAGAGCGACTTCGCGATCTTCACGGACTCTCAGGTTAGCTTCACGTGGACTTCAGGGGGTTTCAGAGGGCTTTCAAGATTGTTCCAGTGCATTTCAAGACGTTTTTGTGGGATTTTAGGGGGCTTAACAGGCTTAGGTGAGTTTCACGGGGATTTCAGGCTTTTCAGAGCGTTTTCAAATCGTTGCAGGACGTCTTCGGGTATTCTATGAGGCTTCAGAGGGGTCTAGGGGACTTCAGGAGAACTTCAGGATAGGTTCAGGGGACTTTAAGAGGTGACTCAGAGCGTTTCAGAAGATTTTGAAGGGGTTTTGAGGGTTTTCACAGGCTCTCAGGTAAATTTCAGAGGCGTTTCAAGGCGTTTCCAGTGGTTTCAGAAAGGCTTGAAGACGATGCAGACTGATTACGCTAGTAGATCCGGTGGCCTATACTCAAGGGAGTTTCACAAACAGTCATTGAACTCAACACTTAACAGCACATTGTTTTGTGTGCAAGCACAATTCTGACACACAAGTTACGCATGTAGTTTCAAAGACTTATGTTCAAGAAAGTCTTCGGGAACCTTAAATTGTCCCTGCTCATCTCTCATCGCTCACAAGCAATAAATTGAAGACCAATTAGTCTTATAGAGGTTGTGAGAACCTACATAAAACCTAATACCTTTTATTTTGGCTTTATGATGGTTCAAACCTCTGCTACCCTGAAAAAATCTGAACAAATCTATGGAATAAACCCTAGCGAAATTCTGGAGGCACTGCATGGGAAATCTATTTAACTCTTAGAGTAAAACCTGATTATATGCCGGGAGAATCAACAGTAAGCATACAAGAAGAAATTGTAGAGATAGCTCACGGAAAGGGCCCTCAGGAATCCAAATCAAAAATCTCTACAAGAGTAATACTTTGTAAACCTCTAGAAGCGATTCCTGAAAGTACTTCACGGCCCTACATAAAAAATGAAAAATCCTTAAGACATGTACAAAGTTCTGTATGTATAATGCATACTAGCGCCACGTTGTGGTTTAATTGCGTATCAAACTTTGCACCACTTGAAAGTCACTAGAGACTTTTCAACAACTTCGATGAAAACCCGCAATTCCTAGAAAGTTAAACATTGTTCCGATGAATTCCAGTTATGTGTTTGCATCCTGTGGCAAATACGAATCTTGACCTCAGCTTGAAGGACCTCTTCAGTGTCTCGTACTTGATTCGACTACCAGTAGAGTTAGCTTCCGGGGGTTTACAAGGGGTTTCAGGGGCGTTCCAGGGATGTTTCATAGTTTCTGAGACTTTCAGAAGTATTCCATAGGGTTTCAGAGGCGTTCAGGGATTTCAATGGGGTGTTCCATAGGGCTTCAAAGAAGTTCCAGGGATGTTTCAGGTATTTTCCGGGAAGGGTCTTGAGCATTCCGTGGAGTTTCAGGGGATTTGAGAGGCGTTTCAGGGGAACTGCTGGGGTTAAATGGGCGTTTCATGGAATTTCAGGAGGTTTCAAATGTGTTTTGCGTTAAAATGGGGTTTTCAAGGGGGTTTCTAGGGCCCAGCGATGTTCCAGGGCCGTTTCACCGTAAGTGTAAGGTGTTTCAGGGGCATTTCGTTGAACTTCAGGGAATTTTGGGGGATGTCAGTTGCGTTACAGAGGTGTTCCAGGGGATTTCAGGGACGTTCCATGGAACTCCACAGCAGTGAGTCGTATTGTATACTATAGTATTTTTTCACTATCGTCACAATGCTTTTACCGACACGGTTAATGTTTGCCTTGAATGTAGCATATGATACCATGATTGTAACAAGGATTGTAAGGTGATTGTAATACAAATCCATATGATTGGACTATGAAATTACAGCTTTGTATTGTAGAACTAAAGTTCCAGTGGTTCCGAAAACTGCGAAAAGCACATGGGGATAATTCGAGCTAGAACTCGAAACCCGGAAGTGTGAGAATGCGAGACATTGATTTTCGGAGCAGATTGCAGGGGCGTTTCCAGGGGTGTCGTAGGGTCTCAGGTACGTTACAGGGCGTCCGACGGGATTTCAACGAGTTCTGATCAATTTTCAGTGGGTTTCGCCTTGAATCACCCCAAAGAGCCCACCTGAAATATCCGAGAGCTCGTTGAATCCCCTCAAACGCCGCTGAAACTACTCTGACATTTCGATTAACTACAGGTCCACCTGACACATCCTAAACCTCCTGGAGCCCCCCAAAACCCCTGAAACAAGTCTGAAAACTTCCAGAAACGTCCTGTAACTCCTTCAAACGCCATGAAACGCCTTAAAACGCCCCTAAAAGCCCATCTAAAACATACTGGAACACCCTGAAACCCCTTAAAACATCTTTGAAACATCACATGATGCTACTCCAGTATCGCCAGACCAGCTACACTTACACAAAGAACCAATGAGATATCTGCCGGGGACTAAGCAGGCATCATCAGTGTATGAGCGTTGGTGAGCTTCTATTTTAGGCGACAATGGCGCCTGCCACGTCAGGTTGCAGGTCAATAATGTAGGGAAGGGGAAAGAAGTGATGGTTGCAATCGTTCGTATCCACATCAGACCGAATATACCTCTGCGTCTGCATAAATTCATGCGGAGTGTTAGTGGGATATGGTTGGCAGAGGGTTCACACATTGGTGCGTGGATGCCAGACGTAAGGTGATAGATTTGTGTGATTGTTACTATGAAGCTAAATGCGTTCTTGTCACCATGGGCGCTTCCGGAGTGTGCGTTGTGCACGTTGATTATGCTGAATTTAATGAATCGGCCCTTGATCCTCAACCTGCACATTCTTTCGTCGATCGGCCACCAACTAATCACGCGCCTCTGCATGTCGCCCATCACGATAAAAGCTGTTCCCAGCACGCGTCTGTTGCCATAGCCGCTAGCGTGCGCAGCTTTTCTTTTTTCTCACTCACTCTCGTAAACAAACACGCGAAAGAAACAGATAATAGAGGGGGCACTTTGCCAATGACCATTTTGTATGGACAAATAAAAAATTTGTATGGACAAATGACCACGCGGGGGGGGGGGGGGGGTCGAAAAGTCCCAAAAAATGACCACGTGGTTTATGGACAGCCCCTTACTGTAGGATCAACTCAGTGAATGAATAGACCGGAGCAGGAAGTTTTCGCGAGTTTCGGTAGATCTCAGGTGCGTTACATGGTGTTCAATGTTGTTACAGAGGCGTTCTCGGGGGTTTTCAAGGGTTTTAGGGCACTCTGGACAATTTTCAACGGGTTTCGTCTCTAAAACCACCTAAAACGTCCTGTAATTAAATGCCCACCTGAAACATCATAAAAACCCCATGAAGCCATAATCCCTTGACACGCTTTGAAACGCATTGAAACGCACCTGAAACATCATATACCCCTTGGAACGTCTTGAAATACATTGAACGTCCCTTCAAGCCTGAGACATCCTGGAATCCCCTAAAACCCCTTAAAACGCTTGTGTAACATTCATGAAGCATACTGAAACCCCCAGAAGCCATTAAAATCTGCTTGAGCGCCTCCTTACACTCTCTGAAACGCCCTGTAATCCCCTGTAATGGCCGCGAAACACCCCTATAAGCCCCTTTGACACATCCTGGAACTCCTGAAACCCTGTGGAACCCCCTAAAACGCCTCTGCAACCTCACTGAAACGTCCTGTAAACACTTGAAATGCTCCTGGAACCCCCTGAAACTTTCCGAACTCCCTGAAGTCCCTTCAGACGCCTCTTAAACCTCCAAGCCCCCCTGAAACATCCTGGAATCCCCTCAATCTTAAGGCCGCACGGGACGACGTGTAATTTTTCCTATCTTCCCTCTCTTTCTAACAGTTTGCCTCACGATTTTGAAGAAGCAAATATCAATTTCCACTGCACTGACGTAGCTGAAACTTTAGTCGATTGTGCACCACAAGTGAGCAAATGAACGATCAAATTTCTAGTCAATAATATGAAGTAGAAGTTGAGATTTGCATCTTACTAGCAACAGAGCAATGGCGGACGATTCAACCACCGTCCCGTCCGGCCTTAAAAACGAGGTTTTTTACATGTATCATAACCAACGTGAACTTTAGCTTACATGAGTGCCATTGTCTGAATCCCCCTGGAACAATCCTTAAACTCCTTAAAACTCCAGGAACCCTCCGGAACACTCCTGGAACGTTCCTGAAACCCCTTTAAACCTCATGGAATTCTTTGGAACCCCCTGGAATCTCGTTAAAACATGTAATTTGAGACCCCCTGGAATACCCTAAAAACCTTCTGCAATCTCTGGATCGCCCCTGGTACGCCCTGAAACTCCTAGGAACGCACATGAAACCCCTTAAAATCCCATGACCTCTGGAAAATTAGTTTTAAGATTTATGCAGATTGCAAATCATCAGCGGTACAAAACTTTCAGTGATTTTATTTAATGAATAGTATTTTTAATTTCCAATGAATCAAGGCACTCATGTAAACTGAAGTCATAACGTTGGTTATGATACCAGGTAAAAAACATGTAAAAAACCTCGTTTTTCAGATTCAGGGGATTCCAGGATGTTTCAGGGAGGCTGTGAGGTTTCAGAGGCGTCTAAAGGGACTTCAGGGAGTTTGGGAAGTTTCAGGGGGTTTCAGGAGCATTTCAAATGTTTACAGGACGTTTCAGTGAGGTTGCAGAGGCGTTTTAGGAATTCCTCCCGAAGTTCCCAGTAAACTCTTCCAGGAGTTCCCCGCGAATTCCTCCATAAGTTCCCCGGGAATTTCTCCAAGAGTTCCCCGGAAATGCATCCAAAAATTCTCCGAGAATACCTCCCGGAGATCCCCAGGAAATTCCTCCAGGAGTTTTCAAAGAATTCCTCTTGGAGTTTCTCGGGAATTCTTCCAGGAACCATTCGGAAATTCTTCCAGGAGTTTCACGAGAATTCCTCCAGTAGTTTCCTTGGGGATTCCTCGGGAATTCCTCAGCTCATAAAATAGGGTAAAAATTTACATCGTCATATGCGCTAATTCCCGTCACACCAAACGGAAAATAGTCAATCATTTCATATATATTCCGATTTACCTTTGCCAATGCCTCATTATATGGACGCAAAAAGATGTAGACTATCGATAACCAGCCTCTTGAGCACTGGAAATCGAACACGGTGTGTTGCGTAGAACAAATTCAAAACAAAAAATTCGGCATGTCTGAAAATTTGACACAATTAAGCTGAGACTTCCTCCTTTCATTTACGATCAACCCCGAAATAAACTGTCGGGGGGTCTGGAGTATTTTTTTTTTTTCAAAAATTTTCTGTATATGACACATTTCACGCACTTTTACACCGCGGTTTTTGAACTTCATCGAGCGATATTTCCGGGCTCCTGCTATCGATTTTGATTCTTTTTGCACCAAAATGAAGATATTTACTTATATCCTTCTAATAATATTCGAAACTTTGAAAACTGCCTACAGAAAGTAGCAAATTTCTTGGCGTGTAGTAAAAATTTGACGGAATGTGTCATATGATGCACATAAGTGAGGACACAATTATATGAAAAATGTTAAGTCTCACTACCTGCACAGCCTACTTTTTTAATTTCATTTAGGTCCCATATCAACTGTGCTAAAAATCAGCTTGATTTGAGAAACTCGGCACCAACATTTCCAAAGGGCGTAACTGCATTTACAATCAATACCTTCTCACAAAGCTGTGGAGCGTTTCCCATCCCTCTCGAGCAATCCACTAGCACAAATAGAAAGATAAAATCCTCCTCTTTCGATTAATGGATGTGAGATGAATGAAATACGACCCACAGCTCTGTGAGAAGGCATTGGTTGCAAAAGCAGTTACGCCCTTTTGAAATGTTGGTGCCGAACTGTATTTTCGCCGATCAAAGTTTACATAGAATTTTCTATGGGACTTTTTTGAAGAAAAGCTGCTGGAGGGCACCCAGTATACCCTCAAATCAAAACGCTGATGAATTCTCATATAAAATTTCGCGATAAATTAGACCTCTGAAATACCATAAAAAGTTTGTGGAAAAAGTTATTAAGCCATATCCGAACGAATAAATGACGAAATGTTCAGTATAACAAGCCAATTATAATATTCAATCGGTTTAATGTCAATACCTTTTTTAACAAGCATCATTACGCTTCGTAGTCTTGGAAACTCTTGTTTCTTGTAAAAAATCCTTTAAACATGTATCAACGCCCACTATTCTTTTTAAAACGAATTACAGATTTGGTACATAAAGAAGAGTAGTGATACTAAGATAAAAGGTATGATATAACGTATACATATTTATTGCTATTAGAATTCAAACGGATATGTTAAAGAATTAATTGTGTATGTCTTTACAAATGGTTACTATTATACAAAACAACTGAACGAAGCAAGTGATCGTCGTAGTGCTCTGATGACTCTGGAACTTTCAACTTGTCCCAAGTTAGACCAAAATCAAAATGGACGGTCTCACTAGCCTGTTCGCCATATCGTCCTAATCCTGATCCAACGGAATTACAAAATTCTGGAACATGGAATCGCAGGATGTGGAACTTGGAACTGTTCGGAAGTTTCGCCTCGATCCAGTGTGCTGCAAATTCTTTAAGGGAGTCTTGGTAGCCAACTTCAAGTTTTTCTTGAAGGCAAGCCTTGAAAACGGCAGCGAAACTGTCGAGTACCTATACAAAATATATAATTAGTTACAGTTAGTATGATAAATTTTAATACATTCTTACAGATCGAATCATTCCGAGCGGCCCATCAAATTCCAACATGGTTCTTTTGTCCAGTAGTTTGTGGCAATGTCTGCCAGTGAATCCATATTTGCTGTGTCGTTGACAAGAACTGACTTTTACCCACTGCTCAGCAGTTGCTGGATCGGCAGTCTCAACCGCCTTATAGACTGCATTTATTATCCCAAGAACGATATGGAGCACGGGAGGTGGACACAGCATCACTGTTTGATCGGGTGACCCACATAGCAAAGGGTATTGAACACAATTGTAAAAATTCTTTGCTCGTTTGTCGTCGGCACCATCATCTTCCCATTTTTCGTAATTGGTTCTGATTAACCCAAGCGTTCTTGGAATCATGCACTCTTGGGATAACTTCGATTTACTTGTGCAGCAATATGGACAAGGATGGGAAGAGCTGTGTCCCATGAGTCCCAGCAAAAGATTGACAATTTTAAGGTCCCCTGCCACTACTGCCTCCAATTCGTTCAATTTGAGTAGTGTTGACCAAACTTTCGCAATATTGGTGTATTTTTCCGTTATGCCTGGTACAACAGCGAGCAGTAACAATTTCTTGACTCCTGTGTCCTTTCCTCCTTTTACATTTCTTTGATTTTTTTCGACCATATACAACGTGATTTTGAATGATCCTCCACCACCATCCGCTCCTATCTTGAAGAATACGTCTGCTAGAGACAACGATCGCACCGTCAGAATAAACTGTATTAACGCCTTGACATCGTTACAATAAACTGCCGGTTTCGTTGACGCACATGCTTGCGGATTCTTCTTCTCTTTCTCCAAATCGAAAGAAATGCGAGTAATTGAGAAAAACTCTTTAAGCATCTGGTTCGCGTTTGTTATTTGCTGGGGTAAATTCGAGGGAACCTCGATATCCATACCCCGGAGGGCACTACTTAGTCGCAAGGTTTTTCTGGTACTCAAATCGCATATGTTTTTGATAAGAAACATATCATCCATGGATAAAACTTTCGTACTGCGTGAAACTGCAGAACCCGTGACCCAGTGCGACGGTCGTCCTCTTATGTTTGCTAATGCAATAGATCCATCTGAATCACGGTTCTCCTTCAAATACGCAGCTACGACT
Organism: Aedes albopictus; assembly: GCF_035046485.1. NCBI lineage: Eukaryota > Metazoa > Arthropoda > Insecta > Diptera > Culicidae > Aedes > Aedes albopictus. Next base: position 32,978,521 of record NC_085136.1, read on the forward strand.
GAATCGCCGGACCGTGGGCGGTCACCAGTTACCATTTGCAGGAGGTTTTGCTGCCTCTCAACTCGGGTACACGAATTGCCCTTGGAAAGTTCGGAATAACAAATCGTACAAAGTTTTGCTGTTCGTACCTTTTTTGAATTCTCGGACACCGAAGGCCTCCCACGTTTCTTGGAGTTGTTGATCTGATAGCCGCCGAACTGAGTCAAAGTCACACGAGCAGCCACACACACGTCACATTTACACAACATTCCACTCCTTGTAGATACACGCTGAAAGTTTTTGTACTTGTGGACTTCCACGTTTTGATTTTCGTTTATAGCAAATGAGCAACGACAGCAGATTTGCTTCGGGTAATACCCGCTTCTTACGTCAATGTCCGGCAGAAACCGATTTTTTTCCAAGAGCACTGTTTTTTCGGATATTTATCTTAAATTTGATTTCTTGAGACACAAAACACAAACTTTTCTTCGATTTTCCTCGTGAGTTCTAGGAGGCGTCATCTTTACGCAGCGCGATTACAGGTTAGATTCGAAAAAATTGCTTTCCAACAGATTTATAGGACGATTGTTTATATGAACCAACGAAACAACAACAATTATGCTAGCTATCCCTGGTAAACTCTATCCAGCCTACTGCGTTTTTGACGTTCCATAATCCCAGTTCAAAATTTTCAAAAATCAATTTTCAAAAAATGTGTTATTCATCATGTGTTACCTTATAAACTAATTGATCAACTTTTCAGCGTGACTGACCATTCGGTTCGCTAGGTATGTGCTCATGAAATTTCGTCGTGGCTTCGTTCTACTACCACCTTAAGAAGGCTTAGCCATTATAATAGCTATTATAACATCCTAATTAAATTAAGAAATTCACACTGCATTTTTTTTGTTTCTTGGCTGAATTAACGTTGATTTGAATGAAAAAAAAAACTTCAAAAATAAAAAGTTGCTCTAGACCCCCCGACAGTTTATTTTGGTGATAGTCGCAAATGAAAGGGGAAAGTCCAAACTTGCTGCTGTCCAATTTTGAGACATGCCGAATTTTTTTTTATAAAGTTATACGAAAAAGACACCGTGCGAATAATTATACTTATAGGAACCTTTCAATTTCACTTCATTTCCCAGTTGACATTTTTCTCGTTTTGCATACGACGAAGGTAATCGCACCAAAGTAGCATCTAGCCGAATCGTTCTTCATCACGCTTCAATTTTCACTTCACCAGATTCACTCATTGAACTGACCTTTAATTCACATCCCCACAAAAGCTCGGTGACACTTCAAAGCTGGATTTCACCGCTGCAGAATGCAGCAAAAGCTGTTGAGGTAATCAAATCAATCGCTTTTTTCCGTCGGTCGAATTTTTGTTTACAGTTATCTTCACCTAAGGAACCCCTGAAACGCCTCTGAGACACATAAATCGCCCTTAAGATCCCTGGAACCCCCTGAGACCCTGACGCTCCATTAAACGCCTCTGAGTTCTCAGAAGCCTCCTGAAACCCGCTAAAGCGTCCTTTAGACCCCCTTAAGCCTCCTTGAAATGCACTTGAGATCTCCTGGGACGTCCTAAAACTCCCTGAAATGCCCCTGAGATCCCTTGAAGCGCCTCTGGGGTCACACGAAACTCCCCTGAAACGCTTTGAAACGCCCCTCTAATAAGCCCCTGAAACGTCCCTGAGAGCTCCAGGTACCACTCTGAAATCCGTAGGGATCACCTAAAACACCCCTGAGATCTCCTGGTACCCCCCAGAAACCACCTTGACACGCCCCTGAGATCTTTTAGTACCCCCTCCATTCCAGGGGGTTCCAAGGCATTCCATGAGGTTTTTTTTTTTTTTTTCCTTCTAAACCATAGGGGGATAATCTGCTCAACAGACACCCTAACAGAAGGTTAGGGTAGTGTAGGTCTGACAGGGCGTCTTCTACAACAAAAGTAAAATCCAGGACTACTCTCTCCTCGTACCCACTAAACCATTCCTATGGTCGCCAAACCCTACGTCTCTCCGGAACCACCAAGAAGGTATTGCTTCAGAGAGGGGCTAGTGCACATCGCACCCACAAGGTTAGCTGCGTAGCCTGCAGCAACGAACATCGATGACTCGCTTTGGAGAATCCATCACGGTAGCATGCTGGCGCTTAGCCAGTTTCCCGAGTGGTCCTCGCCACTCCCTTTGTCCTCGGAAGGCGGGCAGGGTCAACCCCGCCCGCGCCCTACTGCTGAGCGGACATCAAGAACTGATGCCCACGTGCAACCCGATCTGACCTGCCCGTAAGGAAGGGTATCACTACCCTTCAGGCCCTATCAGATGCACCCGTAGGTTGCAGACAGCAGGATCTCACCTACCCCGACCCTTGCCGGGGACCCCTTTCCAACCGCGGGCTCGGATCCAACCCAGTAGACCGACGCCACGACAGCACCACTACCGGGACTTCCTCTCCGCGGCCACTTAATCGTTGTAAGGGTCGATCTCGACCGCAGGGCACCGGTATGACCTACGAAGCCGACTCCGAACCCCTGGACCACCTCTTGTACTGCATCTGGACTAGCCATTCTCCGAGTCCACGCGCCACCTCCTCTGTAGCTCCCAGACGATGTGGGTAATAGCCATTGAAACGGCGTTCCAGCCAAACTCATCCCTACACATCCTCTGGACCAAGTTGTCCGGAGTTGTGTCCTCCCCGCATGTGGCAAGCATGCGGTCACGCATTGTGCGAAAACGCGGGCACACGAACAAAACGTGTTCCGCCGTTTCCTCTAAACCATTGCACACTGGGCATTCGGGAGAATCCGCATGCCCGAAACGGTGTAGATACTGTCGGAAGCAACCATGACCTGTAAGGACCTGTGTCAGGTGGAATGTGACTTCCCCATGGCGCCTATTAATCCAACTATCTACCCTCGGTATCAACCTATAGGTCCACCTTCCTTTGGTGGAACTGTCCCACGCGCGCTGCCATTTGACCATAGAGGCCATCCTGACAGTCCTGCGTATGCCTCTTGTGCCGCGCATTTCGAAGCACTCCATGTCCTCACTGATAAGAATGCTGATAGGCACCATACCAGTAATGACGCAGAGAGCGTCGTGTGACACGGTACGGTACGCGCTCGCAACCCTCAGGCACATAAGCCTGTAAGTACTTTCCAGCTTCCGTCGGTAGCATTTAGTACTTAGCGCGGTGCCCCACGCCGGGCCGCCATACCTAAGTATGGACGTAGCAACACTAGCCAGAAGCTTGCGCTTACTGGCGTACACCGCAGAGCTATTGGACATCATCCGGGACAGTGCCGCAATAGCTGTGGAGGCTCTTTTACAGGCATAATCGACGTGGCTACCGAAGGTAAGCTTATCGTCGATCATCACGCTCAAGTGTTTGACGGAGCGCTTTGACAGGATAGTACACTCTCCTACACTGATCTCCGTCTGCTGCTCCGACTTCAGGTTGTTAACAACCGTCACCTCTGTCTTGTGGTGAGCCAGCTCCAGTTTCCTGGACCGCATCCACGCCTCCACAACCTTGATCGAGTGGTTGGTAATTGTACAGGTACTCCGGTATCCCCAGACGCAAGAGCGCATCGGCAATAGCAGACCAGCTGGCGCTATTAAACGCATTCCTTAAATCCAGAGTCACTACCGCGCAAAAGCGAATTCCCCTCCTCTTAGGCTCGAGTGCTTTCTCGGCGGTTTTTGTAACCGACAAGATAGCGTCTACGGTGGACCTCCCCTTCCGGAAGCCGTACTGGTTACTCGAAAGACCATTTTCGCCCTCGGTGAACCGCAACATTCTATTGAGGATGATCTTTTCGAGCACCTTCCCCGCCGTGTCAATCAAGCATATTGGTCTATATGCCGACGGGTCTCCGGGTGGTTTCCCCGCCTTTGGCAATAGTACCAGGCTCTGCCTCTTCCAAGCTTCTGGGAAAACTCCCTCGTCCAGGCATTTCTACATAGCAGACCTGAACATCTCGGGAGCCTCTGCAATAGCTACTTTTAAGGCCAAGTTCGGAACTCCGTCCGGACCTGGGGCCTTACCTACGCTAAGGGACTTAGCTATCCCCGCAAGTTCCACATCGGTGACCCTCTCCTCATCGCCAGGCCCAGTCCCCGGCTGTCCTACGAAAGGAGGCCAAGGACTAGGATCATGACGCGGAAAAAGTCCTCCAATGATCCCCTCCAACATCTCTGGAGATTGCTCTGTAGGAGCCATCACACCTCTCGTCTTGGCCATAACGATCCTGTAGGCGTCACCCCACGGGTTCGTATTGGCACTCTGACAGAGACCCTCAAAGCAGGCCTTTTTGCTTGCTCTTATCTCGGTCTTAAGCGCGGCTTTTGCAGCGGCGAACACCACCCGCCGTTCGTTTCGCTCTTCCTCTGATCGTGCTCGCTGCATCCGCCGCCTAGCCCGTAGGCAGGCGCGGCGCAGGTCCGCAATCGCGTCGGTCCACCAGTAAGCCGGTGGCCGCCCATTTCTAGGGTGATTCCATGAGGTTTAAGGGGGTTTCAGGAACGTTCCAGGGGTGTTCCGGAGGGTTTTTGGAGTTTTAAGGGGTTTAAGGATTGTTCCAGGGGGGTTCAGACAATCTCAGAGGACTCAAAGGATTTCAGGGAGTTTCACGAAAAATCCAGGAGGTTTTAGGGTATATTCTGGGGCGTTCCAATGGGTCTCAGTGGTTTGAGGTATAGTTCGTGGGGTTTCATAGTTCTAGGGAATTTCAAGGGGTTTGATGGGCGTTCCAAAGGATATATCCCTGATATCATCTGAAACCGCGAAACGCCTCAAAATCCCTCTCTAAACCACCTTGAACTTAATTAAAAGCCTCTCAAATCCTTCCTGCATTCCTCGGAAACCCCTCCGGAAGCCCCCTGAAACGCCATGAAATGCTTTGGCGTATAACTTTTCTAAAACATCCCTGAAACCACAATGAAAGCCCCAGGAACCCCTCCGGAATATTTGTGCCACTACGGTATAAAATCCGATTGTTTATTTGATTGAATTCCATAAAGAAAGTATTGTAGCGCAAAGAATTGCAACTAGCGTATGTCAACTGTATGCTGTATTGTGATTGACACTACACCCGAAAAACTCACCAAGAGAAAAATCTACTCAGTCACTAAGTTGGTCCACCTCAGAAAGTGAAAAATCGATTGTTTTCCTACTTAGTTTCAGCTAAAAGTGAGACAACTCATTGCAAATGAGTTGACACAGTTTTAACGAGAACAGAGTAAGAAAACAAAAGATTTTTCAATACAGTAGACGTTCGGTCGGTGCAAACGGTTTAACTGCAATGCTTTTTAGCTGCAAGTTCGGTAAGTGCAACAAATTTGCAGTTATCGCACCGCCAAATGTCAAAATGGTGCGCCATGTTAGCCCAAATGAACAGTCGGATGAAGTTCACGTTCATTTAACGTCAGTTGATGGTTTGTTGACAATGTCAGGCATTGCAGTTATCGGATTTTCGTTCGCTAAGTGAAACGTAAACATGTTGCAGTTATCGAACGTCTACTGTATCTGACTAGGACTGAGTAACATTTTTTTTCTGGATTTTGGCAACACGGCTTTGTTTGTTCAAGTGACAGTTCAAGCTTGAGTTCAAGTTCATTTTTTATTTATTTCATGAATAATTTATTTTTTGCAAGAGGTTATGACAAATATTGTGCGAAATGGACGTCATCAACTGCAAACCGCGTACTTCCCGAAGCATCGTAAATATTTTGCCATCCAAATGTGCGCGACGCGTTTCGCTCTGATAAGAAACAAAAATGCCCATTTTAACTACTGAATAGCGACATAAAATCGGCCATAATCGTTTTCATGACCAAGATGATGAGGGTTCAAGACAGCATAACCATGGGATTTCACGTAAACAAATTTCTCCGCATTGTTCCGTCGCCATTTCCCTTTGCGCCGCTGCGCGCTAGTTATGACGCCATATTGCATTGGAAACCGGATTTGCAGCCCGACTCACGCCGGTTCTAGACCTATACCACTCGATGGGATGATGAAATGGGAGCTCGTTTTCTTGAAGGCTGTCATCATCGTTGCAAATCACACCCCATCGAGTGTGGTGGCTTGTTCGCACCATGAACTATAAATGTCGGTGGTTATTTTTAACGACATGTAAACAAGGTTATGTGTCGTCTGGGTGGCCGTGTTGCCAGTTTTCTTTGAAAGTTTTCCGAAGTACACCGTAGAACGTTTTCTCATCCATCAGGCATCACTGCGTTCCAAATCCTCGCGATTAATCGTGCAAAACCATCAGCGGGACCGGATCGTACGATTCTAGTACATATTGGCAATAAAAAAAAGGCGTGCTAGCGGTGGCGGCGACAGCTCACAATGTGTGTAATGTTTGATTCATGATAAGAACTTTTTCAATGAATATCATCACTGATGCATGGCGGGACGTGGAATGATGTAGCGTGATAAGGCATGCGGAAAGGGACAGGGCCATGTCGCGTGATCGTCGCGAAAGAATAAACAAAACTCGGGAAATCGTTGTTTACTTACGGGATTGAATCGAGTTCTGAGTACAGGTCACCAGACATTGGCAATCGGATTAGACGTAGTAATTTAAAGAGAATTTCGGATGAAAAGGAGAACGCCTGACACATGAATGGTAAACATTGTTGTAGCTCACTTTTATTTTCCTGTTGCTTGGTAAAATAGAGATCGTTTTGATTATTCTGTTTGTTTTTGTTTATCGATTTTCCCTATAAAGATATATATTCTTTGAATTATTTAGCATTACAACACTCACTATTCGTTTCATTCGATATACGCGTATAACACTTTCCTCTTAATTCTAAGTTACAGTTTGGAAAGTTTTCGATACAGCTTTTTACTTTGCTTCCATTCGTTTCCTAGGAGTCGATTTCGCTCAGTGCACGTGGTACCAAGCTGTCATACTGCCCACTTTACAAATGGCTTACTTCGATTACAGTGTGGTAAATATTTCTATATGACTCAAGCAAAGATTCAACAATAAATAGGTTCTTGTATCAACAGCTTTATGCGTAATGTTCTAAAGGCAAGCGAAAATAGTTTATTGGATTGGAAAGACAGAAGTGATGATGTCTGAGGATGAAACTTCGTACGCGGTGACTGCGCGGTTTTGTACATCGAGAGAAACGGGGTCAAGGTGTAGAAATAGTTATTTTGATTTGCATTTGATATTACGAAAGAGCGATGTGTAGTTGTTCTAGATCTAGACTAATAGTTTATTTTTTTGCTCCTAGCTATCATGGATGAGAGCAAACCGTCGTTTCCTGTTGATTTTTTACCATTTGATTTGGCATGGCTGCCATAACATGTTACGTCTTTATAGGTTTGTAATACTGGAGTCATTCTATTGGATTTGTGTTAATTTCTAGGTACCGCATCCAAACAAAGCTCAATTTCCGTCCGAAAAAATAACACTCATTTACTAGTTGTATTCCAATCTTTATAATAAAGCCTTCGAATACTATATGTCATTGTAACTTTTAACAGTTAAACTACAGACAAGCTGAATTAACTGAGAATAAATTGCACCCAAAAACATCGTCATAGAAGCATAACCAATTACCCAATTCTAATCAAAAATTTTTAGCCAATAGATAACCTTCTATTTCCAATTTTTCACGCTAACGTTTGAATTATTAGTTTTAGTTTGTGCAGATTAGTGAGGGTCTAATTAAAAAGTGTTCAAATGAGATGCGGTCAAACCAGCGGGGGTAGACGGTGCCGCACCGTCAAATGTCAAAATGGTTCGCCATGTTATCCCAAATTAACAGTCGGATGAAGTTCACGTTCATTTTACGTCAGTTGACGGTTAGTTGACACTGTCAGGCGTTGCAGTTATCGGATTTTCGTTCGCTAAGTGAAACGTAAACATATTGCAGTTATCGAACGTCTACTGTACTCCATAAAATATATACCATCTTGAATTTTAGGACGCCGTCTTGGATTATGGGTCGCCATCTTTGATTTTGAGCCGCGATATTGCATATTCTGGTCATCGTTTTTGGACACCGAACATCTTATATTTAACAAGTTTACCCATATTTCATGGTTTTAGAACCTTAAACTTATCAATCTGCTGCTATCTTGAATTTTGAGCCACCATCTTGTATATTCTGGTTTCCATGTTGGACTCCAGACATCTCCATAGCAAATATACATATGTTGCATGGCTTAAGAGCCTAAAACTTCTTGCAACAACCTCCCTTGGATTTTGGATCACCATCTTCAATATTCTGGTTCCCATTTATGGCCTCCGCATATCTTCCCTATACAAAATATACCCATATTGCATGGTTTTAGAGCCTAAACTCCTTAAAACAGTCTAAAACTCCTTTAAAACGACCACCTCTTCTAATTATAGGTCGCCATCTTGGATTTCAGGTCGCCATCTTGAAATTTTTACAGACCTTTTGGCTTAGGGGTTTCCATTGATGATTTCCGCATAAAAATCGTCGTAATTTGATGAGTCACATGATAAAATATTGCTCAGTTCACCAGTTCACCGGTGCTGGTCTGAATCACTAAAATGGCAATATATCCGGAACGCCTTGACCGATCTACACCGTTTCCAATTGCAAACAATGCGGTAAAATTCCGGTTCGATTCGGGCAATGATACGTAATATTGTCCAATGGGAAGTGCCTAAATAGTGAGTTAACTTTTTTGCGCACAGACATACATACATACACACATACATACAACATCTCTATTCGTCGAACTGAGATGCTTGGTATTTGTGACTCGATTCTCCGAGCTTTCTATCGATTTTTTTTTTTGAATGAACATATAGCCTTTCAGTACACTTTTGTGTACGACAAAGGTCAATTTTTAATTTTTAGGTTGACACTGCCCAAGCCACAGATTTTATGGAACAAATCAAATGAATTAATATTTGTTATAGGACCATGTACTGCGGATTTACTTCAATAAAAGATGACTGAATTCGCTTGCAATTTGATTCAGAATTTCAAGAAGCGTTTTTATATGTTTTGGTAATCAAGTACACTGGAACCTCTTTTCATGACCTGACTGGGCGTGCATAAATTAAATGGAAAGTTTGTCTATTAATTTAGTTAGGTTGTAATGAGAAAATTTAGTTCGTTAGAACAGGTTTTGCTCCTGGGCATTTGAGCAGAGGACAAAGGGTGTTTCCAGGAAATTCTCAGAGAGTCTAAAAGAAAGGGGCTCCAAGGGGCTTCGAGGGGTTGTTTCAAAGGAGTACATGAGCTTTTTATGGGTGTTCCGACAGGTTTCTTTGAACCTCCAGTTAGACTACGGGGTAACGAGGGTAACACTATGACATCGGCGGCCAGTTGGTGTTAATTGGAGAGAATAAAAGGAGCTTGCAGGGGCGTTTTAGTGGGCCCCAAGCGATTTCAGGGGATACTAGGAGATCGCATAAACGTGTCAAAGAGGTCTCAAGTGATTTCAAGGGGGTACCAGGAGATCTCAGGGGCGTTACAGGCGACCCCAACGGGCTTCAGAGTGGTACCTGGAGGTCTTAGGGGCATTTCAGGGGGTTTTCAGAGGCCTTCTAGGGAATCCATGTGACCTCAAGGGCGCTTCAAGGCGTACCAGGGGTGTATCAGGGGGTTTAAGGAGGTAACAGGAGATCGCAGGGGCGTTTCAAAGAGGCTCCATGAAGACTAAAGGGCGCTTTAGAGGAGTTCAGGAAGCTTAAGAGGCGTTTAAGGGAGTCTGATGGTCGTAGCACATGGTCTTAGAGGGTTCCAGGGGATCTCGAGGGTGCTTCATGAGTCTCAGGGGCATCTTAGAGGGAGTTCCAGTAGATCTCAGGGGCGTTTCAAGGAGGCTAAAGGAGGTACCAAGGGTGCTTCAGTGAGTCACAGGACCCAAGTAACAATTACAGCTGAATAACAGCTCATTCAGCCAAAGTTTTCGAAACTAGGGTTAATCTTTCAGGACGCGCGCCTGTTGGATACCAACACCGCGTTCACGCTGTACGTAGTGAGCGAGGTTTTTGGTGGTGTTGTATTTTTCACAACGGCGCGCGTCCGTAACGAAACTGGAGGAATTTCATCCATTTTGGGTTTTTGCGTATTTTGTAAAATAGAGGAGAAATATTTTAAAAATCGATTATCATTAACATGTAGAGTAGAGGAAGAATCAAGGTATCTCCTGATTTTTTTTTCCTGGTAGAATATGTTTTTCGTTAAAAATTAAAAAATGACTTACAGTTTTGCCTTAAGAGTGACTTATTTATCTGTTGTACTGCAACAATGTTTGCTGGGGAGCGTATCAGGAAGCTTCTAGAGTGTCTCGTGGATATTTCTCAGGAGGTTTCACGGCAATTCCAGAGGTTCACGAGGGTGTTTAGGGGGTCACAGGGTAATCCCAGGTGGTTTTAAGGAATTCCAGTGGGCTTCACGTGACGCTTCAATAACCTCAGGGGGTTCCGTGGAAGCTCCAGAGGGTAACTTGATGATTTTGTGGCTAAATCGGTATCTTTCTACTCATAGTATAAGCACAGAGAACAGACGTCTATCTTTGCTTTCTGCCTTGTGTAAAACTTTGTAACGGTCATTTCGGAGTATGTGGTTATGCTCCCGTTGCGTGGCGCTAGCGTCCCATCACTTACATTGTTGTGTAGTCATTTTTGTTTCCAGTGCTCGCCGTTGTTGACCGTTTGGCGCTCGTGTCGCTTTGTGGGCTAGTGTATTTTAGCAATGAACACTGCCATCGTGGGGTCAAATCGACTTTATAAGTGGGGCAGTCTCCGTTGATGGCGTTGAGGTATACATAAATCCTTTACACACGATTTCGACGTATTTTTGTTCGAGCTTAAATGTCTGTTCTCTGTGGTATAAGGGAGTAGAGGTCAAAGTGGATAATGAAATGATAGATATGATAGAATTCGCTAGTTAGCGAACAAGTGTGAAAATTTTATAGTAGGTGAAATTAGGCAAGTAGGCCATGTATTGAACGAATACATCGAATGCGTGAAACTTCTGCCGTGCGACCTAGCGCTAACTAGCGAATTCTATCATATCTATCATTTCATCAAAATCATCAAGTTATTAATAGAATACGGTCGATAAATCAGTATGCTCCAGAGGGTTTCAGAGGCGTTTTAAGGGGGAACCAGGATATGTCAAGAGCGTTTCAAGTGGCCTCCCCAGGTAACAATTTGAAACTGTACAAACGATTTACCAACAATTTTAAAGCAGCCTTCATTTTTACAAAAGCTGAACACGAGAGGTACAATCCTTTATTTAGCTTCTAAACATCTAATTTTGATGATTTTAATCAACCTTTAGCTGATTTGAGGTTCATTGAAAGGCTGATTTGGGGCTTAATAAGCGTTTAATCAGCAATGAAATATATTTATTGTGGTTAAAAAATAATAAGTGTTTACTTTCGTAAGCTTTGGAATGCATAAATTAAACTATGGAAAACTGGGAATTGAACTCGGACCTCCTGATTCATAGTCACTCAACTTAGCATCTATACCACACACAATTGTATACATATGCTCGGAAACGAGAGCATTACTTGTTGTGTTGAATTACCAAGCACATAAATTGAACTAAGCCTGTACTGAGGCTGAAGAAGCTTAGTGGACTCAACCAAACATTGCTTAGCTCAGCTGCCAAAAACTATTTGGTTAAAGGTTGAACAACAGATGATAATTTCTGCATGTTGACGTATGTTGATGAAGCTGATGTATAATATTCCATTCAATTTAATTTTTTGCCATCTATGCATTGCTGATTAAAGAGGTTGGACAAGCCATACTTCAGATCAAAATTCAGATATCACTGTGTCCAGCCACTGACACCATTAACCAGCCAATGTTCAGCTAATACTCTCACTGTTCAGCATTGATTGTTACTTGGGCTTAGGGTGTTTCAGGTGGTACGATGTGGTCTCAGTGGTGTTTGAAGGGGTACCTCAGGAGATCTCAGCGAATTCTGGGGGAGCTCAGGGACGCTTCAAAGAGTCTCTGGGCGCTTGAGGGGGCTCCAGGGATTTCAAGGGAGTTGCAAGAGATGTCAGAGGCGTTTCATGAGTTCTCAGGGGGAATTCCGAGAGGTCTTTGAGATGCTTCAAAGGTTCTCAGGGGGTCCTAGGAAAGTTTAAGATGTTCTCAGGGACATTTCAGGGGTACCAGTAGATTTCAGGGGTGTTTCAAAAAGGTCTCAGGAGATCTCAGGGATATGTCAAGGGGGTCTCAGGGGTTTTCAGGAGTATCAGGTGGTTTCAAGGGCGCTTCAAGGGGTCTTAAGGTATTCCAGGGGGGCTTAGAGATGTTTAAATGATATCAGGAAGTTGCAGAGATGTTCCAAAGGAACTCAGGGGCTATCAAATGTTCTCAGGGGCGTTTCAAGGAAGTACCATGAGGTCTCTCGGGTGTTTCAGAGTTGTCTCAGAAGGGTTCAGAAAGGTTTCGAGGCGTCTCAGGTGAATTTCAGGGAGCCTTAGGAACGCTTTGAATGCTCTCAAGGAATTCCAGGTGTGGAGTTTGGGATTTCTCTGGGAAGGAATCACCCTTCACGGGCAGCACACACAACTTACCCAGGCTGACGTTGGTTCGCAAGTGGCAAGAGTGAACGCGGTTGGGTGACGCCTGGAGTTGTTGCTGCGCAAGCGGGGATGCTAACATTGTCTGCTTGACAGTTCGCATCACCTTCAAATGCGCTATATCGCCTGCTGTGATCATTCTCTTTATCACAGCTTTATTCAGTACATCTTATATCCCACACCAGGGAAGTTCAGAAAGGCTCAGGGGGGTTTCAGCGGGTCTCAGTGTGTTCCAAGGTCCCTCTCTTCTCGAAGTCATCCCTAACGGGCGTACCGCAAAAGTAAGGAAGAAAGAGAACTGAGTTTATAGTTGGACGAACCCCACATAACCCGAGGAACCACCTCTTGGGTATCTTAAAAAGATATTATATTACAAGATACAGATTGTCGCTCTCGTCGCTGTCCGCAACATCCCGGGCCACGTCTGTCAAAAGATTTGTTTACAACACGATCAGCTGCTGGCGATGGAAGGCTAACATGTGAAAGCGTCTGATATAGAATATTTCAATATCCATAGGGGAGACTGAGGTGACTTGATCCCTGGGGAGACTTGTTCCCCCCATATTTGTTCGGAATCAAAAACATTTTTCTTCTAGCATAATTTTTCCAAAACTACTCCTGGAAAAACGACCATGTTTTGGCTATAAGTGATTTCGATTGTACATTGCATTATTTTTTAACGGCTGATGGTTTGTTTTCAGTCCTTCAGAAATCTTTTAGGCGATTCGGAAAAATCTCAATAACTTTGTGAAAACTGAACCAAATCGTGTCAAATTTTCACAGTACATAGTTTGAATAAAATACTTTCAAACTTATTTATCCAAATAAGGCTGTCGTTAACACATTTTAATTAATTCAGCTTAGTTTACACAACAGCGACATGGGGAGACTTGATCCCTCGAGGATTACATACACATTATACATGTGAAAAATAAAATTCTATTCGGAAGCCTCTATTTACTTGGAATTCTAGTCTATTCAACGATAAAATGTGTCGGATAATTATAACTTTAGTACAAACCAAGAAAAGAGGGATCAAGTCTCCCCATTTTGAAAATACGGCATATCCTTAACAATTTAAGGAAATCTTACAATTCCAAACACTCCATATTCATCGAAAATACAAGAAAACTCGAAAAGAAAATGAATAGGAAGACTCTGGGATTATTTTCCCTTTAAATAAACCATGTGCTCAAAGGGGGATCAAGTGTCACCCATTTTTGAAAAATGCATCATAAGACATGGCTTCATAAAAACACAGTTTTGAAAACTTTAACAATAATTTCAAGGCCTTTTGTTGTGTATTAAATTGCAATAGATGTTTACCTGCCATTTTGTACGGAAATCGGATCTAGTTTTGTGTTTTTCTTAAAGTTTCAGGTAAATTAAGAAAAAGGGATCAAGTCTCCCCAGTCTCCCCTACTAAGTGACAAAATCTTATGAAATATCAATACTAAAATTGATATTACTATTACTAAATTGATGCTTAACCTTTTAGAGCCGATTTTTTTCGCCGCTGTCGACGCAACCTCGCTGGTGTCGAACACGTTTGTTATGCTCGATTTCATCGCTGGGGTCATATATGACCCCTCCGGCTCCAAAGGGTTAAAGTAATCTGAACCGAGTATCAACCATATGTTTTTCATTTGATCGTTAAACCACTATTTAATGAAAAATTAGTTTGCATATTTATGGGGGTCTCCAGTTAAACTAGTGGTTAAGGCGATGGATCGCCAATCCGGAGACGGGTGGTGCGATTCCCGTTCCGGTCAGGAAAATTTTCTCGGCTTCCTGGGCATAGTGTATCATTGAACTTGCCTCACAATATATTAAATTGGAAATGCTCAAAGAACACTAAGTAAGAGCGCGGCAAGCCAAGTTCCAGACATGAGCCATTAAGAAGAAGAAGAAGTATTATGAAACTTGAAATCCACTTGTGCGAAAAAGTATGTTAGGGTATAAACAAATCTTGAGATAGAAACATTGTCGTCAATGATCAGCATAATCAACCCAAGCAACCAAAAGTTCGGATAAAACAGCATGTTTCGGCTTAATCAGCTATTCGAATGAAAATGAATAGCGTTCTTTACAGCTCACTTTTAACCGAACTTGAGTTCACAAAAAGTACACTTATGTCGCTGAAAGGAGCGCTATCTCACGCTCATGGCGCTCGCATCGTTTTTTGCTCCTGTTTGACGTTTTCTCACTACCGCCATCTACTCAGTGGGTTTGCGAAACACAGCGTATTGCGTGGATTTCTAGTAAGTACGTTGAAATATAATAGTGAAACAAAGTGTATTTGTGAAATTAATACAAGCTGTGGCTGCTGAGCTCGTTTGCCGAGTGATTTAATTGAATGTGAACTTCTCCCGAGCTCCGCTGTCTCCGAAGTTCATGTAAGGTTCACTTTTGGTAATCGTCATCCTTCGTCACAGTTAATTCCATGCTGCAGTTTCTTCAATACTCCTTCCGATTCACTAGATGATTGCTAGCACCGGAGTCCAGCTTTACCCTTGGCTTTACCTTGTTACCCTTCTTGTGACATCGATGAAATTTCCACTGGAACTTCCATGACTCATTTCGTTGTCGATTCCACGGCATTTGAATGCTCCCAACAAACGTCAATGAATCGTCGTTTTCCTCATTGGCGAATCTAGCCTTTTCTTTTTTCACTCATCCTCCTTCATAAACAAGAGAAAGAGCGGGATGCAAAGGGATGCCGCGGAACCTCTTTACATCCTTTTCTTTCTTCTGTTTGTTAAGAAGAGTGAGCAAGAAAAAGCTAGATTCGCCAATGGTTGTCCTCCCCCTCTTGCTCAAGTCTTCCAGTAGCAGATCTGTCTTTTTCGAAGATCCTGCAAATGCAGCCGCCTACTCCTGGTATCAAGCTAGTAAAAACTGCCTCTCTGAGCCCATAACCTCTTAAAGGTAGAGAATAACGCAGTGTTTGAACTAGAAGTAGGGTAAGAAATCAAACTTTGAACTAGTCAAATTGTAATCTTAATTTGAACCATTTCAAAATTCATTAAAACGACGTAGTTTTCAGGCAAATATTGTACCGAAAAAGATGTTAAACAGCTTTCCGTAATATAACCTGATAACATGGACTATAAAAGCATTGAAAAATCGTTTTTGTCATAGAAAACAGGCAATTGAAAAATCACTGTGATTTAACCCATTTCCCCCAAGAAAAAGCACATTTTCGGTGCACTCGTACAGCTCATGCGCATTGTATCACACGCAATATGTGAACACGTCAAATGAAAGCTTATTTATCGTAGAATCGACCAACCGAATAATATTCCGCAATATTTCTCATAAAATTATCAAATTTAAGTGATTCTTACTTGGAGAATGTTATCTTAAGTTGAACCATTTGTAATCTAAATTTGAACTAGTAAACGGGGGTGAGCTTCTAGTGGTGGCCTGCAGATTGCGCTAGTGGTTGCTTTGTTTACTCTTGGGGGATGGAAAAATCCAAATTTAGTTTCCAAATTCCTAAAGAATTTTGAACATTCTGAGTTGAGATTCCACTGCCTAATGAAAAATAGGTATGAGAATTATCAGATTCAAGTGAATTTTCATTGTTTAGCATGGAATTGGCTGTTTTGTGAGTTGCTCGAGCTGCTGCCGCCAGTAGTTCAAATTAAGATTAAAATTGGTTCAAATTAAGATTAAAATCATTGTTGATGAAAAATCGAATATTTCAATGAAATTCGGTGCAAATACAAACTTTTTACCATTTAACAGAAAGCTTATACCCGTGGCTTTCATGTACATACGATTTTGCCGTAGTAAATTATTTCCATGTGGGAGAAAAAAATCACTTAAAATTTGCACTGCTTCAGAAAGCCGCAATTTGGTTCAAATTTTGATTACCTACCCTAACTTATATTACAGGACGGAGTTGAAAGAATGGACAAAAACTTTCATGTGTTGACGTTTGTCTTCTTCTTCTTCACCGTTCGGCGCCAGTTATGTTTTACGTCGACTGGGTCTAGGAGCTAAGCCTTAAATTCCGACGCCCCAGGGAGACAGCCACCTACACAGACAGGACCCTACATATCGAACCCATCAACACATGGGCCGGGACCTATGGCTTTACTTCCTACACTGAACGGCAGCTTGCGGTGAAAATTACTATTCTGAGGGTCAATTTAAGTACACAACGCCACTAAATTTGTGCAGACTGAGTTTCGTTTTAATTCAACAGAATTATGTTTTTTATTTTACCATGGACTCGATTTTCAATTAAAAAAGTTTCAGTTGGCTACCGGATTCGAACCAAGAACCTTGACATCACCGGGCCCGCAGCTACCACTCGGCTATCGAACTGGTTGATGTAAGAAGAAACAAAACGCACACAAGCAAGGTTGCGACCATTCATTTGCAAAGATTTACATTCATTTGCTATTATCTCAGTTCATAAGCATGCTATCGAAAAACAATGTATGGATGAATTGAACCTTGTAATTTTATCTGAATGTTTGCCGAATAACATTGGGGTCGCACACGCATACTAAAGTCGTGAGCGAGCTGTGAAGGCAACTCTCCACGCGGTGAATGTAAAGTAACTGCGTACTGCGATCGAAGAAAAAGGATTTCTTGGGCGATTCACGCAAGGAATTTCCCATGCATCAAGATAGGCCGAGAAATTCCTTCTGAACTGCAAATAGCCCTATAAGCAGCGACAAAGAAGAGAACTGTCGCTCTAAAGAGGCACAAAACAAGCAACAAAGAAGGCATGGCGATTACTCAGTATCCCAACATGTAACAGATAATGTTATAGAGGAATAGCCTGAAGCCAGCTATTTGATCAAAGAAGCCAGCTGTTTGTCAGTTTTCCGATCGTCCAAGTATGCATCATGTTCGGAGATCGAGTTGTTGTTCCAGTTCGTTTTCGGAAACGCATTCTTCAACAGCTTCAAAGAGGTAGGCCACCCTGCAATGGACCGGATGAAGTCACTTGCAAGAAGTTTCGTCTACTGGACCAAGACTGATGATGACATCGAAGGACTTGTCCGGTGCTGTAGATCATGTGCTTAAGCTGCCAAGTCACTTCGCAAAACGGATTTGGAATCGTGGCCTATCCTATCAAAGCCGTGTGGAAGAGTGAACATCGATTATGCTGGCCCGATTGACGGTTGATACTACTTTCCGGTAATCGACGCTTTCTCAAAATGGCCACCACATCAGCGACGCTGGATATACTACAGGAAATCTCTGCAAGATTTGGTAATCCAAGGACACTCGTTTCAGACAACGGAACGCAATTTGTTAGCGCTCGGTTCAAGCAGTTTTGTGCTGAGAATGTAATACCCAAGGTAATAACGCACTTGACAATTGCACCATACCATCCGCAGTCTAATGCACTAGCGTGCGCAGCCTTTACTTTTTTCTCGCTCATTCTCTTTGATACACACAAGAACGAGCGAGATAAAAGATGGGGCAGATTGCCCGCTCTATTATCTTTCTCTTTCTCGCGTTTGTTTACGAGAGTGAGTGAGAAAAAAGAAAAAGCTGCGCACGCTAGAGGTCTATTGGACAGGCTGAGCGCTTCGTGGACATCCTTAAGAGGAGACTCAAGAAGCTTCGTGAAGGAGGAAAATCCACGACGTTTCAGCATCTCCAAACTTCCCTGTCCGTCTACCGGTCGACCCCGAATCGAAGTGCTAATGGCAAGTCTCCGGCAGAGCTAAGAGAAGTGAAGTAGAGTAAGACGTCTGTTTGTCTGTGGTTTACTATTTAGTAGCTTCAGTCACAGAGAATAGACATCCAGGCTAGAACAAATTCTATTCAGAAAGTTGTGTAAGGATTTGAATCTTTACTTGAGTAAGGTTGCAAACCAATACACGATGAAAACATTAACGCCGCCAAACACCATATTGCCACAGTCAGTGGTGAATTAAAACATTTCAAGTGGTGAATTAAATTAGTATGGGAAATTAACCGATTGCAGCGCCACGATGTTGCCACTTGTGTTTCCGATTTCAAATGGCCGTTAAATTCCTTACACAGTTTCGGAACTGGACTTGGATGTCTGTTCTCTGTGCTTCAGTCTTGATCGCTTCGTGTCCAAGTTAGTAATGACGATCTCTGAATCTGTTGTCATCCTTTTATAAGCCACGGAGACGGTCTGTCGTGTTGCGGTTGCTAACGACGTTGTTGATCCGGGTTGCATTGGTGGCTGCGATCTTACACTCATCCTTTTTGTTGCAGGCGCTAGACGCGAACAAGTTGAATGAGCCATTTTACGAAGTGACAACAATGTTGATGATGATGTTGATTTTCACGGGTTATTGGACGCTACCTCCTTTCAAAATTCATTCATAAAATCGGCTCATAAAATGGACAATATGTAGTAGGCAGGTACCTAACTGAGTGTCGCGGACTGACTCAAAATGCTCTCTCATCGGGAGCCAAACATCGTGTTACGGAAGTAACAAGATCGAATTGCATCCGGTTTTTTAAATCGTTTATTCCACAGGAACGGTTAAAAAATTCCTACAATAATAGATATTTAATTAGGATAATTAGGATAATTGTTTTAGATTTAACCTACGTTTCGTGAGTTCAGCCAGATTACTTATCCGTGTCTTGTTCCCGGATTATTTGGAGTGCTTGACAAACAGGCGAATGTTTTACAGTACTGCGGAACTTTTGGCTAACTGTTTAAACAAGTAGTTTTAGTTGTAATTGTTTGTAACATAAGCAATATGTTTACCTGAATGTTGACAGCGCTTGTCCTGATTATTGCATAATCATTCTATTAGTCTAACCCTAATTCACTGTAGCAAACCTAATTGAGAGTTCAAGATGTTTTAGAAGAAAAAATGAATAGAAAACTTATTTTATACCTACTATTTTAGGCTTAGATAACAACAAATTGAATTTTAGTGTTTTAATTAGGATATTTAAAGTGCTTTATCTAGTTTAAGAATTCACGTTGTCTTCAGACGTAGTTCGTAGTTCAATTTCTCAGCTTTTTTTTCCCTTCTTCTCATTCTGGCTCTTCTGACAATCGCCGTTGACAGTCGTACTGTTTTGGCGCAAGGTCATCCAATTTACGGTATAGTAGGTGCGGCGTCGCACAATGGGCGTGCGCAACACATCGGGAGCCAAACATTGAAGAAGGAGGTTATGTTAAACCTTGTTGAACCTGTGTGATTGATTGAAGAGTATTGTTATCTAAGTGCGGCGGATATAATCAAAACTGTTGTCACGATATCTCCATTTGCCGCTATCAATCCGTTGGAAAGCGAGGAGAAGGATAAACATTGTTTTGAGCCTATTTTAGCTAATTTTGTTACAAGTATCCATCAAAATTTCCATCGCGAATGGAAAATAATAAACTTTGAACCAAAGAACAAAATCGGAATAATGGTGGATTGATCATGTTTACCATTTCCGAACAGCGTCGCGACGGCGTGTTTGACAACCGCGCTGAGAGAGGTGGTTGCAAGAAAATTGAACGCTCGTGCGTGTTTACATGCTGTGTGCCGGGAGTTTGTAGGTGTGTGTTAGCTAGCTTGAAAAATAAAACCGTTTCTATTCGCACCACCTAGGTACCTAAGTACAGCATGACTAGTATTGGGCGATTATGTTTTCATGACGATGTTTTAACTGAAGGTCCCATTAGACATGACAAATATTTGGCCAAACAAGCCCAACAAATGACCAACACAACGTAAATCATGGCAACCTCGGATGAATGTCGGACTACCATGGCAAATATTTGTCATTATGACAAACAGTGTAATGGCCCCTTGAATATTGTTCTAATTGTTCTAATAACTTTTGAAAGTGAATTTCCCAGAGGCAAGAATTGAACGCAGAAACAACAAAAATGTAAAAATTTTGCTATCGCACAGTTTGTTCAAAGTATTTCTACACTTTTTGCTCAGCTTTGCAAATCTGTTGCTTCAACTGACTTTTATTGCTAGTTTGAAAAAGTTCATAGAAAAAATCAACTACAAGTTCAATCAACGGAATACTCACCACGCGGAATGGCTTTCATCGGGCGGCGCCCCGATGTATGCCATACGCGAAACAACCACGCACCACCAAACACAATCAGCGCGTGGCGTATACGGTGAATGTGATGGCTCGTTTCCAACGGCAAGCGATGGATGGAGCTCACAGCCCACCTCTACCATCGACCGCATCAAAGTCGGCTATTCATTCGAACCATGCTGCAGCAACGCAACAACCCGCCCTTTTCGATGGTGATTAATGGCGAAACAATACTGGCCAACTACGATGAGCGGAGCGCGTAATCGCGTGTGGGTTGCTTGATGTCTAAAATTTCCAATTCGATCCATCAAAAAGCACTTGAAAGGGCATATGTAACGTTCACCGGTGATATCGTTGTAGCTGGGTGATGGAAAAACAATTCTCAGTTTTCAAGTGAAACTCTGAAATCAACAAAAAAGAACGTTTGGTTCGGTTTAACTGACCTTGCTATGTCTCCACTTTTCTTCCTCTCGCTCGAGTCTTTGACATAGTTTCTTGGGAAACATTGGAGCTAACCTACATAGGGTATTGGTTCCCTTATTAAGCATGTGGCTCCCATTTTCATCCTACGAAAAACAAAGGATTGAAGCGCTGTTTGTTTTGTTTCTTATTTTTGTATTTTTTGTTAGAAGTGAGCACCCATGAAAACAAAAAGAACGGAATCAATCGGTGCCGTAATCGCTTGTTTTCGAATAGGATTAAAATGGGAGCGTGAGATTACTGATGGCACACATCCCCTAGGTACATTAACATTGCATTTGGAGTTTCAAACTATTCTACTTTCCTAGTTTTTTGTTTTGTTTTCACTACTCTTGTTTTGTCTTATTCATGAGTCTTTGCCTGGCGCTTCCTATCGCCTGTACTCCTTTTCTCTCTCTCCCAGTAGGCGGTAAACTCTCCTCATGGCTAACTTTGTTTCCGGTTTTAGTTCATAAAATTATTACCCGTATTCGATTGTTTATTTACACTGTTGTTACTTGGCGAGGGACGCGACGCGACAGACAAAGCTAGCGTCTGGCAGCTGCCTGCCGCTTCTCTTCACTGGTTTTTATGGATTTATGTTTGTGTTTGTTCAGAGCTATTGTTTGCCCTGTCGTCGTCATCGTCGGATTCAATTCATCTTGATGACTCTTGTTTGTAGCTTTTCGGCGCTGCTTGTTTACGAAACAGTGTGTTGTTTGCTCTACGCACTTAGGAAGTTCATTTTCAGTAGCAGCCGGGAGCGGGGTTTAATTGTTTTGGAAGGAGAATGCTTGAACGTGTTTAGTGGGCGGAGAAGTCGAACTCTTTTGTGATTTTCGATAGAATTGTTTCGGGGAAACACTTATCAGAAAATGGAGAACTTGACATCGTATTGTCATACGATTGTTTCTGTGATTTTGACAGTTAAAGCACAGACAAACAGACATATTACTTAGAAGAAAATTGCTTCAAAAACATCGTTTTGCATCTCACTAGCACCCTCTATAATGCTCAGTCCGAAGCATTCATTTGCAGGTGTTGCTTCCCTCGGCTCGATGTAACAATTTTGCAGGTGACGACTCCCCCGTGGCGTCATCCATTCAAAAAACATGAATGAAGGTTCATGACTGAGTCATTTTATGTAAACATTGATCGGCGTCGCGTTCATTTCTCTTCAAAATTGAGAGGTGATGTAGGCACAGCAGCGCCACCATGACACATACGATCACAGTCCGAACCACACTTTATTTGCAAAATGACCGTTAAATCGTGCGAAGAATTCGATTTGAGTAGTATGTCTGTTTGTCTGTGGTTAAAGCTCAGACCAAGGCTCAGACCCCAGGGTGAACCAAACGTCAAATCCACTTTTTCTTTTCATAGAGGCTCTATGGAAAGAAAAAGTGGCTTTGATATTTGGTGCATCCAAGGGCGCTCCCATTGACTTATCCACCGATGAACCGAATTCATCGCGGTCCGAGAATTTTGACACTAGAGCGGGGCCGTTTCCAATCAGAATTGGACGATTCTGATTGGAACAGACCCCGCTCTAGTACCAAAATTCTCGGACCGCGATGAATTTGGTTCATCGGTGGATAAGTCCATATGGACTTATTCACCAATGAACCGAATTCATCGCGGTCCGAGAATTTTGACACTAGAGCGGGGCCATTCCCAATCAGAATTGTTCAGTTCTGATTGGAAATCGTTCAATTCTGATTGGAAGCGGCCCCGCTCTAGTGTCAAAATTCGCGGACCGCGATGAATTAGTTCATCGGTGGATAAGTCCATGCTTTGGACTTGGGTTTACGTTGGTAAACTGAATTCACTCGGATCGAACAAGCTCCTGATTGGTTGCTGAAGATGTGTGCCCCTCTCTAGTATAAAACTACTCGTACCGAGTGAATTTAGTTTAACGGATTTATCCATCATTGAACCAAATTAACTCGGTCCGAGAATTTTGACACTACAGCGGGGCCATTTCCAACCAGAATCGCCTAATTCAGATTGGAAATTCCTCGCTCTAGTGTCAACATTCTCGGACCGAGTGAATTTGGTTCATCAGTGAATCAGTCCGCAATAGACGAGTGCACCGATGAACTGAATTCATTGCGATCCGAGAATTGTGACACTAGAGCGGGGCCATTCCCAATCAGAATTGTTCAATTCTGATTGGAAATCGTGCACTTCTGATTGGAACGACCCCGCTCTAGTGTCAAAATTCTCGGACCGCGATGAATTCATTTCATCGGTGCACTCGTCTATTGACCTTCGCACGAGTTCACTAATTGGATGATTGAGCGGTATGGACTTATCCACCGATGAACCAAATTCATCGCGGTCCGAGAATTTTGACACTAGAGCGGGGTCTGTTCCAATCAGAATCGTCCAATTCTGATTGGAACGGCCCCGCTCTAGTGTCAAAATTCTCGGACCGCGATGAATTCGGTTCATCGGTGGATAAGTCCATTGTGTTAACAGAAAATGAACTCGTAGTCAATACACATGTTCACTGGTTGAACTTTTGAGCGAAGCCATTCGCTCAAATGAAATGAGTTTATTTTACGAACTGTCACAAAAGTGCAGCAGTCTCCTACCCCAAAACGATCAAATATCCACCCTGGTTAAGCTGCTCCCTCCCACGCTGCCTTCCCTCGCATTGTCCGACCCCCTCGCCAGTCCATCATCTCCACCATACCTACCACTTCCGCTGCTTCCGTACCCGGTGAACCCCGGACTCTCCATCACCAACGGATGGCAGATGTCATAGACCGGCGCTCGGCTGACAATTCCTCTCGACGCCGCCGCCGTATCCGTAGTAGGCGACGTGCCACTACTCCTTGTAGTCGCCGTTGCCATGGTTCCACCCGCCACCGACGGCGAAGCATTGGTAATGCTGTTGCTGCGGCGTCCCCGCACGCCCAGCCCAGGACTAGAATTCGAACTGACGCTCGGGCCAAACGATCGTCATCTGCTGTCGGACAGATCTCCGACCGGGTCACTGTCATCGCCGATGGATTGCGCAGCCGCCGACGGCGATATGCTCGGGGTCCGCGCTCCGTGCATCCGGATCTGAGACATATCCGACCCGCGGCGGCTAGCCGGTCGAGGGATCGCCTCCGCCGAGCAGAAGCACCGGCAGATCAGTCGCTTGAACGCGAACCGGAAGTCCTTGGAAAACAGGGCGTAGATCATCGGGTTGATGGCCGAGTTGCAGTACCCGATCCAGAACACGATCGAGAACAGCAGATCGTTGATGCAGTTGTCGCAGAAGGGCCTTATCAGGTACATGGTGAAGAACGGAAGCCAACACAGGATGAACAACCCGACGATAATGGCCAACGTCTTGGCCGCCTTGGTTTCCATCCGGAAGCGCTTGACCTGTGCTTTTATGTTACGCTTACCCATTCGCTTGCTGGACCGCGGCGACAGGAGGCTCCGTCCCTGCCCGTCCACCGTCAGATACTGACCACTGCCGCTCTGCTCCTTGGAAGGCCTCCGGAAGATGTGCGACGCGTTGTGCTCTCGGCCTCCATTCGAGGAGTAGTGCACTGCATACAGAAGCTTACTCCCCTCTCCAGCCGAGGAACTCTGGTTCAAATTCTCCGTCGAGGGGTAGGATACGGAGATTTTGATCTTCTCGTGGTTCTTGCAGCGGGTCATGTACCGCGATAGGCGTTCCGGCGAGGCACTGCCCAGGCTGGTGGTGGTACTGTGCGTGCTTCCGTTGCTGTGCGGTGACTCTTGGTGGCCTCCTACGGCTCCGAGGGCACCGGCTACGGCGCCTGGGGCACCGTGAGCACTGGCCGTTGAACCACGACCCCGATGGATCCGCAGCGTTAGTCGGTTGTCATCGAAACGGGTACCCATGCCTGTCAGAAAAGAGGGGCGGAGGACATGGAAGGAAAGAGAAGATTAGTTGATTGCATGGGTTAAGATATTGATGTCAGACAAGGCATTTCATGATTTAGGTTTCAATCCTACATGTGACTTCCCGGATAAAAACTTCCATACAAATACAATGCAAAACAATACAACTACAAAAAAGTACTGCCAACTGTGGTTTTTCTGATGAAACAAGAAAGTCCTAGCAATATGATAACATTACAGAGTATGGTTTAGCATGAGATTTGATCGAGCGTTCAACCTATGTATTGTATTGTAAAATTTTCATTAACGATACATCATATGGTGCATAACCATAGTTTATATTGATGTTTTTTTTTGTGTGATAACCACAAAAACTGTAGTATAGTGTAACAATACGGTGTATTGTATTTGTATTGGATGTTTTTACACGGGAAGATTTTTTAGCAACCGATCCAACTATAACTATCCGGATGATCTAGATTAAGGTGGAAGGAGTACTTCACATAAGTTACCTGAAAAATAACAATAGTTAACTGTCGGTTAAAGCAAACATCCTCACCTCACGTTGCACATTATTAGCACAGACAAACAAACGTAACACTCTGCGAAACGACTTGGCACATGCATTTAACGATCAATTCAAATTGTATTTGGTTTGCGCGATCCTTCCACCAGAGGCGCTAGTGTTCAATCGCTTTGACGTTTGCCAGTGTACACGTTGCTGAATGATGCAAACGAAAGTTACAGGCGATTTTTGTTGTAGTGTGCGTGTAAGACAATCGTCAAATCCAAATTCATAATGGCCGACAGTGTCTCGCGCGGTTACACCAACAGGTGGCAGTGTGCTCATGAAGAAGACACCGGGCTTCTTTTGAAACTTTTGATGAATTTCCTCTAAGAGTTACGTCTGTTTGTCTGTGTTATTAGACACAATACAATAGAAGTCAGCGAGAAATCATGCACATAAAGGGGATGCCAGAGTTAGTGCATATTTACATGAGATATCATGAAAAATTACGATACGATCGTGTAAATTTCCGCTAATAGTCGCGTAACCGGTTGGAGTCCATGATGGTTTACGCGATGGTTGGCGGAAATTTACACGATGGTGATGTAATTTTACATTATATCTCATGCAAAAGTACACTAACTCTAGCATTCCCTTTATGTGCATGGTTTCTCGCTGAATTTTAATTACATATTTTTTTCTGTGTGCAATGCTTTTTAACTGCAAGTCCGTTAAATGCAACAAATTTGCAGTTATCGCTCCACTATCCGTCAAAACGGTGCGCCGAGTTAGCCCAAATGAACAGTCGAATGAATTTTGCGTTCATTTAGCGTCAATTGATGGGTTGTTAACGCCTGCCTGACGTTGCAGTTATCAAATTTTGTTCGCTAAGTGAAACGTAAACATGTTGCAGTTATCGAACGTCTACTGTATATACATTTTATGTTTTCTTTTTGTTTGTAGAAAATATCTAAAAGCAACATCATTCAGTTTACAGAGCCGTCCGTAAATAATTTCCAAGAGTATCAAAATCATTCTTGGGTATCTAAATCGACTCGTCCGCAAATCCTTCGATCCTGATGGGTGTACCCTTCGAAGCGAAGACAGACAGACCCCGTGTCGATTCCCATTGTGTAAATATTGTGCGCAAACATGTTTCACCCATCCGACGACGACCGTTATACCTAGTATGGAGAAAGGAGAGTGTTAGATCGTAGAATAATAAAAACGCAAATCCGAACGATGACAAATCGGTCGACCGACGTTCGCCGACGCGTCCGTACCATAGTAGGCGTCTCCGTCCCGTAAGCAGATTGTCGCCTCTTTCTTTCTTCCGATCCAAGCAGGCGGAAACCCACGGCTGGTACACGGACGGACGGACGGATCATATTCATAAAAGGACCTCATTTCTTGGGTTCATTTTCCCCTCGGTATGTGTCTCGAGTCAGGATTTTCAATGGGGTTCTGAATTGGATTCAGGAATTTTTCCGAAACATGACATATCTGTCGTTCGATTTGAATAGGTCGAATATGCATAGGAATCAAAGCAAACATACGACCTATTCAAATCGAACGCCAGATATGCAGTGGCGTAGCTAGGAATTTGGGGGCCCGGTGCGGATCCAAATTTGTGCCCCCCCATGAAAATTCGAGATGTACACATTTTACAATGATAAATCTATCCTTCTGATCACGCCGTTGTATTTTGTACAAAACGTTGAAAAAAATCTCGACTTTTGTACTCAGCATTAGCGTGATACTGGTGGCCAACTTACTTACGGAAAGTGAAAACATATTTTCTGTAATCATTCAAGATTTTTTTCGGGGATTTCTTCAAGGATAAGAACATCCCGGAATGAGCGTAATATTTTTTTCTAAGAATTATGGAAAAGGAAGGAATTACATCAAGTAATCCTTTTAGGAATTCCTTCAAAGATTGCTTTCGTTTTCTTTGAAAAAAAAAACTAACTTGAAAAATAATTTCTCTTCAAGAATCGTTCAAGTGGTTAATGCAAGGGTGTCATTCTGTATTTCTTTAAACACTCCTTCAGGAATTCTTACAGTGTTGTCTACGAGGATGTTTTCAAAAGTACTTCAGAGTACCTCAAAAGATTCTTGCAAAGGCTTCAATGAGCATTTCTCGAAACATTTGTTCAGGAAGTCCACCAAGGATTTAAGATCAAAGAATTCTTTAGAAATCCTAGAAAAAAATCACAATTAAAATACTCCAATGATTTTTTTGGAACCAGATATTTTTCCAAGAAATTACATCGGAATTCCCAAATTCGGAAGAGAAAGTCCTTCTAGAATTTCTTCAAACATTCCTCCATGATTTCTATCAGAAGATCCTCTAAATATCCCTTAAATGATTTTTCCACGGAAGTCAAGCATTTCACCATAGATTTATCCACGAGTTTATCTTGGCAT
This sequence comes from Aedes albopictus, assembly GCF_035046485.1. Classification (NCBI taxonomy): domain Eukaryota; kingdom Metazoa; phylum Arthropoda; class Insecta; order Diptera; family Culicidae; genus Aedes; species Aedes albopictus. The sequence continues at coordinate 33,006,341 of NC_085136.1, forward strand.
TTCCTCAAGCATTCATTACTCATCTTGGCGTTCCTTTGAAGATTTCTTAAGAATTTCTTCCAAAGATTCCTTTAGAAATTCCTTCAAGAATTACTGCAACACTTTTTTACGAAAAAATCTGCAAGGATTCTTCAAGGAGTTTCCCTAAAGTTTCATTGAGAGATTCATCCTACAAATCCTCCAAGAAATTTCCAAAGAATCCATAGGATAATAATTTTAAAAAAAAAACCTTCAAAGATCCCTACAGGAGTTCATGTAAGAAAATTCTTTAAGGTACTTCTGCTTCATTCCTTTGTTTTCAGATGGACGAAAACAGGAGCGTATATGACACATTCCACGCACTTCTACGCCAAGGGTGTGAAATTTCAAAATGATTGTTTTGCCCCAAACTTTCCAGCATATGAAAAAGAGTAGATTCAATCTTAGGAAAACCATTTGCTTTACTTAAAATTTGACTGGTAACGTGTTTAAATAGCTAGGTGAAGTAATAGCATGTTATGCAATAAAAATGAAATATTTCATTGATAATTCTCAAGTATGCCTGCTTGCATGTTAAAGTTCGAAAACATTATACCTATTTTTTTGTTAATGTAGTATAATAATGTATTTTTTATACACCCAAAGGAAATTTTTCATAAAAATGGGTTTTGATATGTTTTAAGCACTTTTTGCAATAGCCGCAATTTAATGGTGTCCCGTTACGAAAATAGCACATTTGTTGTAATAACGAATTTATTACGAACTTTAGCAAAATGATTTTCAGGATTCTCTTAGTACTCGTGGAGACCTTTCTTCCAACACATGGGTTGCCTTGATTGACGCGTTATCTTAGGCGTTACAATGGGTACGTAGACATGGTGTCCCGTTACGGAAATATGAAAGACATTCATAAGTGAATGAAGATGTTTGGTTTCATCAAATATTTATCCGAAAATCTGTACACATGATCAAATGATATTAAAGGGTGTATATATTTTCATTATCCTTCTTGGTGTAACGCTCCTGCTGGAACAAAACCCGCTTCTCAGCTCTCTACGAAAACTACGTAAACAAAGAGCAGGTATTCTGGTGGATCAGTATAACAAGTGATATTTTATTAAGTTTCGTGGTGACAGCATACTCTTTAGATGCTATAGCCTTTTTACCATGTCCTATGAATTACCACCATGATGTAGAAAAAGGTTTTTGGAATCTCACAACGTTCAAAACTTGAAGATCCCGAAGTGATGGTTGGCATTCCTTGTTTACCCCATTAATCACCGTATAATTTACTTATATATTTTGAAGCGATGCTGCGTCATTAGGCCGAAGGTCATTAGGCCGAAGGCCATTAGGCCGAAGGTCATAAGGCCGAATGGTCATTAGGCCGAATGGTATTACAATAAAACTAGAAAGAATAGCCTATGTTTTAAAGAAGGAAAAAATTATGAACTGAATATCAGCTGTTTCAACGCCAAAAACTATTTTAGCAATGATAGGGGCTGTCCATAAACCACGTGGTCATTTTTTTGGGACTTTTCAACCCCCTCCCCCCGCGTGGTCATTAGTCCATACAATTTTTTTTATTTGTCCATACAAAATGGTCATTGGCCGAAACCCTCCCCCCCCCTCATGACCACGTGGTTTATGGACAGCCCCATACTAGAAAGAACAGCCTATATTTAAAAGAAGGAAAAAATGGGTAAAACACTAAGCTGAGAAGCAGGCTCTCAGTGGGGACGTAACGGCAAGAAGAAGACTCAATGACCATTCGACCTGATGATCATTCGGCTTAATGACCATTCGGCCTAATGACCATTCGGCCTAATGACCTTCGGCCGAATGGCCTGACACCTTTTGAAGCTTATGTGCTTATTGAAAATAAAAAAAATGAAAAAATGCATCACGAACATGGCGTTGCGTTACATTACTTTTTGTGACTACATAAATTAGTAGTTGATTGAAAGTCTAGCGACCTCCCTCTTGTCGTTTTGATTGTCAACCTTTTTTTCGTCTCGAAATCCGTTTGTTTGTGTCGTTACTGGATTAAAGCAACATGCTACATATGATTGAAAAGACTGTGTTGGAAGAATGTACTATAGATATCATTGAATCTTATTCGGATCATTATAATGTAGAATATGGGCAAACCGCGGAGATTGATACGTCGCCCAATCATAGTTTTGGAGATACAATTAAACTTCAAGTACTCGACCTCCAATAACTCATTTTCAAAATGCTGGCATTTCGTCAACTTTCATCTATTTTTTTAGTCGCCCTCGATCGATCATAAATTGGTGCTTATTTATTACACTCAAGTGGCCATGTAGTATCGAAACCATTCCAGAGATATTCCGGATTGTACTGTGTACAGGGGGTGGGGAAGGGGTCTGTTTTGCCAAATGGCTGAAAGTGATTATTTCGTGTGTGTTATTGTGTTTTAGAGGCCCCCGCGGAACCTGCTCCAGGTGTTACGGAGCGGCCATATCAGTTGATATATACTTCAGTCATTTTTTTTATCCCATTATTTCGAAATCATGAAGTTTGATACGTCGCTCGGCATGTTTTGGTTACAAACCAGAAATGTCTTCGATGACACCCCCGTGGAACCTGTGCTATATGTTCCGGGGTAGCCATATTAGTTGAAACATACTTCAGTCTATCGTTTCTGACTCAGTCATTCGAAATCATAAAGATTGATATGTCGCACGACATGTTTAAGTTGAAAATCAGAAGTGTCCCCAATGAGGCCCCGCGGAACCTGTCACGAGGATCCGGATGGGCCAACTTATTCAAATCTGGTTATAGCAGTTGTGTTTTACTGTTCCCAACAAAAATTCCGCTGAAAATCGATTGTTCAAACACAACAACACACGAAATAATCACTTTTAGCCATTTAGACAACCCCGTGACCCCAGCACAATCCGGAATATCTCCGGAATGGTACCGGATATTGCATGGACACTTGAGTATAATAAACTACCACCAATTTATGATCAATTGAGGGCGACTTCAAAAAAAAACAGATGAAAATTGACTGAATGCCAGCATTTTGAAAATGTGTTGTCGGGGGTCGGGTACGTGAAGGTTTGATAAACCTCGAAACAGGCTCCCCAGGGCCCATTCCGATAGCCACCATAGGGCCATAGCGGGTTTGAAGGCCTATTTGTGTCCTACAGGACAGCTACCATCTGTCTGAAAAACATTGCCGAAGACACCAACATTCGATCTAGCAAAGCATTTGATCTACAACTAGATGTCTTTAGCCGTAACGGGACACCATTTGCAAAACACTGTTTTCACGCGAGCGTAACGCTGCGCTCTCAAAACTAAATCAAGAATATTTCCAAAACTATACATTTCTCAGTAAAACACACTTCGGCAATCTTGTTCACATCAATCCAAAGAAGAAATGTCTAGAAGACTCTATTATTCAAAACCTTATAACAGAGCTGATATACGCATTTCAGATTGAAAATTTTAAAAGGAAGATTTCTGCGATGGTGTCCCGTTACGAAATATAACATGTTATATAAAGTAAATTGGAACCAAAACCCCATATAACAAGTATTGCATCAGGAAGTACATCTAATAAGCTTGTAATAAAACCTTTTAAACCATATGGTCATGAACATTATATTCGATTGCAGACGTCATTTATTCACGAAAGTTAGTTCCTCGCGGTGTCCCGTTACGCTGGAATGTGTCATATGCTTATAAAGTAAAGGAACAGATACCTGATTTTATAAGATATAATCAAACAATTTCTTCAGAAGTGTCTGCAAGGATTCCTCCTAAGACTGTTTTGCCACTTTCTTCAGGAATTCTTTAAGAATGCATAGAAGCATTTTTAAAGTGATTAATGCAAGTTTATCCATCTTCCAATCCAATTCTTCAAGAATCGCTTTAAAAATTCCCACGGGATTTTTCCCAAGAATTTCTTAAATATTTCTACAGAAAAATCTTTCAGAGTTTCTTCAAAGATCTTGTTAGGAACCTCTGCGATGATTTCACAAATCGGATTCCTTTCTTAATTTATTCAATAATTTCTCCAAGAGCTCTAGAGAGGATTTCTTTTGAGCTTTTTCCAGGGATCGCTTTAGGAATTTTACCAAGGTTCTATTCAAAATTCTAAAGGAATTCCTTCAAAGAGACCTATTGAAATTTCTCCCAAACTTCCTTCAGGAATTTTTCCAAAGATTTCTTTATTAGTTTATCCAATAATTCTTTTGCGATTTCTCCAAAGATTCAACTCATTCAAATAAAAAATGTAAGCATTCTCATCGCATTCTCAAAGAAATTCCCCCAAAAAAATCTACTGGTATTCAATCATTTTTGTGGTACATTCAATTATTTTTGTGATTTTTCTTAGGAAATTGTTTGTGAACTTCCTGAGATTTTTGGAAATTCCTTAATTATTTGTTTTTAGATTTTCTTCGGCCATTCTATTGTAAATGCTTGTTTTTTTTTTAACTCGCAAGAGTATATTTCATAGAATTCCGATAATAACAATAGACAGAATTCCGTAAAGAAATATCAAGTTAAATTTCCAGAGAAATTACCAAAGGAATTTTCCGAGGAACTACTACAGATATTTTCTAAAATTGCCGTTTCAATTTACAAACGACTTGACTAAGGAATTTTCAAAGTACCTGCATAATGAATTTAAAAAGGAACTATTGAAAGAATTACAAAAGTAATTGTTAGGTAATCAGCAAAGCGACTGCCTGTGAAACTTCGAAAGTAAGGCCGTAGATATTTTCAAAAATAAAAACTTAAATCAATTTCGAATATTATTATCCAAAAATTTCCAAATGAGTTACCTAACCCAATTTTGTAGAAATTGCCGAAATAGTTATCAAAAAATGTCCAAGAAACCCCAATAATAATCTTGTAGGAAATTTAGGATCAAATTCAATAAAAATGGCTAGAAGGATTTCCAAAGGCTTTGCCAAAAAACTCCGCCAAAGGTAATGTGAAAAAAAAAACAACGAGAAGTTGAAAATGGAATTTCCGAAAAAAATCCGAAGAAGTTCGCAAAGCCATTGCTGAAGCATTGCCGAGAACTGATTGAAGAAGTTTCCAAAGGAATTGCTTAAAAATTTCTGAAAAGAATTGCCGTAGGAATTTTCAATGAAACTTGTACCTTTCTACCAAAGGACTTTCAAACACAATAGCTGATACATTTTTCAAATGAATAGCCAAAGAATTTCTTTAAAAATAATAAAGAATGAATTCAGAAAAAAAAATATTCAGGAATTCCCAAACCAATTTCCGAAGAAAATTTTCAGAGTAGGTATCTGCCGAAGGAGTTTTCAAATAAAATTTTCAAAGATATTCCTAAACAAATTCCACGGATTTCCACAGCAATTACTGAAAAAGATCCAAAAGAAATTTCCAAATGAAAATTCTAATAAAAAGTGCAAGAATTTTTTCAAGAGTTCTCTTGGAAATTCGTCCGAGAAATGTTATTGGAATTCTTTCAATAAATTCTTTAGGTATTCTTCCAAGGTTTCCATCTATTGATACCATTGAAGATTTAATTATCGATAACACCATTTTCATCCGGATTTCCTTCACGATTTTTTATAACGATTTCATCAAGCATTTGTTCCAAATGAGAAACTCGAAGAACTTTTTCTTAGATATCTTTTACGATTCATCTAGGAATCACTTCAAGGACTTCTTTACAAATTCCTCCAAGATATGCTTCGAAAGTTGCTGCAGCGATTGCTTCGGGAACTCTTCCAAGTGTTTCTGAAGCAATTTCTTCAGTAACATGTATTCCCAAGAATTTGATGAAGAGTTTTTTTTAAGATTTCAAGAAACGATTCCTTTGGGGCTACCCCACATGATCCCTTGAGAAAATTTCCCAAAGGAATCCTTTAGGAATTCCTTTAAGATTTGTTTCCAGAAATTTCTGCAAAGGTTCTTTTTGAAATGCCTCAAATGGTTCTTCTTGAATTCCTTTCAAGGATTTCTTACGAAGCATTTCAAAGATTACTTCAGAAATTCATCCAATAATTGCTGTATGAAATTGTTCAGATATTCCTTAGACAATTTTTCAATTCCTCTTTCACAATTCGTTCATGAATTCTTAATCTTTTTCTCCAAGATTTTTTTTTCAAGCTATGTTACAAAGAATTTTTCAGGGATTTCTCAACGTTTTCTGCCAGATAATCCTACAAGTGTGAACACATTCATCCCCAAATGATTCCCAAATTCACTCAAGGTATGTTAGAAAAATTCCCCCAAGGCTTCCAGAAGAAATATCTCCACGGAAATCAATAAGAATCCTCTAAATTTTTTATTTGATTTCCTTCAACGAATTTGAGAGGAATTCTTAGGAGTTTATGCTATTGATTTCTTTGAAAAATAATAAAAACATTTCATATTTAATTCTCCCAAAAATCCCTTTTTTAACGTGAGAATACATTGCGCGAGAATCAAACTTTTGCTTCCAAAAATTGTTATGTTGTTAAATGCATGCTAACCAGCATGTCAAACGATCAGAATTGAATAGAAGATTCGTTTTATGCTTTCCAATTGGGAATCGGAGCTTTGTGCTTCGAAAGAAATCAAGAAATACAGCATAACAGGACACCATCGCAAAAAATGATGAATTTTGACCGAACGCCAGGAAATTTGCAACTTTTCCGAAACATTTTTCAAAGTTACAGGTACTATTAGAAAAATCCCAAATAACACACTTGTCACAGAGGTGTCACGGCGGCGCCGGATTTTGTTGCGCAGAAGTCACTGTGACTTACATCTAACAAATAAACACTTACTTGCTTGAAGTAAGTCATAGTGACTTATGCCCAACAAAAACCTGCACCGCCGTGACTCTTCTGTAATAAGTGTGTTAAGCCCCGGCGCAATGGGACCTAAAAAAATGCTAGTTTGGTTTTGTGAAGCCAAAACATTCTAAACATGAATAATTTTAAAATTCCAATGGTTCTAAAAGACATTGCTGGTATATTTCTTCTTATTAACGGGTATTAAAACTGTTTGAAAATTTTTATGTTTTGTATATTATGCATATAATGAAAAGTGGAGCAGATCTTCATTTACTCCGTATCACGGGGCAAGTGGGACCTTTTCGGAATGATTATATAAATGGCTTAATATAATTGCTGCATATATGTTAGGTTAGCATGAATTATAAATATCTCACACGAATAACTATGGTTAGCGATTTATGTTGGAAGAGTTTTGTGGTATCGTGCATAAATTACGTAACACATATAATAATGCAGGGCCCATATAGCCGAGGCGGTAAACGCACGGGTATTCAGCATGACCATGCTGAGGGTGACGGGTTCGATTCCCGGTCGGTCCAGGATCTTTTCGTAAAGGAAATTTCCTTGACTTCCTTGGGCATAGAGTATCTTCGTGCCTGCCACACGATATACGCATGCAAAATGGTCATTGGCAGAGGAAGCTCTCAGTTAAAAACTGTGTAAGTGCTCATAGAACACTAAGCTGAGAAGCAGGCTTTGACCCAGTGAGGACGTTACGCCAAGAAGAGGAGAGGAGGATATAATAACGAATCACTGAGAAAAATTTGACTTAACTCTAGCAGCTCGTGCAAAACAAATTGATTTGTCTATACAAAAAGCGTCATAAGGTTAAAGTTAAATGCCGAAAGATTTCCATACGTGCTTTCCATATTACGTAGTTGATGAATCTCGCCAAAACATTTTTCAAGATTTACAGATGTTATGCTTCCCTTACATAATTTTACGATCATTAAATAAATATTTTCAAATCGTGAACTTTGAATAAGTCGGTTTTCCATTTTTTTTTTTTAAATATTTTATGGTTCCTCGACACTCAGAAAACTTATTATGCAGCGATAAACGAAAAAATAATAGAATTTGCTTAGACAAAAAAAAAGAAAAAAAAGAGGCTTTTGAAAACAATATGTTCTACCCTAAACTTTCCATTTTAAACAATAGTTTCATCATCAAAAAAGAAATTAGGTATAATTCAACGATTGATTACTTAAGGCACCGATTTTTACTTCACTTTTGGTAAATTTCGACTTAGGCTGAAGAAAGCGAGATAAAACTAGGAAATTCTGTTTGTTTACTCTCATAGGTCTCACTTGCCCCAGATGCCGAAATGCACTGAGGCAAGTGAGAGCACTTAACTAAAGGTAATAAATGAAAATAAATTACGGCTTTTTCGCTTAAAATAATTTTCAAGCACTCCAAATATTATCCTGAAACCGAAAAAGTTTTACTTTTTTTGTTATTCTATTTTAAAACGACGAATATAGTAGAGAACGTTAATCTCACTTAGTGAATTGAAAATTATATATAAACAACAATAGCATATATGGTCTCTTTATGGTGAGAACAATAACAATTTTTGAATTCAAAGTATCCGTTGGTGTGATACCTATGTTTTCCATGAAGAATGTTTGCCTTAAAAATAAAAAATAAAATAAGTTATAGCTGTAGGTCTCACTTGCCCCAGATTCTCACTTGCCCCGGGGTGCCTTACTTGGGATATAAGTAATTATCTTTATTTTGGTGCAAAAAGAACCAAAGTTAGAAAGTGCGTGGAATGTGTCCTTTCCGAATACATCTTAGACATCTAGAAGATTCTTCGAGGATTCCTTTAAAAATACCTCCAAAAATTTCTGCAAGCATTTCTACAAGGATTCTTTCTGGAATTCCTCTGGAATTCCTTTAGAAAATCTCACAAGGATCCATTCAGAAGCCATACCTGATCAAGCAGGATCTCAGAAATTCATCATAGATGTTTTCCATAAGAAACTCCTGCAAGATTGCTTCTTGGAGAAGTCTCTAAAAGAATCCCGGGAGAAATTCCTTATGGTTCATCTGAAGGTTTCGTCAAAGGACTTATACTTATAGTTAAGTTTCACTATTTAAACAACTTTTTTCAAACTGGTGGTAGAAACCTTCCTTGATTTCAAGGCCCCCTGAATTCGGGGGCCCGGTGCGGACCGCACCCATCGCCCCCCCCTTGCTACGCCACTGCAGATATGTTTGCACTTTATGGATGTGAATAATTCCGGGAATAATGTCTTACTTTAGGTTTTAAGTTTTTCTCACCTTCTGAGTATTTTGGAACTTCTGGCAACACTGTTCATGCATATGTTTATCATTGAAAAACACAAAAATAACGTGTAACGTACCTATTTAGAGTGTGGACCATCGCGCTTATTGTTCGTTTAACGTTTAACGTTTAACCTATCAACATCTGGCCTCTATCTGGCCCAGTCCTTGCCGCGGACCCCTTTCCATCGACGAGCTCGGATGCAACCCAGTACACAGACGCCACGACAGCTGTGATACTTGGCTGGATCTTCACCTGCAGAGTACCAGTACGACCTACGTAACCGACCTTTCGACCTTCACTTCAATGCGCTTCAGCTAGAGCCAAATGTTGCAAGTGATCTAGGCATAAGCAGTTCCTCCAGGAACTGCTAGGGATTCCTCATGTAGTTCCTCCACGAACTCTTCTTAAGATTCCTTCAGAATTTCTCCAAAAATTCCATCTGCGACTTCTTCAGGAATTCTTCCAGGGATTCCTCCAAGAATTCCTCCAAAGTTCAACACGAAAATTTCTTCTGTAATTCTTTCTGGAACAACTCCAGGGAAATTCCTACAAGGATTCCCCCAGGAACACTTTTTAGGATTCCTTAAGAAGTTCCTCTTGGAATTCTTTCAGGAACTCCTCCAAGAATAAATCCAGTACTTCCCCCAGGGACTCCTTAGGGATTCTCTTAGGTATGCCTCTTGGAATTGCTTCTAGGATACCTCCTGTGTTTTTTTTTTTCAGGAATTCCTGCAGGGATTACTTCAGAATTTCCCCAACAATTCCATTTATGAATTTTTCAGGAATTCTCCCTGGGATTCCTCCAGGAAATCCTCAAGGGATTCCTCTACGAATTATTCCAGGGATTCTCCTGGAAATTGCTGCAGGGACTCCTCTGACAATTCCTCTCGGCATTCCTACAGAAATTTCTCTTCAGATTCCTCCAGAAATTCTTCCAGGAATTTTTCTAGAGATTTCGCCAGGAGTTTCTCTAAGTATTCCTCCGGGAATCAATGCAGGCATTCCTCAAGTATATCCTCCAGGAATTCCTTCAAGAATTTCTCCAGGACTTCACTTGTGAGTTCCTTCTGAGATTCTTTATTATTTTAAAAATTTCCCCTTGGAACTCTTCTTAGGATTCTTTTAGGAATTTCTCCTTGTATTCTTTGAGGAACTCCCCCTGGAATTAAATCAGTACTTCCTCCACGAACTGCTTAGCAGTTCCCTTAGAAATTCCTCTTGAAATTGCTTCCGGAATTCCGCATGAAATTTCTTCAGGAACACCTCTGGGAATTTCTTCAGGAACTGCATGAACTCTTCTAAGGATTCCTGCAGAATTTCATAAAGAATTCCATCTGCGGTTATTTCTTCCTGGCTTGCAGTTTTACTTGTTTTATTTTATTTTAGCACTTCGGAGAGTTGTAGAAAAACACCTTTGGTTCTGTCGAAGATCTAGCAAAGCTGGCATTCTTTGCTAATCGTTTATTCGAGAGATTTATCCATGAATTCTCTCAGCGAATCCTCCAGGAACTGCTCCAGGAAGTTCTTCCAGGAGTTTCAGGAATTCTTCAAGAGATTTCTACAAGGATTTTGTCAGAGACTCCTACAGAAATTTCTTCAGGAATTACTTCAGGGATTCCTCCAAGAATTCTACCAGGAATTTTCCCAGGCATTTTTGGAGGAATTAATTAAGGAATTCTTCCAGGGATTCCTTCTTGGATTCTTTGAGAGATTTACCCAGAATTTTTTTCAGCAATTCCTCCAGATATTCCTTTAGATATCCCTCCAGGAATTGCTTCAGGGACTCTTCCAGGAATTCATCCAAGTATTTCTCCAGGGTCTCCTCGAAGAATTCCTTCTGAAATAACCCCAGGAATTTCTTCATGGATACCTACAAGAATTTCACCAAGAATTATTCCGGGAGTTCCTTTATAAATTCTGTCAGCAATTCATCCAGGAATTTCCTCAGGAAATCCTTCACGGATTCCTTCATAAATTTGTCCAGGATTCCCTCTAGGAATACTTTCAGGAATTTTTTCAGAGGTTTCTTCAGGAATTGCTTCAAGGATTTCTCCAGGGATTACTCTACGATTTTTCCAGGGATTTTCCCAGGGGTCCCTCTCGGAAATCTTTCGAAGATTCCTCCAAAAACTACTCCTGAGATTCCTCCTGAAATTCCTCCAAGGATTTTCCAGGAATATTTAAGGGATTCCTCCAGGAATTCTTCCAAAGATTCCTCCAGGAATCGCTTCAGGGATTTCTCCATATTCTTCTCCAAGGATTACCCCAAGGGATTCCTTCAGGAGTTCCTTCGAGGATTTTTCCAGAAATATAGATATAGTAGAAATAGAAATCGCCTAGAATTCCTCTACAGACCCTCCAGAAATTCATCCAGTAATTCTTTCAAGGATTTCTCTAGAGATTCATCCAGCAATTCTCACAGAAATACCTCTAGGAATTCCTGCAAGCATTCCTCCAGGATTTTTTCCAGGAATTTCTTCTAAAATTCCTCCAGGAATTTTCCAATTTCTTTCAGAAATTCCTTCAAAAAATTCTCCTAAAAATCTTCTAAGGATTTCTCCAGAGATGTTTTAGAATTTTTTTTTTCAGGGATTACTTCAGATATTCCTCCAGGGATTGCTTCAAGGATTCCTCCAGAGATTTCTACACGAATTTCTCCAGAGCTTTTCCCAGAGATTCTTCCAGGGAGTCCTTCTAAGATTCCTCCAGGGAATCCTCCAGAAATTTCTCCAAGGGTGTTTACAGGATGTCCTCCTGGAACTACTCAAGGGATTTTTTTTAGAAATTTCTCCAGGAATTCCTCCAGGGATTGCTCCAATAGTTTATCCCAGAATTTCTCCAGAAATTCCTGCTGGGTCTCACCCAAGATTTGCTCCAGGAATTCCTCCAAGGATAACACCACAAATTTGTTAAGAAGTTCGTCGAGGCATTCCTTCAGTATTCTCTCTAGAGATTTTTCCAATAATTTCTTCAGAAACTTTTCTAAGATTTCCTCCAAGAATTCCTCAAAAGATTTTCTCAGAATTTTTTCTAGGCATTCCTTTCTGATTTTTCTTCAGAAAATGAGTTTATCCAAGAATTTCTCCACGAAATTCTTCAGGAATTGCTGCTGAGTCTCATCCAAGAATTTATCCAGGAATTTCTACAGATATACCTTCAGACATTCTTCCAGCGATTTCTCCGGGAATTCTTCCAAAGAATGTTCCAGGAATACCTGATGTGATTTCTCCAGAAATTCCTTCCAGTTTCTCTTCAAAAATTCATCAAGGGATTCCTTCAGAAATATCAAAAATCCTTCAATATCTTTTCCAGGGATGTACCCAAGAATATTTCCAGGTTTACCTGATGATTTGATTAATTTCTTCAAGAATTTCTGGAGGAGTTCTTCTAGCGAATTAAGGAAATTATGCATGGATTCTTTCAGGAATCCCTCAAGCAATTTCTTCAGAAGCTTGCTCAGAGATTCCAACAGCAATTCTTACAATAAGCGAGACAATAAGTTCCCAAGCGATTCTTCCAAGCTACACAAGTGCCACAAAAGAGTCACCCACGGCACCGCAGGTTTTGGTTGCGTAGAAGTCACTGTCACTTACTTCAAACATATAAGAACTGAGACTGACTGAGGCTTACCCATTGCTCAATAGGCCCAGTGGCTGAACCAAGACTCCCGGATCAACTAGCTCAGTAGCATGAGACCCCTCGAACTGTGTCTCAGGGCCGGCATGCTACTGGGTAATTCGGAGTTGTACGCGGATCAAGGTGTGCGGAAACTATGGTCTTTCTTTGGCTATGGAAGAGTGTATGTGTTTGGGTAGAAAAAAGGCAAATTTATTAAAAAGCTACTGTGTGGTCTATAATGTTTATTGGGCTATGGCGGTTTGTGGTAGATCAGGATCGTAGGGTACGTACCGGTGATGTGCTGGCGAGCGCTCGCTGATGGCTGCTAACGGCAATGGCGGCTGGCGGTGTCGGTCCCTTTTGTTACGTGCCGACTGGAATGGCGGGTCTGGCGGTCGGATTTGCAAGTGGGATGGCGTTCCACTGCTGTAGGGCCACTTTCGTGACCTGGGCTTGGCTACGGCGTCTTCCTTCGTTGGCAAGATCGACGGACCACGGACGAGACCGTATTGGCCACGCCGAGAAGGGTCCTCCTTAACGTTTAGGGCTGTAAGCCCGAGGAACTCTCTATCGGTCGGTTGCTGTGACCAGAGAGTCAGGTCTTTTGCGTTTAGGCGTAGACCGGTAAACCGATCTAGGCCGAATCGTGCGGATAGTGAGGTGGCGCTTCAGTGACGGTACCAAAAGGTAGGTCAAAAAGGTCCTGAATTGTAATGTAATCAGGAATTAGGCACTTCATCACCAAGGCCGATAATTATGGCATACCTGAATGAACGCAGGCTTTAGCTCGAACTCCACGGTTCACAGAAATACTCCACTATTGAATGCCACTTTTTGAAAGAAAACTCACTTTCGTCTGTCTCACACGAACGCCGGACTAGAATTGATCATGGCGATCAGCTCAAGCCTTAAAATGCCCTCCAGTCCATCTTTCCTTATGTTCCTTAATCCTTTCTTCCTCTTTCGTATCCTTGGTAGCGACCAACCACCCATTATGTTCTGCATTTGCCTACATTTGCTACCACTGTTAAGATTTCGCCCGCCGCCCATTTTGACCACAGTTGATTCAAAATACAATTAACATTCAGATTACAACACTCTACCAAGCTAATACAAATTACAATTTTCCTTTTCAACTAACAAAACCTACTATTTAAACCAAACACTAATCAAACAAACACTACAGTTTCCTTAACAAAATGCACAAAATTAAAATAAATCTGGGGATCTTGTAACTGAACGGTTACAGAACTTACATGCTAAAAGTGCGTCCAGACATTTCTCCAGAGAATTCTTCAGAAATTCACCCAGGAAAGACTCTTTCGGAATTCTTCCAGGGATTTCTCCCGAAGTTTTTCTAGGGAATGCACCAGGTATTTTTTTAGGAATTCCTTCTTCCAAGGATACTCTATGGAAAACATCAATTGACGTTTCTATATGATTAGGCTCTGAGATGAGTATATCGCCCCCTTAATGCTAGAACTACGTAACTCATTTTGGAAAGTGCGGGTAAAAACTGCTGGTAAAACTTATCCCGCTATAAAACAAACTTTGTGTTGGTTTTAAAAGGTAAATTAATATATGTTTTTGTAGTTTCAATTGACAAACTTTAGTTTATTGTGGTGTACGTTCAGATATAAACAAATTTCTCGCGATTTCGCAAAACCAGTTACCTAGTTCTAGCATTAAGGGGACGATATGCAGTATGTATATGAGTATTAAAACAATTTTTAGTTAGATTTCGACAAAGATGCACTCGGAACAATTCAACTGAAGGTTTATTGTTAGAGGAATAGAGGTCTAGGGTATTCCAAGATTGCCAATAAGCATAGACAAACTGGATGATTATTAACTGAAAGAACTCCAATTAGTCATGAAATACATTATGTAGACTTTTAGGACAGAGACGAACCAGTCAAGGGCTGAAAGTCTCTTAAATAAAGACAAATCATTTATGTAGACATTTTGAAAAAAAAAATCTTCGGACGGCTTTTCATTATGTTCTATTGAAAAACAGTGTTTAAGGAAATCATGAAGAAAATTCTGGGTTAGTCCTCAAAATAGTTGGTAATTTCCAAAAGAGTTTTGCTATAATTTTTTAGATATATTGTACGCAACTGCGAATAACTGGGTATCCCTAGCGCCACAGCCACTAGTTCGATGCCGATGAGGCACCTTCCGTGCGAACTGTCAGCAGAATTTGATATAGGCCTTTTCAGTTGTCAGGTTCACGTATGCCACTGTTTACAACTGCCGAACAAAGGCGCAAACGCTGAACTGTCAGTTTCATAGAAGAACTGTCAAAGGCCCCCAAAATCAGCTGATTTTAGACGTCAAATGAAAAGGCCCATTCCCCTTTCCTTTCCCATCCTTTGTTGTTGTTGTTTCTGACTAACCCGAGCCAGCCACGGTCAGAGAAGTTGTTTATAGAGAGAAGCGCGAAGACTGAAACCAAAAGTTCCAATGAGCCATTTTACGAGACGTTTCGGATCAGCTGATCGCTCATTTCATGAATGAAAATTTGACAGGAGGTTGCGCCCAAGCCCGTGAGTGTTAATATCAATATCAACACTGTTGTCGTCTTGAAAATAGACTATTGAACCGTCAAACGCGGTTCCAATCGAGCAAAAGCAAGGAAATAGAACAACAGAGAACATGGTAAACAAAACTCAATATGAGATTGTGTTGGTGAAAACTGTGACGTCACTTATTTGCTTCACGTCTTTTGGACAGCTCAGACTAACACTCACGCTAAAACATGTTTTTGTTTACCTAAAAAACTTATTGTTATTGAGAGTGATGTAAATAAACATAACCAAAATCCTCTCCGCGTTTCTCTTATAACAACTCTCTGGCCGCGGTAACGGATTCCAACCTTACTAACACAAGCGTAAGATTTGAAATGTCATACGTCGCCAGCAAATCAGGTATTATCTTTCAACAGCCAATCATAAATAACGTTTTATAAATTTGAACGCTCTCGATTGATTTCTGCGTTGTAAGTTTTTCATCGCTACCTAACCAATATAAAAGATGAGTAGTGTCAGTGTGCGGTAGTTTGGCAGCAGCAAAGTTTCGCGCGCTCGCTTTGCTAGATTTTTGCGATTTGTTTTTCTTCTCTGCGGGGCACCGACGACGGGAAGCCAAGCAGTCAGTAGTGTGCGGTAGTTCGGCAGCAGCAAAGTTTCGCGCGCTGGCTTTGCTAGATTTTTGCGATTTTTTTTTTCTCTTCTCTCTGCGGGGCTCCGACGACGGGACGAGTGTGCGCGCGCCGTGGTTGAGTCGGTTCCGAATTTTTCGCTTCCCTTCGGCGCTAGTTTCCAATACACTTTTAGTTGATAATAAATATTTTCTTTCATTTTTTGCATTTACACAAAAGAGTGAAAAATGTTAGTTCGGGTTCGCCGGTCGAGAAAAAAATCCGGGCGCCGACAAGTGAGTCGCGTTCAGTGTATTTCTGTGTGGAATAGACAAAAGGTTTCTGCTCCCTAGTGGAGTGGAGACGCGCGATAGAATTTTCTTTTTGGCTAGTTCTTGCGTCGAAAAGTGGTCGGTTGTTAACGGCGGTTTGTGTATATTGATCCATTGTCAAATCATATCACCAACAATAGGTGACTCCCGGACTGACAATGTACCTTACCCTACTAACAAAAAATTCCTTCCTGAGACAAACGTGGAGATGCAGCGATTCGCGGTCTTTTTAACAACGTTTGTCTTACTAACATTCCCTTCCATCCTCGATGACCGTATGGACGTGGCCGGCGCCGTTATTGACCTTATTAAAGTTGAGAGCTCTCGACCTGTGTACATTGAGAATAGTAAGCTAGTCCCAAGCCCTATTCATTGGTTCCTTGTGCAATTTCGATTGCTCTGGTCAATCACGGAGTAGCAACTACGAATTGTGCGGTCATCTATGCTCATGCTCATGCTCATGCTCATGCTCATGCTACCTAACCAATATAAAAGATCGCCAAGAAATGTAACCATTATCAGTGTTCAATAAAAAATCGAAGTGCTAACATCTAGTGCCAGTTTTGTTTCTTGCGAAAGAGCAGTGCTTTGTTCCGGATGTTCCTGCCTCGGTCCTGGATCTGACTCTCGAGGCAGATCGTGTCCGTTCCTGTTAAGTTCCTGCTTCCGCTGGGCCTTTTGCTGGATTACGCTGATCGCTGTCGTGTTGCCGCTACTCATAAAGAGTTGTTTCTCAAATAATTTTCCGAATCTCCGAGTTAGCGGTGCTGACAGGCAGGTTTTCTGGCAATTGCGCATCAGTTTCATCGCGAATCGTTGGTAGTGGACCAACGAGGAATTCCCTGCATCGAACGCCGTTGGCAGTGAGCCAACTGCTCCCTTCGCTCCTTGTTGGTAGTGGGCCGGCAAGAATTCCATCCACCGTGAATCGAACCTGTTGGCAGTGGCCAACAGATATTACTAAAAAAGCTCCAGATGAAATAGTGCCTGAGTAATCCTAAAATCCAAAATCTTCCAGAAATTGGCCACCGCTAACAGCACCACATTTGTGATTTGTGTAGAACAGACGAGCTTTTTCCAACGTAGATATTGTACAAAATACAACAGCGTGACTGTTGAAGGGTTAAATACTCTCAAAACTTTCGACAGTTATCACCACGCGTCGAAGTCGAACGTCACGGCTCAACATCGAGCGGCTGCGTAAGGTAGAAGTGTCACAAGACTACGCACAGCAGTTTGCAGTGGCCCTACCAACGGAAGAGCAGATATGCGGAGCTACACTTGAAGATGGCTGGAGGATCATCCGATCCGCCTTAGGTAGTACCTCGGCTACAGCACTAGGCTTCGCGACTTCGAATGACAGAAACGACGGCGAATGTGAACAGTTGAAAAACGAGTAGAATGCAGCATGGGCGAGAATGCTGCAACACCGTACGACAGCGAATGAGGCGCGTTATAGACAGGCGCGGAACAGGCATGAAGAAGCGTCAGCAGGAAGAACGAGATCGCGAAGCGATGGAAAAGCTGTACCGACACACGAAAGTTCTACGAGAAGCTGAACCGCTCGCGCAGAGGCTTTGTGCCATAAGCCGGCATGTGCCGAGACAATCACGGGAATGTTCTCGTGAGGTGGTCGAGAGGTGGCGGCAGCATTACGATGAGCACCATTGACGACGTTGCAAGCACCGAAGGGAGCGTGGTAACAGATCTAGGACTACGTGCGCAGGACGAAAGATTTTCAGCCCCTAACCTCCAAGAGATTGAAGAGGAGGTTAGCCGATTGAAAAACAACAAAGCCGCTGGAGCAGATCAACTACCAAGCGAGCTTCTAAAATACGGTGGAGAAGCACTGGTGAGAGCACTACACTGGGTCATTACTAAGATTTGGGAGGAGGAAGTATAACCGGAGAAATGGATGGAAGGTATCGTGTGTCCCATCTACAAGAAGGGCGACAAGTTCGATTGCGGGAACTACCGCGCGATCACACTACCGAGTGCTGCCTACAAGATGCTTTCTCAAATTTTATACCACCGTCTATCACCGATTGCAAGAGAATTCGTGGGGCAATAACAGGCTGGATTCATGGGTGAACGCGCTACAACGGACCAGATGTTTACCATCCGCCAGGTGTTGCAGAAATGCCGCGAATACAACGTGTCCACACATCACTTGTTCATCGATTTCAAATCGGCGTATGATACAATCGATCGAGAACAGCTATGGCAGATTATGCACGAATACGGATTCCCGGATAAACTGATACGATTGATCAAGGCGACGATGGATCGAATGATGTACGTAGTTCGAGTATCAGGGACACCCTCGAGTCCCTTCGAATCTCGCAGAGGGTTACGGCAAGGAGATAGTCTTTCGTGCTTGCTGTTCAACATTGCTTTAGAGGGTGTAATAAGGATAGCGGGGATACACACGAGTGGGACGATTTTCACGAAGTCCGTTCAGTTGCTTGGTTTCGCTGATAACATTGATATTATAGATCGTAAATTTGAGACGATGGCGGAAACGTACATCCGACTAAATAATGAAGCCAAGTGAATAGGATTAGTGTTGAAGACAAAGTTCATGATGGCTAAGGGCTTCAGGGAGGAAACACCACGTCCGCCACCCCGATTTTCTATCGGCAGTGATGAAATCGAGGTGGTTGAAGAAATCGTCTACTTGAGCTCACTGGTGACCGCCGACAATGACACCAGCAGATCAATTAAGAGACGCATTGTGGCACGAAATCGAGCAGAACTCTACGATCGAATAAAGTTCGCCGTAACACGAAGTTAACTATCCACAAAACGTTGATAAGACCGGTCGTCCTCTATGGGCACGAAAGATGGACCCTACGTGCAGAGGACCAACGCGCCCTTGGAGTTTTCGAACGGAAGGTGTTGCGTACCATCTACGGCGGAGTGCAGATGGAAGACGGGACTTGGAGAAGGCGAATGAACCACGAGCTGCATCAGCTGCTGTGAGAACCAACCATCGTCCATACCGCGAAAATCGGGAGGCTACAGTGGGCGGGTCACGTCATCATGATGTCGAATAGCAACCCGACTAAAATGTTTCTCGAGAGTCATCCGACCGGTACAAGAAGACGTGGAGCGCAGCGAGCTAGGTTGGTAGATCAAGTGGAGGACGATCGGCGGACCCTTCGCAGAGTGCGGAACTGGATATTTACACACACACAGCCGTGGACCTAGTCGAATAGCGACAACTCCTACGTACAACCACAGAGAACAGACGAACATGCTCGAACAAAATTGCTTGAAAATCTTGTGTAAAGAAAAAAACAAGCTCAGTAGCGGCATCGACGGTGACTTTCCCACCTAAAAACTCGTTTCGACATCATGATGGCGCTTGCTAAAGAAATATTTCACTAGAGCACCTTTATTTTTTTCTACTCAGAGACTGTGCTGTATTTGGTCAAATAACAAGATGTTTATGATTATTTCACTAATTCAACAATAAAATTTGAGCAAGCCATTGATAATTTGTGGCATCGCTTTCAATTAGAAGTGAGTTTAGCAACAATACAATTATTGTTTGCCAAGTAAATCCAACACATTCTTTCGGTGGAACTATATTGGGGTGCACACTTGGCAACACTAGCGCCAAAAGGTAAAACAACGGCAAATTTGTACCTCTTTTTGAAATGTGACAGCGCCGCGTAATGGCCACATTCCCAGTTATTTTAAAACAACCGTTGCAATGCTTTACACAACCACACTGCATGAGCTTGGACGTCTGTTCTCTGTGGTACAACAGAGGACACTCAGGCCTTAGTCTCACCGGTAAGGTAAGCATAGGTATTCCATCATATTAAAATAAACCTAAATTTTGGTTTTCGATTTTAGAACCCAATAACAAGCATACTTTCTATAGGGATGCCTATTCAGCAATGAAGTACGGCCCGGGCCCCCCATTCAGAGGAGAAAGTCGACATCGACAACAACGGTTGCTTGCACGTTGTTCCGCTTCATCCGAGCCGGAGTGGATTCGAAACCATCAGTCAGTCAGTAGCCCAAAGTCATCAAATTTGTAATCGAGTCCTGAATAAATAAAAGCACTCCACACAGCTCTCTGACAAAGAGACCAGGGTGGCAAGGAGAAAAGAAAAGCTCACAGCCGGATTTTGGATCTTTTGAATTGATTTTGCCGAGAGTTTTCCCTCTTCGCTTATTCGCACACAGCACACCGATGAAGCTGAAGAAGGATCTTTAATAAGGATTCCGCTTGAGTAGCGTGACTGCATCAGCAGTGTACCATGGAGTTGGCTTCATCGGAGCTGGTGTACATAAATCCCAGCAGCAGCCTACTGCGACGGCGATGCCATGGTTAGACTGCTAGTGCTGCTGCTGCTGCGATGAAACGTTCCCGTTTTAGCTTAGCCCGGATTCCATGATGAAGAATGATGATTTATTCATAAACGCCATGTAAGCTCATTGTTCATGTATGATGCAGCAGCAAGCGCAAGCGGTGGCAATAGCCTGCAACCGTTTTCATCCGGCGGGTGCATGGCCACGGCTGGGATGCATTTTTGAGGTGGAGCTAGAATGAGGTGACATCTGTTTTGTGGTCGTTGCTACCGCTGCTGTTGCCATTGTTGATTTGATTTGAATGGTGTTGGATTTTGTATGGAGGGAGGTGCCATGTTCAATAAACTATTGTAGTGATTCAGAAGCCATGAGACACTTACAGCCGTGCTGTAACATACTACACTGGAATCTGCATTTAGGTAGAATCCAATCTACATATTACCTCCATTTAGTTAATGTTACCTAAATTAAATTTGGTTGTGTTCACAAGAGTAGGGAGTACTTAAGATTACGGATACTATTGGTTTACAGCAAAACAGCAGCTTAAGGAGTTAAGGGGAGTTTAAGGCGTGTTCAGAGGAGAGTGATGAGGGGGAATAGGGGGGATTACCTTGACATCTCAAAACTGTCTTGAGCATAAGTCACCAGATTTGCATGTATAACTAGTAGGGAAATTTAGGTAATTTGGACAGACCGTTACGCGTCTATATTTTGGACATTTACGGCAAATGGAAGTGTCCAAAATATATATGCGTAACGGTCTGTAAAAATTACCTGAATCACCCTATGTTTGGAAAAACTTCATGCTTTCAGGTCGGATTTATTGGCGTAATCAGTTAGGTACATCCAGGAGCCCTTATTAAACCGCCTGAAATGCAAATGAAACGCTTTGAAACGCCACTGAAACCCCCTGAATCTTTCTGTGAAGCTCTTTCGTAAGCCTGTGAAACCCCTCTGAAAGCTCCTGAAACGCCATGAAACGCATTAAAACGCCTTTAAATTCCTCCGAAATTCTTCTATTACCGTATGGCTCATCCAAGGGCATAGAAAAATCCTCTGTAACCTTCTGAAACGCCATAAAACGCATTGAAACGCTTCGAAATACGTTTGAAATACGCCTAAAACAACTCAAATGAACCCCCGTTAAACTCGTTTGAAAGGTTTCAACCTTAAGACCACTGTGAGATCTCCAGGAATGCCCTAAACCTAAATAATCTCGAAACGCATTGAAACGCTTCTGAATCCTCTCTTCAATCACCGGTTAAGCTAACCTAAGAACCTGTCAAGCCGCCTCTAACTCCTTTGAAACCTCGTGAAACGTTTTGTAACGCCTTGAAACTCATCTGAGAGCCTGTGAAGCCCTCCAAAAGCCGGAACTAAGTGAAACGTCTTGAAACTCCACCGAAAACACCCTAAAACCCCGTGTAGCTCGTCTGAGAGTCTATGAAGCTCCTCAAGGCCGCTCTGAAACCTCCCTGAAACCATCATGAAACTCGCCTAAAAGCCTTCGAATCCCCTGGAAACGCCTTTAAATGCCCCTGAAACATCCTGAAATCCCCGTGTATCTCGTCTGAGAGCCTGTGAAGCTCCATAAAACCCCTCTGAAACCTCCTGGAATGCCCTGAAATGCATTAAAACTGTCGGATCGCAGTTACCGGCATTTCATTACAACGAAGTAAGCCATGGAACACTGATATCTCTACACTTTCTCACTTTATGTACATTCAACATTTTACGCTTTTACTTTCAAACAAGAAGGAAGTCCAATAAACGTTAAGCTGTTAAGCCCTGCAGTTTCAATCATTAAAAAATGACAGTTCCGAGTTAAGAAGAACATGAAGTCCGTTGGGTTCTTGGAAGTCCTCAAGAAGGAAGCCTAAGCAGTAGGAGTCGAATTGACGAAGTACAACGAGCAGGACTACAAAACCGTATGCCCATTTGACTAATCAGGCTATCTAATGAGATATCACAGCAACTACAGAATTCCGGATTTCAAAGATGATGGTCGACCAAGGGCGTAAATATTATGAAGTGGGTTGAACATTGTTGAAGTTGCTGCATCCTGCTCTTACCCTTTTGTTGATGAACAGAAAATCAACAGAACAGTCATCGAGAATTTCTCAGTTGATATGAAAAGTCGAGCAGCTATGCTGAAATGCCTTATGCTTGTGGAGCAGACTTGGTGTGATGATTAAAGCACGTGACTATCACGCCGAGGACCTGGGATCGAATCCTTGGATCGAATCCCACTCTCTACAAACTCACAAAACGTGAGTTCTTACTTCGGAAGGGAGTAAAGCGTGGGTTCCGAGATGAACTAGCCTACACAGAAAAAAAATATTCATGTAAAATTCAGCGAAAAATCATGCACATAAAGGGAATGCTAGAGTTAGTGAATATTTACATGAGATATCATGTACAATTACGTTAAGTTCGTGTAAATTTGCGCTAATAGTCGCGTAACCGGTTGGAGTCCATGATGGTTTACGCGATGGTTGGCGTAAATTTACACGATAGTACTATAATTTTACATTATATCTCATGTAAAAGTGCACTTACTCTAGCATTCCCTGTATGTGCATGATTTCTCGCTGAATTTTAATTACATATTTTTTCTGTGTAGGGTTAATACAGATAAAAAATGCATAAAGTGGAGCGAACCTGGTGTGATGGTTAGAACACTAGACTATCACGCCGAAGACCTGGGATCGAATCCCACTTACGACATACTCACAAAACGTGGGTTCTTCCTTCGGAAGGAAAGTAAAGCGTGGGTCCCGAGATGAACTAGCCTAGGGTTAAAAATCTCGTTAATACAGATAAAAAAAAGCCTGATGTTCTTTCGAATGCTCCTGTCGTAGTTCCGTTGGATTCTCAAGCTGGACTGGATTCAGATGAAGTCTCTGTTAGCCTATAAGGTTTCGAACATGGGGGGAACGCCAAGATAATATTGTCGGAAATCTAGAAGAAACTGATCAGATGGAAACAACCCGCAACTGGAGAACGATAAAAAAGCTATAAGACGTAGCGAAGAATTTTCACTGTTGTCCAACATGATAACACGGTAAGCAAGAATCCTAGCTCCGCGTTCCCTTTGCGCTCAGAATATGGTAACAATCCTTCTGTGGTTTCCACAATGAAACACTGACATCTCTACACTTTCTCACTTTATATTCATTCGACATTTTACTCTCAACCAAGAAGGAAGTCCGTCTGACAAATACCCCAGTCCGTGCGGGTTGTGTGGACGCAGAGGTGCTCTCGGTCTCTATTAGCAACAACCAGCATACTCTAACATTCTTTTTCCCACTTAGCTGGCTATAAGGACTAGGCCGGTGCCGTTTGATCGTATCAACCAAGAAGGAAGTCCTATAATAAATAAGCTGTTAACCCCTGATGTTCCAATTCTCAAAAGAAACTCTTTTGAATGCCTCTGATACTCCCTCGAAGCTCATCATGAAACCCCATAAAACCCCTCTGAAATTTCCGGAAACGCCCTGAAATGCCTTGCAATGCCTCTGAACGCGCCCTTCCTCAAACTCCTTTAAAACTCTCTGAAGCATCAACTTCTTGGACTTTTTTGTAATCTTGAAATACAGGTAAAAAAGTATTTTAGGCATTACCTTGATGGTGGTTGCCATGGCATTTCCGGCATCGGTATTTCTGTTCATTCATTTATTTAATACGATATCCTTACAAAGATTTAACCGACCCAAAAATTCAGACACTCAATAGTTCGAACCAAACCTTAAAAGTAGCTATCGCAGAGCCTACTGGGAAGTTTGTATCTGCTATACAGAAATGTCTGGACGACGACGAGATTGGAAGTGGCAGAGCCTGGTCCTATTCAGGTCCTATAGCCAAAGGCGGAGAAACCACCGTTGACCCGTCGGCATATAGACCGGTTCCGTGTCATTTGACCGAACGCCATTTGACCGAACGCCATTTGACCGAATGCCATTTGGTCGAAAAATGACTGATGAAGTTAAGTGACCATGCCACTGTTTCCGCATCAGTAAATCTGATGAAAAGTGCCTATGATTCATACCGTCTACCCCCGTTGGTTTGACCTCATCTAATCTAATCTAATTTGAGCCCCTCAAATCTGCACATAGTTCAAACTAAAAATAGTTCAAACGTCATTCTGCTCATGGAACGGGGTGAAACGGAACGCAGAATCAAAACAAAACAGCAAAAAGGGTTACCATCAGTATGTTTTTTGATGCCAACAGGGTTATACAAGAAGTTCAAATTAAAAATTGAACCCCGTTGGTTTGCATGAGGTGTCGTTCAAACCAACGGGGGTAGACGGTAGAAGAAAAAATCTTTGATAAAATACTGGCAGTTTCAACGCCAAATTATCCCTGAATGTCGACACTAGAATGAATAGCCTATGATTAAAAGAAAAACATATTTCAGATGATTATTTTGGTAGCTAGAATGTCAAAAATTTCATCTGAATCCTTTTGATCATTATTCGGCCAGATGGCTTTCAGCCAAATGGCGTTCGGCCAAACGGCATTCGGCCAAATGGCCGGACACCAATAGACCAATATGCAGATTAGAAGTGCTTTCGCGTAACTTCAGGGGTTCCTCAATGCTCTATCATGGGTCCTGTGTTGTGCAATGCTCCGCTGACGATATTGCGCTTGAGGTCTACGGTGAATCAGTCGAAGAGGTAGAATTGGGTTTAGTCCTGTAGTCGGCTACGTAGGTCATACCGTTACCATGCGATCGAACTGGGCCTTTTTATCGGACAGTTGATTGCGTAAAAGGCTCCCTGGTATGGTCGGTTGTCGTCGTGGCGGCATCCTACAAGGTGGTAAGGACTATGGTCCTCGGTTAAGTTCAAGGTAGACGGACGCTTGACAAAGTATCGCACCCAAGGGAACACTTTCGGTGAAAGTAAACGCAATTCATTACAACCTTAAAATACACTCAGACAAAATAATTTAAGATTCCTTAAGATATAGCTTATGAAACAGCTTTTGAATAACTCATAACGATTGGAATGAATATCATGAGGTCACTTTCTGACGCAGAATCGATTCTCAGATTAGTTTTTATACATATTATACACATTGAGATACGCTGAACCTTCAAGTATCGATGGCCATGAGGGTTTAACAAGAGCTCAATGGTTTCAACGTTTATAGATCGATTCCAGTTTGCATCATTTTGCGATATTTTCTTTTCTCTTATAATAAGTCTATAAGTGTGTCCAGAATCACATTGTTTAAAAATCTTTTTAGGCGATTATTGTGAGAATTTCGACAATTTCTTCCGAAATTCCTCCCGTTATTCCGTTATGTCAACAGCAATTTCTTTGAAAATTGTATAACCTTTTTTTGTAATTTTATTTTTGATAATTCAGTCGATAAACCCATTACGAATTCCATCGGGAAACGCTTTGGAAATAAGTTCGGTAACTATTTCGACCATTGCCTCTCCTTCTGAAATTTGTTTGGATTTTAATCTTTGAGAATTTCTTTTGGGAATTCCTTTACCAGCCGGAATTATCTAGCAACTAACTAGCTGTCCCGGCAAACTACGTACTGCCTGCCTACTACGTTTCTTGATAAACAGGTCTGTGCAGAAATTGCCCACAATATTGCGGATTTTTAGAAAATTTTCCACTCTGCGGTAGCCGCCGAGTTCTACCGCAGCTGTCAGAGTGCTACCGCAGCCATGAAAATGATCGTATCATTGAAAAGTTTGGTCAAATCAAAGCATGCTTGCAAAGTGAAATGCTCTGAAAAGCAATAACAAACAATGATCATCGGCGTCGTATCCAAGGCTCGATCCAATGTATCCTTGGACTGATTGATGATACATTGGTGAAAATCATCAGTTTGACAGCTGCGGTAGCTTTTCAATCTTCCGTAAAGTGGAAAATTTTCTCTAAATTTGCAATACGAAATACAGGTATGTTCCGTTTTTATCAACAGAGTCCGCGATTTTCAGTTGACAAAAACGGAATAGTGATACAAACGGAATAATTTTCTTTGACAAAATATTTTGCAACATTTTAATATAAATTGCAAGTTTTACTGTAGAACACATTCCTAAAGTTAAAATATGCTGTTTACTATGAAATTTAATTGTTAAAGACATTAATTTTAGCACATCTGCAAGCAATTCAAATTACAGCTTTCTGACTGTGACGCCGACCAGAGGTTTTCACCACATTTGTGACCACATTTTTTGGAAATTTGTTTTCGTTGAACGCAAGAATGACACATATTACGATCGACGTTTAAAAATATGACACACTTCCAGGAATTATTATTCTCCTGGAACATAATTTCTATATCCTAACAAAAAAGAATATGTTTACTTCCTTCCGGAAGGCATTTCCCCACGAGTATCATCTTCACAGATTCCTATAAAAGTTTCGTCTAGGATACTTTAAGGAAATCTCCAGGAATTTTTCTAAACAAGCAGTTGTAACTTCTTCAGAATATTGAATTCCCAAAGAAGCTCCCCCAGAATTCTTCTAGGTAACCTTGTACCATGCCACTTGTTTATCTTTTGGAATTTGATAAGATTTTTTAGAGAAAAGAAGTTTTGTCCCTTATGATTTCTTCAGAAATTCCTTGTCGGATCAACCTAGGGGCCATGCACAAATTACGTTACGCTTTTAGGGGGGAGTGGGGGGGGGATTTGAATAACGTGACGACTCATACAAAAAATGTTAAAGTCTCTGCTGTTAGCAGAGTGTGGGACATATGGGGGAGGGGGTTGAAAATGGTCGATTTTTGCGTGACATAATTTGTGTATCACCCCCTAGATGTCTTTTTTTTTAAATTTCTCCTGGAGCTTCTTTGGGATCCCTTCAAATATTCCACCAGGAAATGGAATTTATTAACCTTCCTTATGCATTATGATGGGAACAGCTCGCTGACGTAGTGTACAGTTTGGGTCTAAAATGGCCCTAATGCACAAGGTGGGCTAAGAAAATCATTTTGGGATTTAACCTAGACACCCTGTTGAAATTGATCCAACTCGAGTTGCTTTGGAGATTCACCAAGATTTTACTTTTGAAATATAGGAGTATCTCCGTTTCTACAGAATTTCCAGCGGGAATTCTTCCAAGATTACTTTTTGAAATCCCTCCAGAACATTTTTCTGATATTTCTCCTGGGGTTCATTCTGGGTACACTGATATATGTTGCCCTTTACTGGCATTTGGGCTGCAAAACGGTGAGTCGATAAGGAGAGCATCCAACATAGCTCTGGTCCTCACAAGTTCCTACCTCATGCTTCCACGGGTCAAACGATGACAAAGACCGCCAGCTAAGAGTTGTGTGCTTAGCTGGTAGTGCAGCCTGGGCACTGTTGTCCTTCTGACTTCAGCTAGATTGAGGAGGTACGATCCGAGCGTCTGTTCACCAAGGAGGTGCGGCTCAAACAGCGTCTGTTCTGGCATCCAGCGGCTGAGTATGAAATGCTGTATTGCGTCAGCTATACCTAAGAAGGCAGCCCCTTCAACGCAATGTAGGCAGCGCGGCCCCGGTAAGGTAGCCTGCTGAAAACCTTCAAACACCCAGAAAAGCAATAGTAGAGTAAACGGATTGATTCAACGGCAACAGACCCGGCAACGAATAAAGGACAACGATTGGAAAGTCGGATCTTGGAACGTGAGAACTTTGAATGAACCCGCACGTGTTGGGCTCCTGGCTCGTGAACTGCGTAATGTCGGCGTTAATGTGGCCGCTATCCAGGAGATACGCTGGCCCAAAACTGGAGAACGCGAATTCCGAGCGGTGGATCCCATCGCCAACACTTCATTCAAGTACCACATCTACTACAGCGGCGGCGATAAGGCAGAACGTGGAGTTGGCTTTATAGTGATCGGGAAGCAGATGAAGCGAGTTATTCGGTGGAAGCCGATAAGCGACCGAATCTGTGTGTTGAGGATGAAGGGCAAGTTCTTCAACTACAGCCTGATCAGCATCTATGCGCCAACGAACGACAAACCCGATGACATGAAGGATGAGTTCTATGAGAGCCTTGATAAGGCCTACGGAGAGTGCCCAAAACAAGATGTCAAAATAGTCATCGGAGATGCAAATGCGCAGATCGGCAGAGAAAGTTTCTTTCGGCCTGTCATTGGAACGGATAGCCTTCATTCTGTTACCAATGATAATGGTCTGCGCCTTGTGACATTCGCTGCTGCTAGAGGGATGGCAATCAGCAGTACCTACTTCGCACGTAAGAATATCCGAAAACACACCTGGCGACACCCGAGTGGTGACACTTGCTCCCAGATAGACCACGTGCTGGTCGACGGGCGACATTTCTCGGACGTCATAGATGTGAGGTCCTACAGAGGCCCGAACATCGACTCGGATCATTATCTTGTAGTCGCTAAAATTCGGGCGCGATTATCCAGCGTCACGAGTTCAAGAAACAACAGGACGATGCGTTTCAATATCCAGCGCTTGTCAGCCGAAGGGGTTGCTGCACAGTACCATCAGAAGCTAGACGAGAGGATAGGAGAGACCAACGGATCTGGAGATGTCAACAGCTTGTGGGGAAGTATCCACGAAGCAGTGACAACAACAGCGCAAGAGGTGATTGGTATCGCTCAGCGACGCCAACGTAATGGTTGGTTTGACGAGGACTGCCAACGAGCGACGAACGAAAAGAATGCCGCCAGAAGTCGAATGCTAGTGGCCGCTACCCGGCAGAACAGAGAGCGGTACAGGGTTGCAAGAGCAGAAGAGAAACGAATCCACCGCAGGAAAAAACGGCAACACGAAGAGAGTGTTATTGCTGAAGCGCAGGAAACTATGGACAGGAACGATATGCGGAGATTTTATGCTACTGTCAATGGCGCGCGGCACAAGACTGCGCCAGTGCCCGCCATGTGCAATGACCGGGAAGGAAATTTGCTGACAGACAAAACAATGGTGGCAGCCAGGTGGAAGGAGCACTTCGAAGATTTGTTGAATGGTAGCAGCGAAGGAGCACCCAGGAACAGGATTAACATAATGGATGACAGTCAAGCAGTGGAACCACCAACACTGGATGAGGTTAAAAAGGCCCTTATGGAGCTGAAAAACAGCAAGGCTGCTGGGAAGGACGAGATCCCGGTCGAACTTCTTAAGCACGGAAGCGAGCAGCTACATCAATCAATCCATCAGATTATTATAAAGATTTGGGAGGATGAAGAATTGCCCACTAGTTGGTTGGATGGCCTCATATGCCCAATCTACAAGAAAGGGCACAGACTGGAGTGTGCCAATTACAGAGGGATTACCCTTTTAAATTCGGCGTATAAGATACTGTCGCGTGTCCTGTTCAACAGACTGCGACCTCTTGAGGAGTCCTTCGTCGGCGAATACCAGGCTGGTTTTCGTGAGGGCCGATCAACGACGGATCAAATGTTTACCCTGCGGATGATCCTAGATAAATTTCGGGAATATAACTTGCAGACTCACCATCTGTTCATTGATTTTAAAGCAGCGTACGATTCAGTGAAAAGAAATGAGCTTTGGCAGATAATGTCAGAACATGGTTTTCCGGCGAAACTAATTAGGCTGATACGCGCAACGCTGGATGGATCAAAATCAAGTATTCGGATCGCGGACGAAGTGTCTACGTCGTTTGTGACCTTGGATGGATTGAAGCAGGGGGATGCTCTTTCAAATTTATTGTTCAACATTGCACTCGAAGGAGCGATTAGGAGGTCAGGCGTGCAGAGGAATGGCTCTATCATCACACGGTCGCACATGCTCCTCGGTTTTGCGGACGATATTGATCTCATCGGCATCGATCGTAGGGCAGTGGAGGAAGCTTATGCTCCTCTGAAGAGAGAGACAGCGAGGATAGGCTTGACGATTAACTCTACCAAGACGAAGTACATGATAGCGGGTAGAGACAGAAGCAGGCCTAGTGGTGTTAGTGCTGAGGTAGTGATTGATGGGGAAGTGTTTGAAGTTGTTGAAGAATTTGTTTATCTTGGAACACTTGTGACATGTGACAATGACGTTTCCCGTGAAGTAAAAAGGCGTATTGCAGCTGCGAATAGGGCCTTTTGCGGATTGCGTAGCCAGCTTAGGTCCCGTATCTTGCAAACGCAAACAAAATTCGCTCTGTATAAGACGCTGATTCTTCCGGTTGCCCTCTACGGTCACGAAGCGTGGACGTTAAAGGAGGTAGACCGAAAAGCTTTTGGAGTTTTTGAGCGCAAAGTGCTGCGGACAATTCTCGGTGGGAAACAAGAAAATGGAGTGTGGCGCAGACGCATGAATCACGAGTTGTACCAAGTGTACGAAGATGCGAATATTGTGAAACGTATAAAATACGGCAGACTTCAGTGGGCTGGACACGTAGTGCGAATGTCGGAAGAAAGAATAGCGAAAACAATATTCAGCAGAGAACCCGGTAGAGGTAGGCGGCTTCGTGGGCGGCCGCGAACTCGCTGGCTGCACGCGGTTGAAGAAGATCTACGATCCCTACACGTTCGGGGAAACTGGAGGAACATCGCCCAAGACCGACGAAGATGGTGCTCTACTATACGCTCGGCATTGGAGTAAAGTTACTTTGTAGCCAACAAGGTAAGGTACTGGCATTTACCAGATTAGCTGGTATGTCATAAACATACAGAAAAACTTGTAGTTAGCAGTTACAGAATGTTGCTAATTGACAAATTGAGGGATGAATTTTTGAAAAAATCGCGTTCTGGTGGGATTCGAACCCACGCTCCTGTATTCGCTAGACCGGTGCATTAACCAACTAAGCCACAGAACAGGTGATAATTCTGCGGAATAGAAAGCCAAACTGAACCCGAGCCCTCACCATGAACATTCACTTTTTCAAGAACCATCTCTCTTTCGGCTTAGATGTCAATGCACAACACAGCCTCGTTTGTGCCCAACAACTACAAGTGAGATTTTCACTTCTTCTAACTACAAGTTTTTCTGTATGTTCATTCTGGGGTTCTTCCAAAATTTATTTCTGGGATTCCTTCAACATTTTTTCCTAGAATTAAATCAGAAGTTCTTTCTTCGATTCTTTAAAGAGTTTCTTATGATATTTTTTCCCTGGAATGTCCTCCATCCAAAAATTTCTTGTAAGAGTCCTACAGGACTTTGTTTTGGTATTTATGCGTAGTAGGAACACCGACGAACCGACGTGACAGTGGTGTTTCAAACTGTCAATTTAACGGTCGACCAGCGCATTTATTTCTTTATGGCGTCGCGGCCAACAAATTTGAATATAATTGTTCTAGCTGTCACGTCGGTTCATCGATGGTAGAAACACTTACACCTACTGGAACTTTTATTATGAATTCTTCCAAGAGGATTCTATTCATATTTGTTATTTCCCCATGATTAGTAGATGATCCAGCCTTGGGCTGACAATCTCGTTAAAAAAGATAATATAATAATAATTCTCCCCGATTTCTTACTGCGTTTCCTGGGAATATCCCAGTAGTTAAGTCAAGTAATCTTTCAGGAATTCTTTCCTCGAACCCTCCAGAAATTTCTTCAGAGAGTCCTCCTGATGTTCTTTGTAGAAATCTCCGGCACTTATTCCTGAGAATCCTCCAGAATCCTGTATAAGTTCAGAATTGATGGGATTTCTTTAGATTTTTTTTGAGAATCCTTAGATTCTTCTGGAACCCTTCAGTAGTTGCTGGAGAAATCCCCAGATGGTTTGTCAAGTTCCTAGACTCCTCTTTCCTTGAGAAACTTATTTCTGGAAGACTTAACTCCTAATTCACCTGAAGAATCCTCTGAATTATTTTCTAACGGTATCTCAGAAGAAATCCATTAAATAATCTGGAGGAATACAAGGTAGAATCGCTAGTAGAAATATAGGAATCTCCAATTTACCTAGTGAGTATAGCAGTTTCGGACGGGAAAATTTGGACAGGGTATCAAGGATGACAAGAGAGATCTCTGGTTGAAATTAGAGCCCCGTTTAAAAAAAATAGCGAACACAAGAGAAGAATTCAGCACATCGCGTAATTTCAAGCAAATCGTGTAAAAAACCGCGTGGAATTTATTGCACTTGAAAAATTCTTGTAAAAAAGAATGTACTGCAAAAATTCAGGCAATGACGGGCATAACCCCGAACTGTTTAAGTTCTCGAAGAACAATTAAAGAGGTAGTCCAAGTTCCAGTTGGTACGTAGAACTAGAGTGATTTTTCTATCGGACTATTGGTTTAATTTTTCTCATGTTCAAATAAGAAGTAAAATTATGCGTGAAAGAAAGCTTGAATTAACATTATCTACAGCTGAATTTGAAATGTGTTCAAAGCTTTGTAGCGTATACGTCTTCTATGTCATCATTGGTGGTTGTTTCAAATTCACTCATGGATGCATGCCTCAAGATTAATGTTAAACTATAAATAACTCGTGTTCGAGGGCACAAATTTGAGAAAAAAATTAGTGTTGACAAAAACGGAATGAAATGTTGATGAAATCGGATAGTGACAAAAACGGATAGTGATAATAACGGATAGTGACAAAAACGGAACATACCTGTATTGAATTGTCCTGTTTTTCTTGCTTTCCCGATTGATTTTCACATTTTTTTAGTACGAACGCGTCCGAGCCCTGGATGAATGCAATAGTGAAAAAATATGTAGATCCGTTTACCCGTTCTGGAGCCAAATCATGACATATAAACACCATTCCATTTTTATTTATAAAGATAAATAGATATCCTTGAGAACATTGTTTGAACATTGTCACAAAACAATAACTTTCTGTGATAGCTGATTTGAAATTTGTTTGAAAATTCCTTCAAAACTTTGTTTATATTCGTTTTAGTAAGTCCTTTAGAGCTCTTCCTCCAATTTCTCAGAAAATTTTAATATCTTTTTTCTAGATACTCCTTAAGCTTAATTTTCTTTCAAAATTTTCATCCACAAACCTTTTCTTGGATAGCTTTTTTGTAATTTGTAAGGAAATTCTTTTGTCAGTATCTTTCGGGAATTTCTTCAGAGTTTTTTCAGTAGTTCATCCGGGAATCTTTCTAAAATTTCTTTGCAAATTACTTCGTCAATTACCGTTACAATTTCTGTGGATTTTCCTTTTTTTTTTGAGAATTCCTTCGGTCAATCGTTTAAAATTTGTTCAGCAATTTCTTTGGTATTTTTTTATTTTGAGAAGTTCCAAAAAACTGCTATATAAGTTTGCAAAGATTTTACAGAAGAAACTCACAAACGAAATACTGGAGGAATATCAAAAGGAAATTCCGATTTCCAGGAGAATTGCCAATGAAATTTCAGAACGAAATTGTCGAATCAATTTCCACAAAAGAGAACTAACAATGGTGTTGAGATCACTGGGATTTTAAATTATCTGCACCAGTCTATAGTCGGAAAAGAGTCGGGCACGTTTCGTAGAAGCGGTAGTCAATATGTTCATTTGAAGTAGTGTCAAAGGGTAAACAAAGAAAAACGAACTCTATTGCGGGTCAGAAGAAATTTATATTTGTTATTGAAGTAGATATCAAGTTATAATGTGAATTCTATAAGCTAATGTACTCTTTATTGTTAACAGATTTATGTAATGGAAAGTCGTGGAGGTCAAACTAAATCTTGTAAGTAATACTGTTGAATAGGCATAGAATTTATGATGAAATATATGTTATTTACAGTTTGAGCCGATCAAAAAAAGACTGCTCCAAAATAGTTATTTGTGTAATGAGTTGCAAAAAGTTGATTTTTTCAGCACGAGTCGTACATTTATCCAACGAGGCTTGCCGAGTTGGATAAATACGAAGAGTGCTGAAAAAATCGAGTTTTGCAACGAGTTCCATACAAAATTTTATGCAATGATTTTTTCATTATACAACTCATTTGAGTTGCATAATGTTCATAATGCAACTCAAATGAGTTGCATAATGAACATTATGCAACTATTTTTCATTATGCAACTCATTACAGTTGCATAATGAACCGGTACGGAAAAATAGGTCATTATGATACTGAAATGAGTAGTATAAAATAGAAATTATAACACTGAATTGCATAAACTTAGTTTGTATTCACAACAAATGGAATAAAAAAAATTAAATGTTCTAAAAAACTAAATATGAGATTTTCAACGGAACATTGTAAGAGCAAAAAATGTGATTAACAATAAAATTACCAAATAAATATTCCAAAGGGCTGCAAAACGGTGAGTCGATAAGGAGAGCGTCCAACATAGCTCTGGTCCTCACAAGTTCCTACCTCATGCTTCCACGGGTCAAACGATGACAAAGACCGCCAGCTAAGAGTTGTGTGCTTAGCTGGTAGTGCAGCCTGGGCACTGTTGTCCTTCTGACTTCAGCTAGATTGAGGAGGTACGATCCGAGCGTCTGTCCACCAAGGAGGTGCGGCTCAAACAGCGTCTGTTCTGGCATCCAGCGGCTGAGTATGAAATGCTGTATTGCGTCAGCTATACCTAAGAAGGCAGCCCCTTCAACGCAATGTAGGCAGCGCGGCCCCGGTAAGGTAGCCTGCTGAAAACCTTCAAACACCCAGAAAAGCAATAGTAGAGTAAACGGATTGATTCAACGGCAACAGACCCGGCAACGAATAAAGGACAACGATTGGAAAGTCGGATCTTGGAACGTGAGAACTTTGAATGAACCCGCACGTGTTGGGCTCCTGGCTCGTGAACTGCGGAATGTCGGCGTTAATGTGGCCGCTATCCAGGAGATACGCTGGCCCAAAACTGGAGAACGCGAATTCCGAGCGGTGAATCCCATCGCCAACACTTCATTCAAGTACCACATCTACTACAGCGGCGGCGATAAGGCAGAACGCGGAGTTGGCTTTATAGTGATCGGGAAGCAGATGAAGCGAGTTATTCGGTGGAAGCCGATAAGCGACCGAATCTGTGTGTTGAGGATGAAGGGCAAGTTCTTCAACTACAGCCTGATCAGCATCTATGCGCCAACGAACGACAAACCCGATGACATGAAGGATGAGTTCTATGAGAGCCTTGATAAGGCCTACGGAGAGTGCCCAAAACAAGATGTCAAAATAGTCATCGGAGATGCAAATGCGCAGATCGGCAGAGAAAGTTTCTTTCGGCCTGTCATTGGAACGGAAAGCCTTCATTCTGTTACCAACGATAATGGTCTGCGCCTTGTGACATTCGCTGCTGCTAGAGGGATGGCAATCAGCAGTACTACTTCGCACGTAAGAATATCCGAAAACACACCTGGCGACACCCGAGTGGTGACACTTGCTCCCAGATAGACCACGTGCTGGTCGACGGGCGACATTTCTCGGACGTCATAGATGTGAGGTCCTACAGAGGCCCGAACATCGACTCGGATCATTATCTTGTAGCCGCTAAAATTCGGGCGCGATTATCCAGCGTCACGAATTCAACAAACAACAGGACGATGTGTTTCAATATCCAGCGCTTGTCAGCCGAAGGGGTTGCTGCACAGTACCATCAGAAGCTAGACGAGAGGATAGGAGAGACCAACGGATCTGGAGATGTCAACAGCTTGTGGGGAAGTATCCACGAAGCAGTGACAACAACAGCGCAAGAGGTGATTGGTATCGCTCAGCGACGCCAACGTAATGGTTGGTTTGACGAGGACTGCCAACGAGCGACGAACGAAAAGAATGCCGCCAGAAGTCGAATGCTAGTGGCCGCTACCCGGCAGAACAGAGAGCGGTACAGGGTTGCAAGAGCAGAAGAGAAACGAATCCACCGCAGGAAAAAACGGCAACACGAAGAGAGTGTTATTGCTGAAGCGCAGGAAACTATGGACAGGAACGATATGCGGAGATTTTATGCTACTGTCAATGGCGCGCGGCACAAGACTGCGCCAGTGCCCGCCATGTGCAATGACCGGGAAGGAAATTTGCTGACAGACAAAACAATGGTGGCAGCCAGGTGGAAGGAGCACTTCGAAGATTTGTTGAATGGTAGCAGCGAAGGAGCACCCAGGAACAGGATTAACATAATGGATGACAGTCAAGCAGTGGAACCACCAACACTGGATGAGGTTAAAAAGGCCCTTATGGAGCTGAAAAACAGCAAGGCTGCTGGGAAGGACGAGATCCCGGTCGAACTTCTTAAGCACGGAAGCGAGCAGCTACATCAATCAATCCATCAGATTATTATAAAGATTTGGGAGGATGAAGAATTGCCCACTAGTTGGTTGGATGGCCTCATATGCCCAATCTACAAGAAAGGGCACAGACTGGAGTGTGCCAATTACAGAGGGATTACCCTTTTAAATTCGGCGTATAAGATACTGTCGCGTGTCCTGTTCAACAGACTGCGACCTCTTGAGGAGTCCTTCGTCGGCGAATACCAGGCTGGTTTTCGTGAGGGCCGATCAACGACGGATCAAATGTTTACCCTGCGGATGATCCTAGATAAATTTCGGGAATATAACTTGCAGACTCACCATCTGTTCATTGATTTTAAAGCAGCGTACGATTCAGTGAAAAGAAATGAGCTTTGGCAGATAATGTCAGAACATGGTTTTCCGGCGAAACTAATTAGGCTGATACGCGCAACGCTGGATGGATCAAAATCAAGTATTCGGATCGCGGACGAAGTGTCTACGTCGTTTGTGACCTTGGATGGATTGAAGCAGGGGGATGCTCTTTCAAATTTATTGTTCAACATTGCACTCGAAGGAGCGATTAGGAGGTCAGGCGTGCAGAGGAATGGCTCTATCATCACACGGTCGCACATGCTCCTCGGTTTTGCGGACGATATTGATCTCATCGGCATCGATCGTAGGGCAGTGGAGGAAGCTTATGCTCCTCTGAAGAGAGAGACAGCGAGGATAGGCTTGACGATTAACTCTACCAAGACGAAGTACATGATAGCGGGTAGAGACAGAAGCAGGCCTAGTGGTGTTAGTGCTGAGGTAGTGATTGATGGGGAAGTGTTTGAAGTTGTTGAAGAATTTGTTTATCTTGGAACACTTGTGACATGTGACAATGACGTTTCCCGTGAAGTAAAAAGGCGTATTGCAGCTGCGAATAGGGCCTTTTGCGGATTGCGTAGCCAGCTTAGGTCCCGTATCTTGCAAACGCAAACAAAATTCGCTCTGTATAAGACGCTGATTCTTCCGGTTGCCCTCTACGGTCACGAAGCGTGGACGTTAA
The DNA here is from genome assembly GCF_035046485.1 of Aedes albopictus. Taxonomy (NCBI): domain Eukaryota; kingdom Metazoa; phylum Arthropoda; class Insecta; order Diptera; family Culicidae; genus Aedes; species Aedes albopictus. Next base: position 33,043,927 of record NC_085136.1, read on the forward strand.
AGGAGGTAGACCGAAAAGCTTTTGGAGTTTTTGAGCGCAAAGTGCTGCGGACAATTCTCGGTGGGAAACAAGAAAATGGAGTGTGGCGCAGACGCATGAATCACGAGTTGTACCAAGTGTACGAAGATGCGAATATTGTGAAACGTATAAAATACGGCAGACTTCAGTGGGCTGGACACGTAGTGCGAATGTCGGAAGAAAGAATAGCGAAAACAATATTCAGCAGAGAACCCGGTAGAGGTAGGCGACTTCGTGGGCGGCCGCGAACTCGCTGGCTGCACGCGGTTGAAGAAGATCTACGATCCCTACACGTTCGGGGAAACTGGAGGAACATCGCCCAAGACCGACGAAGATGGTGCTCTACTATACGCTCGGCATTGGAGTAAAGTTACTTTGTAGCCAACAAGGTATCAAGGTAGGTAAATATTCCAAAACGATTCCAACGTAATTTCCAAGGAATTCTAGAAAAAAATTGCAAAATGATTATTCAAAACCTATTGCCTCAAAATTTTTCAAAGTAAGTGGCAAAGAAACTCCCAAACATAATTCGAATATGTAATAATCAAAAATATGTTTTCAGGGGGATTGACTATGAAACTTCCAAAGGAATTGCCGAAGGGATTTCTAGAAATTTGAGTGCCCATAGTAAGAGTCACATCAATTCTTTTCTCCCGGGGTTTTTCTTGAAATTTCTACCAGGAGTTTCCTCCTGGAGATTTTCGCCGGAATTACTCCCGGGATTTCTTTTCTAGTGGTTCTATAGGTCTCCCTCCAGTGTTCCTCACGGGGATCCCAACGAAAGTGAACGACTTTCTGTGGGGCTTTTCTCTTGAAAATTCCGCAGCATTTCACAGACTCTGTCCAGATTTTTTGTAAAAAATCTTGATATTTCTTTCGGAGTTTTCATCGGGAATTCTATATGAAATTTTGCCTGGAGTTTTACCAACGATTTTGTTTTTTCGGAATTTGTTCACGAGTTTCTTAAGGGGTTTCTCTAATGATAGTGGTTCCTCTCGTGATTTTTCCAGATTTTATCGGAAGATACATTCGAGATTTACCATCTAACAATAGTAGATTCACAAAAGCCCATGGAACAAATGATTTTGTAAAAGTGCTTTTTTAAACTTTTATTCAGCAAAAAATGTTGGTTGGGTTGGTCCGTAGTGTCATCTGAAATTGCTTACAGAGTGACTTTCACGGTTTTTAATGATATTTCTGTCGTAGTTCTTTCGAGATTTATCCTTGAGTATCTTTTAAGATCTCTTGGTTTTTTTGTGAGGAGTCGAAGGATTCCATCAAGAATTGCCTTCGAGAAGTATGCTTGCAGGAATTCTGAAAGTATGCTTTTCAAAAATTTCTGCGAGAAATACCTGGACAAGCTCTAGGACAAATCTCGAAAAAAGACTCGAAATATCCCTTGAGATTCTCTAAAATAAATTCCAGTAGAAAATTTGATAGAAGTATCGGAAGGAACACTAAGAGAAATCTGAAAAAAAAACGCTAGGGAAGCTGTTGTAGAATCTTAAGGGAAACTTTCTGAAGTTGCTCCACAGAGAATTCCGGAGAGCACACTAGTAGATTTTCCGAAAATTATGGATTATTTTCTAGAAAACTCTGGGAACAATACTGGGACGAAGAATCTCGGAAGAAGCACAAATTCTAGAACAAAATTGGATGTCTTTCGGGTGTTAGTGTTCAGGAATAATTTAAAAATCAGTCAATAATCGTTTCTTCTTAAGGTTCTTAAAGTCTGAGGGACAAGGCAAAGCACGAAATTTTAAACGCGATTATCTCGCTATTGTGTTTTTAAAAAGTGGTTTCTGGCGGTCCTACGGGCGTTCCAGGCGAACTCCAAGGACGTTCGAGAGGGTTCTACGGGGCTTTAAGGGGTTTCGTGAGCGTTCCAAAGAGTTTCAGAGTGTTCTAGAGAGCAGTTCGGTATCAGGGAGGCTCCACGGATGCTTCAGAAGGTTTCAAAGGGTCCCAGAAGCGATCCACAGAAATTCTACGGATCTTCAAGGGGTTTTAGAGGCGTTCCAGGTAGTTCCGTATGGGATTATGGGCATTTCAGAAGGTTTAGGTTGTTGCCAGGGGTGTTCTAGGGAGTTTCAGGGTGCTCCTGCGAGTTTCAAAAGGTTTCAGGAGCGATGCAGGGGATTTCAAGAGGTTTCATGAGCGTTACAGGAGGTTGCAGGAGGTTTTCAGATTGTTCCATGAGCGTTTCAGAGGTATTCCAGGAGTTTTCAGGGAGGTTTCAGGGTATTCCAGCTGGGTTCAGAAGCGTTACATTGATTTTCAAGGGGCTTCAGGGATGTTCCAGAGAGCTTCATATGCGTTCCATGAGAATTAAAGGGGTTTCAGGGCTGTTATATGGGCTATCTGGGTGTCCCAATGCTTGCAGGGGATCCCATGGGGAATTCCATAGGGGCCTGTCCATAAACTACGTAGACTCTTAGGAGGGGACGGGGGGTCTGGCCAAAGTCTACACTCCATACAAATTTCGAAAATTTTGTATGAACAAAAGTCTACAGAGGGGGAGGAGGGTCTGAGAATGCCCAAAATGAGTCTACGTAGTTTATGGACAGGCCCTAGGGGTGATCCAGCGGGTATTTAGGAGATTCCAGAGGGTTCCAGGGTTCCAGAGATTTTTTAGGGGTCCCCGGTGAGTTTCAGAGATGTTCTAGGGTATTCCAGCTTTGTAAGGTTTCCAGGAGCGTTTCAAATGATTTTAAGAGGTTTCAGGTAGTTCCAGGGGTGTTTAGAAGGTTTCAGGAGGTCTCAATGGTGTTCCAGGGGTGATAAATTATGTTTCAGGGTGTTCCAATGGGTTTCAGGAGGTTTCAAGGGCGTTTCAGGGGGTATATCCCTGGAATCACCTGAACACCAACCTAAAATGCATTGAACCCCTCTTAAAATCCGTGAAACTTTCTTGAAAGCACTCTAAATTCTATAAGAAACCCCTGGAAACCCCCTCGGAATAACTTGACAATCCTTAAAACTCCTCTGAAACTTCAGGGATTTACCCCAGTAAAAGCCTTAAGGGACCCCAGTGTAGTTTTCCTGGTTTTAGTTTTATACTGGATGAATGTGGATGAATAATTTTCTCTAACGTAATTGCACAGTATTCAGTGTTGATAATTTTGAATCCTCCTCGCTAAACCCCCCACTTTAAAAATGTGTGCAACAATTAGGCAACCATGTAACGAGCACACAAACAATAAAAATGCTGATGATTCCTGATACACCACCCTTCGGCGGTTTTCGCTATCGGTATCGGTATTGGAAAAAATCCATCCCTTTGGGATAATAGAGAAACAAATATTTGCGGGTACACAAACGCCAGCAGCCCCGATGCGATACCGAAACCTGGTGGATCCTTTCGAGTGGGGCCAAACCGCAGCAGGCAGGCAGGCAGTCAGTCATCAGGAAGCAAAAAAAAAACGTTCAGCTTCCGCTCCAGTAGCCAAACAGTAGGTAAGCTTGAGCTGGAAAACCATCGGTCCGATAATATTTCGGTTTGAGCTTTCACCGGTATCAGTGAGTTCTGTTTGTCGATTCATTCTGCAGGGTTTTTTTTCTATCATAGAATAAGTATACAGTATACAGTGACAGTATCGTTTTGGTAACGTAACTCCGATCACTAACAACAACTATCAACAAAAAGTTCATCCACATTTAATAAGTAACTCTCGTCGTTTATGCATAGGCCAGCAAAACAGGTTCATTTCAAAATGAACGTGCATACACTTATTTTCACTTACTCATTTTCAACTATAATTTCATCCTGGTTCCCTGGCCAATAAAACTATCAATACGGCATCTGAAGTTATCAATTTGTGTTCATTTGAGTCATCATATAAGGCCAAGATCTTAAGAACCAATGTATGTGTTCACTTGGTTCACTTTTGGGTGGAGCACTGTCACTTAGATGGCCAAGAAAACAGAACCGTACAAACAACAGATTAGTGAACTCGTGCACACTGTGCACTGCACAGGTTCATAGGTACGAGGAAGTGGTTCACCAAAAATAAATGAGGAAGAACTCATCGGCAAAAAATATAGCTTTCAGTTGGACTTTGTCTTAATGATAAGTTCATTCATGTTCAGCCAGTTTCTGTTGCCTAAGAATCAATGCACGAGTTCACGAAATTGACGTTTAAATAATATAGACGAGTGCACCGATGAACTGAATTCATCGCGGTTCGAAAATTTAGACACTAGAGCGGGGCCATTCCCAATCAGAATTGTTCAATTCTGATTGGAAATCGTTCACTTCTGATTGGAAACGGCCCCACTCTAGTGTCAAAATTCTCGGACCGCGATGAATTCAGTTCATCGGTGCACTCGTCTATCGTGTTCGCAGGAAATGAACTTGTTTCCATGGCCACCTCTATGACACGGACTGTTCAAAACTTAAACGAGTGAACACGTGCACAGAGCGGACAAACTAACGAGCACATACCGTGCGCTCAAACACCATCCTCATCTGCCGGAATCGGAATCGCTCCCAGCTGTGTCATGATTTTACCTTTTTTTTGCTCTCTCAGCTACGGTTAAACACATCCTGGAAACAGCGCCACCCGTTTTGTTTGCTATTTATCGTTACTATTTCGGCCTTTCCCGGACACACACTACTGAAAGCAACCACACCGCATAGGATTAAGGTAGGTCGGTAGGTAGGTGGTACTTCCGGGAACCATCCCGGGATCGAATGAATACCGAGAACAACGTTTTGGTTTCGCTTACCGCAAGCCTTCATCACATTCCGGTTCCATTATCAGAAATTTAAGCTGACAAATTCCCCGAGTCCGGTTCGGTTCGGTCGCTCGGTCCAAGTGTGCTATGGTGTGGTGCTGGAAAAAAAAAAGAAAGATGTCATCTCAAACCACCACCCGCCGCCTCCTCCGATGACGAGTAAGTAACAACCGTAGCGACGAAAAGAAATCGAAAAGATGAGTTGGCAACAAAGTTTCAAGAGCAAGTTTCACCTTCTTTCAATCGCGTTTCGCATGAAGTACCTAGAAGAGCAGTAGTAGAAGTGGTACCAGTTGCCGCCGGTGAAAGTTGAACGTCGTGCCGCGCATTGATAACAAAAAAGCAAGGACAAACTTTTCTTTCCAAACAAAACAGGAAATTAGGAGAAGAAATAAAACTTTTTCAGAAGTCGAAGCAATAGACCATTCCCATCGGAGGTGTTACGAGTTAATGATTTACTTTAAAGATTTATTGGTGTATATATATTTATTAAACAGAAAAAAAAACAAAAATCTAAAAGAAAGGGTTTATTTCAATCGGTTGAGGACAAACAACAGATAAACAGACATAACACAATCAATTAATACTTGGATCAATGATCAGTTTTAAAATAAAATGCAGAGTAGGAGAGTTTTCTTGGATGAACCAGCCGCAATAAATTCACTCTGATCATGCATTTTGAAACTACAGCGTCAAATGCATCACCGTCGGACCAAGTCAATACAGTTCATTGGTGGATAAGTCCATACTACTTTTTATCTCCATGGACTTATCCACCGATGAATCAAATTCACTCGGTCCGAGAATTTTGACACTAGAGCGGGGTCATTTCTAATCAGAATTGTAAGACTGAACATGAATCCCCTCAAATGTCAAAAGTTTCCATCCGGGTGAATTTATTCCGCAGTGGATAAGTCCGCGGACTTATGCACCGATGAACCGAATTCACACGGTCCGAAAATTTTGACGGTTCTGATTGGAAACAACCCTGCTCTAGTGTCAAAATTAGCGGACGGAGTGAATTTTGTTCATCAGTGGAGAAGTCCTTACGCCAAGTATCAATATTGTTCATCTAGCATGCATGAGGATGCAGTAACTGTCAATTTTGCACTTCGATGGACTTATCCACCAAGCTATTCACCGATGAACCGAATTCATTTGATCTGATACTTTTGACACTAGAGCGGAGAAATTTCTAATTAAAACCTTCCTATTCTGATTGAAAACAGCCCCGCTCTAGTGACAAAATTCTCGAACCGAGTGAATTATGTTCATTGGTGGATAAGTACATAAACTAGAAAACTGGATGCATGTGAATGAACTCTTGTACTTTGTATGTGATTGTATGAACATGAACATGAACATGACTTCATTTGTAATGAACAAATGGCTTCACGGGGATTCGCCACGTGCAAAATCGTTGCATCATGACGAGGGTGCTAGTGTGACGACTAAGAAAGTTTTTGGCCGAATAGCTTTGAAGTCTGGAGCAACATTTGAAAAGGGCATACAAGCATTAGTAAACTATGACTTCACACGTCGCTCCTGAGCCACCACACAAACTAAGACCGTTATAAGATAGAGCAAACATCGATCATTTAGGCCCCACGATTTTCTTTTTACTCCCTACGGAATGTTTTCGTAAGAAGGCACAATACCTCTAGGGCCCTTTTCAAATGTTGCTCCAGTGGTGTTTTTTTGTTGGTATGTGTCATTCTCAATCTACAGTGTATCAAACAATTGTCCGTACAGCAATTTTTTGGTCAAAATAATTTTTCATTCAAATGTTCATAACTTTTTATACGTTAATCAAAAACGCTGAAATTTTGACCAATCATGAATCATGTATTAAAGCTCCATTGGTAAAATTTTGAGCGAGATCGATTAAGTTTTCTTAAAGTATAGAACTTTTAGAAACACTTATAAGATTTTTAAACACATTTTTAAACATTTATAGTATGTACTCGATGAAACTTTTTCATTTTTTTTTGTGTTATAGCTAATACCTAAGGCTTTCATATGTAGCTTCTTGAGAGGTTTAATATTCACTACAAAAAATATGAAAAATGTGCTTATGTAGTCGACGATGTTTAAAATTTACCTTATTTTGCACATATAATCTGCCAAACGTTTTCCATCAATAAAAGTGCATTAACTAAACGAAAAATTCATAGGACCAACTTTTCATATGTAGTTTAGTAGGTCCTGTATAAAAATATTACATTAAGATAGTTTTAAAAACGTTGAAAACACTTGGCACTTTTATTGATCAAAATATGATAATTTCCAAATGACATTCTGAACATATACAGATTTTTCATATTTTTTATAGTGAATATAAAACCTCAAACAAAGCTGCATATGAAAGCCTTAAGTATAAGCTGTATCAGAAAAAAATATGAAAAAGTTTCATCAAGTACATACTGAAAAAATCTTATAAGTTTTACTAATAGTTCTATTACTTTCAGAAAACTTATTCAATCTCGCTCAAAATTTTACCAATGGAGCTTTATTATATGACTCATGATTGATCAAAATTTCAGCGTATTTGATTGATGTATAAAAAAGTTATGATCATTTGAATGAAAAATGATTTTGACCAAAAAATTTCTGTACGGACAATTGTTTGATACACTGTATGTTCAAGAAATTCCGATCGGCATAATAGACCAAGGGTATAGTAGTTCACCTAGGATGAACCAAACGTCAATATATGTTTTTCATTTCATTGAACCACACGGGAGAAAAATGGATTTTACCATTTTGTTCATCCATGGGCGCCCCCCTACGGTAATCAATGGAGATTTGGGTATTGCGACAGAATAGTGTACACCTTCGATAACAATCGAGAAAAGCAATGGATACAATGGAAGCTCTTTTTATGCACCTGGCTGGGGGTACATAAACTGAGTTATGGTTTTAACAAGGAAACTTAGTACAGGTCTGGATCCTGTGCATTCGATATGGTGACAAGGGTTTTTTTTAAAGAAATTCCCAGGGAACCCAAATGAAGAGCATTTCACGGAACTTCAGGGGCGTTTTAGAGGGTTGTTTCAGGGGATTTCAGCAGCCTTTTAAGGGCGTTTCCACAGGTTTTGCTAGCGCCTCAGTTGGGTTATGAGGTAATGACGGTAACTATGGCATCGGCGCTAGGAGACGTTTATAGGTTAGAGCAAAGAGAGTTTTCTGAAGCGTTTCAGGGGATGTCAAGAGATCTCAGGGGTGTTTGAAGGCTCCAGGAGGTCTCAGACGCGCTTCAGGGGGTCCCAGGGATGTTTCAGGTGATCTCAGTGTCGTTTTAGGGGAGTCCAGTGGGCACCTAAACTGGAGGTCTCAGGGGCATTTCCAAAGGGTCTCAGAAGATTTCACGGGCGTCACAACAGGGTCCCAAGGGGTTTCAAGAGGTGCAGGAGGTCTCAGCTGCGCTTCAGTATGTCTCATTGATAACAGGGGGTTTCAGAGAGGGTTGCAGGAGATGTCGGAGGCGTTTCAACGAGGCTCCAGGGGGTTTCGGGAGGCTATGGGACTCATGGGCGTTCCTTGGGGTCTCAGGCTGCTTCTGGGGGAAGGGGGGTTCTTTTGGAACACTTCAAAGGGTCTCAAGAGGTTCCAGAAAAGTTCCAGATCTCAGAAGCGGTTCAAAAAGGTTCCAATAAATCTCAGACGTGTGTCAAGGGGATCCCAAGGGGTTGTAAAGAGTACCATGAGGTCTCAGGGGTGCTTCAAAGAGTCTAAGGGGATTCAAAAGGGGCTTCAGGGTTGTCTCAGGATGTTTCAGGGAGTCTAATGGTGGCTCCAGAGGACCTTAGGATACTTCAAAAAATTTGGGGGGGGGGGGAGCTTCCAGGGATGTTTCAAGTTGTTCTCAAGGGTTGTTCTCAAGGTGTTTCAAGGGGGTTTCAGGAGGTACCTGGACCCCCATGAAACGCCTCTGAGATCTCCTGGTACACTCTAAAACTTCCGGAAACTCATTTGAGAAGACCCTAACACCACTTGAAGCGCCTCTCAGGCCACCTGGAACCCCCTGGGACCTCCTAAAACACCCCGTAAATCGTTTTGGACCCCCTTGAGTGCATCTGAAAATCCCTTGAAACACCCCAGCGACCTCCAGGAACCCTTCTGAAATTAGCTGAGTTCGAATGAAACACCGTCATTACCTTTTTTTACATTGGTTCTGGATTGCTCTCCTTCTTGTTATGCAGGGAATAAAAAAGGCACGCAAATTAAAAGTACCTAAAAATAACCTGCATAAAAATAAATTTAAGTGTAATTCGGTGGGTTCTGAAGAAATATTGCGATATCATGGCAACGGTTTGCTTTCAGAGATTTTTCCCGCGATTTTTCCCAGAGTTTCTACAGCGAGAGGTTCTATCCGAACCAGTGCTGAAAATGTTATTTCGACATATCTAAATTCAACCACCCAAAGCTCATTTTAGAAGCTGGACCTGAGAATATGGAACACTTAATTCTGTTTTAATGCGATGGATGCGTCAGCGCAAAAAAAAAGCTGGTGTAAAAAAAACGTTCACGTAACTTCGAGAAATCGCGCAAAAAAATCCAAGGGTATTTTTTTTTGCGCGATTTACTCTCCATGAAAATCGCGAAAAAAAAGTCGCGTAACGTCGAGAAAACCATGTAACAAAGTCGTGCAAAAACAGGATTGAGTGTATAATATACACTGTATATTGATAATTTGTGCGGCTAGACCAGTCTTGAAAAAACGCACTTTCTCGAATATTTAAGATAAATGTCACGGATTATCTTCGAAAAATGATATTCACCATGAATATCAACTGGCATTTTTTTAAAGGTCCGTGACACTTACCTTAAATATTCGAAAAAGTGCGTTTTTTTTTTCGTTAATTTCTTGTAGAACTGGTCTAGCCGCACAAGTTATCCATAAACCATATTCTCAGGCGCAGTTTCTAAAATGAGCTGTAGGTGGTTGAATTTGGATATGCCGATATGACATTTTCAGCACTGATCTGGACTTCTCATGGAGTTTCTTCCGAACTGCATGAGTTTCTGTCGGAATTTCTTCCACAGGTTTTCCCGAGGATTCCTCCTTGTATTTTTCTCGTCATTTCTCCAGAGACTTTCCTCCCTGATTCTCGACGAGTTTTTTCACCACTGAGATTTAAAAAAGGTGGAGTTTCTTTCCGAAATTATTTCCGGGATTCCTCCACTAACAGTTTTTCACATTTCTCTTTTTTTTTTCTTTTTTTAAAGGTGTTCCAGGATTTTTTACCGAATTATCTTCCAGATAAGTTTAATTTTATTCAAAAGTAACCCGAAATTTCATCCAAAGGTTCATCCGGAATACCCTCCGCGATTTGCATTGAAGAACACACAAATAATTCAGGGGAAATGCTTTGAGGGATGTCCAAGTGGAATCAAGGAATGAACCTCGGGAAAGATCTCTAGAAACCACGGAAGAATCCCAGGGAAAACTTCCAGGAGCCATGAGTAACTCTGTGACAAATCCGAAAGGAGAAATCTTGGCAAAAACCTCTAGGAGAAATTCCGGAATACTCTTCTGGAGGGTTTCTGGCTATTTGACCGAATACCATAAGATCGAATGAGTCATTTGGCTGAATTAATGTCAAAATAATTCAGAGCAACGGATTCTCCCTTTTTCCAACATAGGTTATTCTTTCAAGATTTTTTTATTTTGAACTTTTTGACATTCTTGCTGCCAGTATGATCATTAGAAATATTTCCTTATATTGAAGGAATCTCAAATATATATTTTTTTTTCATAAACCCCGGCCTACTACTAAGGCAGAATGACTCGTTCAAAATGTAAAACACGAAGATGGTCTGGTTTCAGATTTTACAGACCCGTACCAGAACAATTTCAAATTCTGAAACCCGAACCCGACCCGAACCTGAGAAACTTTTTATAATAAATCCGACTAAAACCCGAGTTATAAAATAATTGTTAAATGTATCGTGTGTGTCAAATATACCATTTTTTAAATTGATTTACCTACAATGGTTATCAAATCCGACTAAACCCGACGTTATTTAAACCCAACCCGACCCGTACCCGAAAGTTGTGAAATTTTTCAAACCTGGATTCGACCCGTATCCGTCAGGTTCGGGTTTCGGGTCTGAAAACCCGAAACCCAACCATCTCTAAAAACATATATGGGTTCCGACCGAAAATGAATCACAAAAACAACTTCTGTAAACTCCAGAATGAAACTTCAAATCTATCAAGGGTAGGATGAATCGCAAGAGACCTGGAAGAAACTTCACAATAAATTTCTAGGAAACCTCCGAAAGAAATCGTGCGACAACTATGCGAGAAATACTGCGGAAATATCAAGGGGAATTCCCAAGAGAAAATCTTTCTGGAATCCCGGAAGCTAGTTTGATACTGGACGGTGTTTCGTAGAAACTGTAGAAGTGGAACCGCACAAATTATTCCAGCAGTTATCTTGCGATGAACTCAATGAAGGAAATTTCTGCAATCTCGAGAGGAACTCAGGGAGAAAAAGCACAGAAATGGATGAACGTAACCCCATTTGATAGTCTGATAAACATCCCGGGATGAACACTGCAAAGAATCTCGGCGATTCTTCTGTGATAGAAATCCCGGGAGGAAATTTTGTTCTGTTTTCAGAGGATTAGAAGGTATATTTGTAAGAAATGCCCCGATCGTAGGGCAGTGGAGGAAGCATATGCTCCTCTGAAGAGAGGGACAGCGAGGATAGGCTTGACGATTAACTCTACCAAGACGAAGTACATGATAGCGAGTAGAGACAGAAGCAGGCCTAGTGGTGTTAGGCGCAGACCATTATCGTTGGTAACAGAATGAAGGCTTTCCGTTCCAATGACAGGCCGAAAGAAACTTTCTCTGCCGATCTGCGCATTTGCATCTCCGATGACTATTTTAACATCTTGTTTTGGGCACTCTCCGTAAGCCTTATCAATTCTCTCATAGAACTCATCCTTCATGTCATCAGGTTTGTCGTTCGTTGGCGCATAGATGCTGATCAGGCTGTAGTTGAAGAACTTGCCCTTCATCCTCAACACACAGATTCGGTCGCTTATTGGCTTCCACCGAATAACTCGCTTCATCTGCTTCCCGATCGCTATAAAGCCAACTCCGCGTTCTGCCTTATCGCCGCCGCTGTAGTAGATGTGGTACTTGAATGAAGTGTTGGCGATGCGATCCTCCGCTCGGAATTAGCGTTCTCCAGTTTTGGGCCAGCGTATCTCCTGGATAGCAGCCACATTAACGCCGACATTCTGCAGTTCACGAGCCAACACTTGCGGGTTCATTCAATAGAAATACACTAGAACTCCAATGGCGCTGTTGTCATTTTTCTATTTAAATGAATTGATAACTCTAATTGTAATTAATCATCGTTTTTAGGAATTCATCTTGTAAAGGATATTTTGTTTTGGTAAACAAAATTTATTTGACACTTCTAGTGCCGCCAATGACGCTGTAAGGGCGTGGCAAACTAGATGTTAGTCACACGAACAGCCCCGACATTGGACTTCTGTGGCTAGTTATTCTCCTGTTCGTTCAAAGTTCTCACGTTCCGAGATCCGACTTTCCAATCGTTGTCCTTTATTCGTTGCCGGGTCTGTTGCCGTTAAATCAATCCGTTTGCTCTACTATTGCTTTTCTGGGTGTTTGAAGGTTTTTAACAGGCTACCTTACCGGGGCCGCGCTGCCTACATTGCGTTGAAGGGGCTGCCTTCTTAGGTATAGCTGAAGCGATACAGCACTTCATACTCAGCCGCTGGATGCCAGAACAGACGCTGTTTGAGCCGCACCTCCTTGGTGAACAGACGCTCGGGACGTACCTCCTCAATTTAGCTGAGTCAGAAGGACAACACAAGCACACAACCTCTTAGCTGGCGGTCTTTGTCATCGTTTGACCCATGGAAGCATGAGGTAGGAACTTGTGAGGAACATAGCTATGTTGGACGCTCTCCTTATCGACTCACCGTTTTGCAACCCGATTCGTTCCATGTATTCTGATATTTCTTCCGGTATTCCATTCAGGATTATTTCGGAAACTCCTTCATGATCTGTTCTAGGGATTCCCAAATGGATTCCTCTCAAAAAATTTTTGGGGATTCCTCCTGAATTCTTACGGCGGAAAGATTCCTTCCGAAACTCCTTCCGCGGTTCCTTTGTGATTTGTACCAAGATTCCTTTAGGGTTTTTTCCTGGGTTTCCGTCGTGGACTCCTCCAAGAATGCCATCAGCGATTCTTCCCAAGGTTTCCTTCTTGAGTTCTCTTAGAGGTTTCTTCTCGGACTATTCCTGCGATAGTTTCCGGGATTCTTTCCAGGGTTCATCCTGTAATTTCTCCAGGATTTTTCCGGGGTTCCTTTTAAAGGTTTCTTCCGGAAATCCTGCTGGGATTTCTTTTAAGGAAGGGGGATCCGGGATTCCTTTAACGAATTGTCGCGGGGTTTTACGGCGATTTTTTTCAAGATTATTTCAAGAATATCTCCCGGAGTTCTCCGTTGAGTCCTCCCGGGATTTCTCTCAAATTTGCTTCCAGGAATCCTTCCGATAATCCTTCTGGAATTTCTCTAGATTTTGTTCAGGGTGTTATGCCTCCAAAGATTTCGCCATTCAAGGATTTCTTTCGGTTCCCTTCAGAGATTCTTTGAGGGTTTCCGTAGTTAATTGCTTTCGAAATACCTGCATGTATTTTCCAAGGAATATTCCCAAAGAAATTCCCTCATTCCATTCGGGTTTTAAGGGTTCATACCGAGATTTTTCCAGGAGCTTTTACTAAATTTCTTCCAGGATTTATTCAATGATTCCTTCTGGGATTCTTTCAGAAAAAAAATCCTTCTAAGATTAATATTCCTGCCTTTGCTATTCCCGTACTTCCATTAGGGATTTTTGTTAAGATTCCTCCAGGGATTTCTTTCAGGAATCCCTCCGTGATTTATTTCTGGGAATCTTACAGAGATTTACTCCTAGATTCTTTTAGAGAAATCCCGCAGAATTTTTTCAGCGATTTCTCCTGGTATTCTTCCCGGGATTCCTCCCGGACTTCATTTTGAGATTATTTTTTATTGATTTCTCCAGTACTTGTTCCACACATTCTTTTACGGATTTCTCCCGAGACCCCTCTAGAAATTTCTTTCGGCTTCCTGGTTTCTCTAATTGATTCCTCCTGAGATTCCATCATTGATTTTCCTTTCGGGTTTCTCTTAGGGCTCATGCGGAGATTCTTTCAGAGATAGCTTCAGATACTTCTCCCGGAATTCCCCAAGAAAGACTTCCAAGGTTCTTTCAGGGATTCTCTAGGGATTCCTTCAGAGATTCTTTGTATAGATTATTTGAAGGATCGCTTCATGGGTGTCAACTAGGATTTTTTCAGAGCATCGTTATAGGATTCCTCCCGGGTTTCCTTCCTGGGTTTTCTTTAGAAATCTTCTCCTGAGGAAGAAGACTGAGATTCGTTCAAGAATTCCTTCTAAAACTCTTTTCTGTTTCGTTCAGGGATTCTTCGAGAAATTCCTTCCGGGATTCCTCCAAGCATTTCTGATTTTGCCGAGATTTCCCTTGGTAGTTTTTCGGAATTTCTATCGTGACTTCAGGCATTATTCCTTTCGGAATTGCTTTGGAGAATCCTATAGGATTCTTGGAGGACTCGTCCGAGGAATCCTACAGGGTTCATGCTAGGTTCCGTCAAGGGATTATTCTGGGATTTTTCCCGGAGTTCCTCCTGGGCACTATAGGGTGTCCCAGAAAGTATGGGCACAACTTTGTATAGCGAAAATACAATCATTTTCTTAACAAACAACAATTTTTATATTTTAGTATTTTTATTCAGAGTATTTTAATTGATACCTGTGAAGAGTTTATACATTAAAAATGGTTTCTATATGCAGAATGATTAAAATGGAAAAACATCTTTTAAAACTTCTGCACAAACTACTTTTTTACGGTTTTGCCAAATATCCAAATTCGAAACATTTTTTTCGATTTTTTTCACATGATACATTTGAAAACATGTTTCCTCAGATGGTTGATTAATTTTTTTTATAAAAATATGTTTTGATTGTGCGTACGGACAAATCATAATTTTGAGAAAACTGAAAAATTCGCCTTTTCTATTTCTGGATTAGACATGCCCACAAACATTCGAGTTTTAAAACATGTTTTGACGAGAATAAAAACAAGTCAATCTACACTTTATAAAGCTGGAGCATTTATTGAACTTATAGTGAAATAAAAATGTGATTTTCTGCATGTTGTGATATATATTCAGACGCTTGTTTTCAACTATTAGAAAAACAGGTTTTCAAAGATATCGATTTTGGTGTTTCAATTCATTTTTCAGGTTCAAAAGTATATGTTTTCAATTTGAACTTAGGGTTGTATAATAGATACGCATGTAGAAATACACGGATATATTTTTTGAAATTTTTATCGAGCTTAATTTCATGCGTGGAAAACAATTTGTTAAGCGATGTTATTGAAAAATATAGCAATTTGTGCAGAAGCTTTAAAAGGTCTTTCAGGAAGTGTTCTACCGCATTCAAACGAAGTGTGAAATGCAAATTTTAATGATTGGCATTTGATGTTGACATATTAAGACAGGATATGTGTGAAAATAAAGTTTGTTTATGCATCCATTCCCAAATGGCAGAGCTGCAAAGTTGTGCCCATACTTTCTGGGACACCCTATAGACTGCGGCTTGTTTTTCAAAAGTTGTCGAAACCTGAAATGCGTTAGCTCTTTTTGATTCAAATGTAAAAAGAGAAACCTCTGAGTTTGTATGTATGTATGTACAATCCATCTCCCACTGACCGGCAGTGCTTTTATGGAAGAAAAATGTGTGCGCCTATTTTTAACTTTTATCCATAGACGCAAACACTTTTAGTCCTGGAGATGGAAGGTGATAGCTCTACTGCACGCCCAACGACCCATTTCAAGTATGACAGGGCTTCCACGATTTTCAGGGCTTCCACGATTTTCAAGATGTAGGTCGTTTTCTGAAACAGTAAGCCCCGCATTGATGCATCCGGATATCAATTGGATATCTGAAATGCATTAACACTTCCTGAATCAAAAATTTGCATTTTTTTTCTGGCGCATGTTTGGTATGGTAAATATCCCATGTATGAATAAAATGACGTTTATTAATTAGAAAGATCTCACCAAGTTCTTCATAGTCTGTCGTGATATAGTTGTATTCTTATTTCTCCAGAGGTGCAGCAACGACCGAAATAGGATTGATTTCATTGCCGCGTTCACTTAAAACGACGTGGAGCGATCAACCGACTCAGCAATTACTGGCATCACACCGAAACTCCCATATGATACTACGCTGAATAATTACACTTTCACACGCGGAAAACTGACTGGGTGGCGTAATACCGGCCAAACTATCAGCGAAATCGTCACAAAAAATTCGTTTTGAGAACGCGCAAATGACAAGCGGTTAATGTAGTTACCCGTTCGAGGCAACGCTAACACCCGCGTTTTTTTCTCACTGGTTTGTCAAAATTCATTTTGCTTCAACATTTATTCACAATTCAGCATTATAATCTAAGCAAAATCAACGCGTTCACACGTGATAAAACTTTCCGGGTGGCGTAGTACCGACAGAACCATCAGCGGAATCGTAAAATTTGCTAACGCGAAGAAAACGTGTCAAGTAAAATAAAAACACTCGCGTTCGCGGCAACGCCTGCTGCGATCCTTCTTTTTGTCAACAATGAAAGAGAAACCAAAGAATGAAAGAGAGTTTGAGCCAAAAATATCGAGATTAAAGGGTGGCGCAGTCGCCTCAAAGTTGAATTTTCGAGTAATAAAAAGGTGTTTTCACTTCAAGTGTAATTGTTTCAATTTTCAACCGATTTTCAATATTTTTTTTATGAATCTCACAAATTAAATTTCGAAAAAACTTGTTGAACATTCATTTTTTCTAAAGTCACGCAAAATATGAGTTATTAAAGATTTAATTAATTTTTTTTCTTCTTTTTACAAAAAAAAAATACAACTTTGCTTGACCGTTTTCAAATCTTTTGGCTTGCTTTTGAAGATATTTTTGTTGCCTAAGAATGCTGTGAATAAACTGTACTTTTAAAAATGGTTTCAACATGGATAAATATCGAAAATCGTTCAAAAACACGTATTTTACAAGAAAAACGAGAATTTTGGCAATATTTTGATAGTTTTCATATTTAATTTCTGGCTTAAAGTGAAAAATTTATTCTAAGTAATCAAGTTGAAGCCTTAAACTTTTAGAGTGTTCCGAATTAAAAAATATTTACTTGTTCAAAATGCAAGGAATTTTTATTTTAAACAATTCTTCACTGTGTTCCATATTCCTAAATATGATGCTTAGTATCTGGTTTGGAATAAAAACTTGCAAAAAATCGTCCTATACTCCAATTTACATAAGAAAACAAGTTTTAAGGCATGATTGGCAGTTTTTGGTGAAAAGTATAATAAAAATGAATACTTTGACGAATAGTTTGTTCAGAACAAAGATAGGCAACAGAAATATCTACAAAAGTACGCCAAAAGATTTGAAATTGGTCAAGCGATTAAAAAGTTATCGGGTCTCGAAGTTATTTTTTTTTGTAAAAGGAAGAAAAAAATTAAAATAAATCTTTAATAACTCATACTTTGCGTGACTTTAGAAAAATTTAATGTTCTACAAGTTTATTCGAAGCCGGGGCCCGTGGCGTAGTGGGTACACGTTTGCTTCCTAAGCAGATGGTCATGGGTTCGATTCCAGCCCCGGCACTTTCGTCAGTTGCTCTTTCCCCTGAGAGCAGCTGACACTGACCCTCTTCTGAGCCCATGGCTTAAATGAACCCGGATACTTGGACATCGGCGAACGGCAACCCATAATGGACCCCCAATCGGACTGGAAACAGGAACAGCCACACATCAACATCCTCGTGCTCATCATTCTACCATGATAGGGTAAAAAGTGAAAGCAGCGCAACGGGAACCATTTAGATATAGTACAATTAAAATAGAATACATTTAGGTGCTGTACAACACGCTCTATTGTACACGCAGTGCCCTAGTGGACAATAGAGCTGTAAATTAGGTTAAGTGATTGTAGAACAAAAAAAAGTTTATTCGAAATCTAATTTGTGAGAGATTCATAAAAAAAGATTGAAAATCGGTTGGAAATTTAAAAGTTATGACACTTGAAGTGGCAGCAGCTTTTTATTACACGAAAATTCAACTTTGAGGCGACTGCGCCACCTCTAAATCTCAATATTTTTGGCTTAAACTCAAAGGTTTTTCTTTTTACGTCATTTGAATACAACATAGCTTACGAATTTGAGGTCTCGACAACTTTTGAAAAATAAGCCGCAGCCTAGTGGGCACCTCCCTGGAACAACTCCCAGTTTTCTTCCATTCATTATCATTACGGATTATACCTGGGATATCTCAAGAATTTTTCAGCGATTCTACAGGGATTTATTTCAGGGTTGCTTTGGGGAATTCCTTAAACGTCCATTAAACGTCTCTATCGACAGCCACCCCAGGATGTGTACGGTCAGCTGTGCTATGCTATTGGAAGTGAGCAAGAGCAGAACAATAAAATGCACTGTTGCTTGAAGCAATGTTGGAGTGAGATTTCAAGACGTCTGTCCTTATCGACAGAGGAGATGTTTACTTTGCGGATGGTTCTAGAACCTGACAACTTCCTCATGTTTGTTTATGGATTTTTAAACATCACACGGAAATGGAAGAAGAGAAATGATTCTGTCAGAGCATGGTTTTCTGACTAAACCAATTATGCTGATTAATGCTACGCTAGATAGAATCACAGACAAACAGACGTAACTCTTAGAGGAAATTCATCAACAACTTTTGCCCGGTGTCATTTTCATGAACACACTGCCACCTGTTACTAGAACCGCGCGCGACACTGTCGGCCATGATGGATTTCGATTTGACGTTTTGCTGACACGCACACTACTACACAAATTGCCTGTAATTTTCGTTTGCATCATTCAGCAACGTGTACACTGGCAAACGCCAAAGCGATCTAACACTAGCGCATCTGGTGGAACGATCGCGCAAATCAAATTAAATTTGAATTGATCGTTAAATGCATGTGCCAAGCCGTTTTGAAGAGTGTTACGTCTGTTTGTCTGTGATAGAATAAAATCAAGTGTTCAGGTCGCAACATTCCTGGATTCTGGTCAAGATTCCTTCCATTACTTTTTTTTCTAAGGTTTTCTAGTGCGCCCCTTAAAATATTTTTAAGAGATCGTTCTGAAATTTCTTTCATAGGTTCTTCGTAGAGAATTTTCGGGAAAACTGGAGGAACATCGCCCAAGACCGACGAAGATGGTGCTCTACATTGGAGTAAAGTTACTTTATAGCCAACAATGTATCAAGATATCAAGGTAGGTACAAGGAACCATTCCTTAGAGATACAACGACATGAATGTTGAAGACGCCGCCTTTATATCTCTTTACTGATTCAAGATATCAAAAGGCCTGAAAACCCCTGCAGCCATCTAGCGAGAAAAGTTCAAATTAGAACATTTGTTCAGAATTCACATCCGTATGAACAACTATTTCGAGAGCACTGACTTCAAATGTTAAGCCTGGAAACCATTTTTCACATTTGAACTTGTACTCATAATTCGTGATCATATGTTATCTTTGCAGCGACCTTTGCTTAATATTGTGAGCTTGCTCTGAAGTAAATTGCTCAAAACACCATGTACCTAGGGCCTGAAGTACACAGGGTCAAATATATGACAAAGACTCGAGAAAAAACATCAGTAATATGTATCGGAAGTACATTAGAGCCATCTTATGCGATAATTTCTAACAGGAAGCCTGTTAGACACATGGCTGTTGGTAACTTAAACGTTTTTGTTGAAGACGCCATTTTAACATCTCTGCACAGAGTAGACATATTTGGAACAGAGGGGTTTTGCATCGCGGAGTTCGAAGAATTACTTGCTAATAATTGCATTACCAGTCCAAGTTTGGTTGGTATATCATATGATCCGTCACACACACATACAATCAAACAATGCTAAAAATAGTTTATAAATGAAGATCTTGTTCACGGCGGAAATGGTCTATTCACCAACAAAAATGTTCTCACAAATCCCCGTAAGAACCCAACGAGTAGTCTTACTGTAAAATCAACAATTTAACAAACTCATTTATTTTGTCTTCCTTGTTCTTCTTTTGTGTGACAAACTTACTTGATAGGGTTTGCTGCTCTCCTTTTTACAGAGTTTTCTGTTTTGTGCTGCTCGCAAGTTAAACAAACAAAAACTTCTTGATTTCGTTTCTATTGGCTTTTCTTTTTTCTTGTTCTTTGTTTCTTGTTCGGAATGTAACGCAAAAGGTACGAAAATATATATAGCAATTAGACAGATGAAATCATACGTGTGCCTCTTCCCCATCAGTGTACCAACAGGGGGCGCCTACTTAGAGCTAAGATTGAGTACACTTATAGTTTGCTTTGATGATTTTCTTTGTTAGTTTTTCACTAATTAGAATACACAATTTTAGTTTATCAGTTGTTAAGTACGCACATTTGGCTGGAGGAAATACGACGCACTTCCTCTCGTTTCTCTTCGTCTCTTCGTGTAGTTCGCGAAGTGATTAAGTTGAGATGCGATTGTTTTATTTTTCTTCTGTCACTTTGACACCGTCATCAGAAGGGTTGGGGGAACAAACATGGGATTCGAAAAATCGGTTTTGCTCTGAGTTTGAGTTGTACATCTACTTGCTAAATTGTGTGTTTGCGTGTGTATGTGTGTTGCTTTTGTCCATAATGATCTGCTACTCTGTGACGAAGTGTGTATAAAATGGCACTTTTCATACATGTATTTTGGTTTTCTGTGTTGATTTTCATTTGCGCGTTATTTTTTTTTTCTCGCCATACAAACTGCCGCGTTTATTACATCTCTGTTAGTGCGCACAATCCGTTCGTCGCACGTGTGTAACACTACCTTAACAATCTCACTGTGTTTGTTTGTGTTCAACTACGTCATAATGGCAACTTACTGATTATCCATGGTTTGCTGATATGCTGTCAGCGTGTGTTTAAACGTCAATTACAATACTACACCTGTCGACCGCCGACGAGCGGTCGATCACTTGAAACGCATCTGTTTTACTGGATTATCAAATTTTGCTTTCATGTGTGCATATGTGAGTTCATTGCGCTTCGAACTAACTGTCAAGTGTGTTGTCAAAATCTTTTCTCTCCTATTATTTTAGGTTTGTGCTACTTAGCCCATCTAATACTAAATGCTGGCAACCCTTCTAGCGATTCGATTGGCGTCAGCTTGTTTGATACTGATTTCGGCTTACTGCTCTATACTTATTATATGACATTTATCATCATCTGGATTTGTTTATTGTTTTGCAACTATTTACGTCATTACTCAACAACTAGAATTTACACTCGTCTTGTTTCTATGGTTTAGTGGAAGTAATTTTACTGCTAAGTGTGCTACGATTCTTTACTCTTCAATGATCATGAGCTTACAGTTCTAATACCCTGTTGCAGTTGGAAAAACACTGCCATGAAACATGTTTGTTTACATTTTGTTTTGCTATGAGTGAATGTTCTTTCGCTTGAATACATTTTTTCTTTGTTATTGCTGACTGCACCCCAAATTGGACTGACACAATAGTGTGCACACACCTTCAAAGTGTGATTGTAGCGCAGGGTCACGTCGGATCGAGTTGAGGTCTTCGGTGCACTTATTCCTCGTAAATGGAGGAATAAGTGCACCGAAGACGTCGAGACGATCCGAGGCAAATGTGCACTTTTATCACACTTTTTAGGCGTACCAAAAATAGTGTGATAGTCCAATTTGGGATGCAGTCTGCAATAATTACTAAATTTACAGAGGTGGCGTTATTTTAACTTAAGAGGGGTGACAAACAGGTAGGTATGCCCAGTATTTTCCCCATGTTTTTCCTTCGTCTCAATTCTAAATGCGAGAAATAAATAATGCATTTTCTAGAACCGGATCAAAAATAGACGACATCCACTAATAGCTTATAACGAACATCTGGAATTTTAGTGAAAATTTCTAAATGAATTCTTTGCTAGATTTCTTGGCGAACTCAAGGAGAAACTGTTGGAAGAACCTTTGAGAGGTTTTGGCGCAGTGCTCTCACGTTCGCTTCATATGCGGATGTTCATGGGTTCGATCCCAGTCCTGGCGCTGTCGTCAGTCTGCAGCCCCTGAGAGCGGCTGGCACTAACCCTCTTCTGGGCTCATAGCTCTGAAGGACCCGAATATTTGAATATCGGCGGAACGGCAACTCGTAACGGACCCTCAATCGGACTGGAAAAGAAACAGCAGCCATACATCAACATCCGCCTGCTCATCATTCTGTCATGGACAGAGTAGAAACGTGAAAGTAGCACATTGACATCCCGAGCAAAGGCGGATAACAAAATGATAACAAGTTCTGTTACCTGGTTATCATTCGTTTGATAATTGAATTTGTTATAATTTAGGTTGAATTAAGAGCCAACATAACAAAAATGATAACCTAAATTTACTCCATGAATACCAAAATGATAAGAAGTAAAGTTATCATTGAGTTCAACTTGATAACTAATTGTGTTATATAGTATTTTATTCAATATTACATCTAGTTATCAACATGAAAAAATACAGCTAACTGATAACAGGTGTTGTTATCATTTGGTTATCATTCAGAGCTATTTTACCGACCAAAATAGTAAAAATCTACTTTACCGACATAGTTACCAGTTGAAAAAAGTTTCTTATAATAATAATTCATGTTTTCAACTATTGCACCCAGTGGGTCTCGAACCCTGATCGAGTGATAACCGGTCACAGTCGATACCCCTGTACCAAAGGGACTCAGTGAGAGGGAGAGTGATTGAAGGCTACAGTTTCGTACTGCAGCGCATTGAAGATGGAAAGCATAATCTATTTTTAGATTCGAATTCCACCAGACCCTCAGTCTTGGGAAAGCTTTGAAATGTGCGTTTGGAAACTGATAACATATTTTGTTATCATTTAGTATTTTTATGTTATCGCAATAGACCAAAATTATTGATAACTGAATTTGTTATCATCTGATTATCATCAATTGGAAAAGATGATAACAAAAATAACAACATGATAACACCGATAACATAGTTTGTTATTAAAGTGATATCAATTAGTTATCCGTCTTTGCTCGGGAACCAGTTCGATATAGTAGAATAAAATATTTTTAGGCGCTGTGCAAGCTGTAAGTGCAGCTTTCGTAATGCCCCAGTTGATGAAAAAACTGTAAATTAGGTTAAGCAATTAAGAATTCAAAAAATCATTGAGAAATATTACGGAAAAATTCAAGAGAGATGGTCAAGCAAATTCTATTAATGAATATGGGAAACCTTCGTCAGAAATTACAATGAGAGTGAGAAATTAATAATGGAACCATTATGCATAAATGCCTGGAAAATCTCTTCGAGAGTTTTCAAAGGAAAGCAGATTTGCTGGTAGAGCTCGGATTAGAAGAATATAGTAATTGCAGTAATTGCGAGCATTGCTCGGAAAGTTACTGGAGGATCAACTTCGTGAATAATATGCAAAATTAAAGTTGGAAAAACTTTTTAAAGAAACATGGAATAAATTTGTGGCGAAAATATTCAAGATTTTCTTGTAAAAACTAGAAAAAAAAAACAAACCTTAAAGAATTTCTGAAAGTTCTGAAGTGATACCAGCTACTTTTCGTACTTTCTTTTAAAATAACATTACATGAATCGCCTGCAGGAAGTATTTGGAAAGCCCCTATTTTCAGAAAACCGTAGTGCAGAAAATAAATATTGATGTAAATTTTACACAGATTCCATGAAAAGTTATTGAAAGAAGCCTTGTACTATCGATTTGGCATAATTCCTCGAAGGGTTTCGATGACTTTTTTTGAAATAAACATAGTAAAATTCACGAATTAAGGATTTTGTTTGGGAGTTCTTGAAGAATGTAAGGAACATTTCTTGAAAAAATTTGAAATCCACAGATGATTTTTTGATGATGTTTTTCAAAGACAAACGACGATTTTCCCAAAGAAAACTATTGCCAGAAACTCACAAAAGTTTTCTGAAGCAATTTGTTTGAATCTCTATTTGTGGCTGAGTCTCTGGATTATTTTTTCGAAAAAAAAAAAAGGAGAAACCCATTTGGGAATGTCCGGTAGAATCCCTAGTGAAGCCTTTAGGAGGTATTCCTGAATTTTTGATAATATTTCTGAAGGTAACCCTATAAAAAATGGTACAGAAATCGTAGAGTTATTACGTTGCAACAAAATGTATGCTTAGCTCATAATGTGACCTTTTTTGATCCGTTTGTAACCTTGACTAAAATACATCGAGTTTTGACCTTCCTTACCCTGCAAGAAGGATGAGGCATTATTATTTTTTTTTAAATCACAAAACTATGAGTTTTTTCGGTCGAATTTCTTGAAGAATTCCACCAGTATGTTTTCCTGCAACTTCTGCAAACTTTACAGAAATTCTTAAGGTGCCATTAGACTGTTTGTCATTATGCCAAATATTTGCCATTGAAGTCCGACATTTATCCAAGGTTGCTATGATTCACGTTGTGTTGGTCATTTGTTGGGCTTGTTTGACCAAATATTTGTCACGTCTAATGGGACCTTTATATGTTTTTTTTTCAGAAATCACTCTAAAAGTTTCTCAAGCAACTTTTCCTTGGAATTACTTTCAAAGTATAGGTATCATAAGGAGTTTCTACAGTTATCCTGCCAGCAGTTCTCCAGAGAAAACTTCAGATATTTTTGTTCAGGAATCTCTCAAGAAAACATTAAAGAATTTCTTCCGGAAATCTAAAACATAACATCAGTTAGTTCAACCCTTCTATTGCATGACGTTGGGACCAATTCGCTGACTAAGTGTACAGTTTGTGTTTAAAGTTGACTCTAATGTAAAGGAAGAGGTAAGCAATTCCATCAGGCATTTCTCGAGTAAATTCCTTGAAAATTTCATTCAGGAATTGTTTCAAGAATTCTTCCAATAATGTTCGTGCAATTTCTGGAAGAAATATCTGAAGAATCGCAGGAAATGTTTCTGACGGAACAATAGCTATTTAAAAAAAATCCCTGGAAATATTTCACATAGAACTATTGGAGAAACCCTTGAAAAAATTTCCGAAAGAATCTCTGCAGGATGTACAAAAAATAGAAAAAAATCTAAAAAGCTTCATGGAATAACCTTTGCTGAAAATGATGAAGAAACCCCTTAAACTTTGAATAAGTATTTGAGGTTATTTTTGTAGAAACACCTGTAGAAATTTCAGAAGAAATGCACAACTGAAGCAAACTTTGAACGAGTTTCTAAAAAATATCTAGTTGACTTCTTGAAGAATTCTTAGGAAGTACTTTTAAATGAATCTCTAGAGGAAAATTTAGAGAAACTTCACTTCGAGAATTCCTTTATGTTCATAAAAATATCAGCCAATGCCAATTTCCATACAAAATGTCCAACTTTGACATAACATAACATAACTTTGTTCTCCTATTGGTCGATTGAGCAGAAAATTCAACAGCCAACTACGAATGTGGTGAATTTTGTTACAGCTAAATAAAGAGCACGTGGGAAAAGCTTAAACACTATGAGAAATTGTTCAAAATAATAGCATTGTATGTTTATTTTTTTTTTCAGCTGATAGTTTTATTAATTTTAAACCTTATAGACACCTATCCCGACTAGATGGACTTATACAAAATTAAAACAAGCTGTATTATTTTGTTACAATAAATTTTTATAACAAGGGTTGTTATAAAACATGCACAGCTAGTCGCGTTCGGTAATTTTTACCGAAATCTCAACAGCTGAACGTTCGGTAATGGTTTTTTACCGAAATTCTGTAAAAATTACCAAATTTCGGTAAAATGTTATTGTTTATCTGTCAAATTTTTAACGAAGTTCAGTAAACGACACCGAATTTCTCCGGTAAAAAACTTAACGGTTGAGATTTCGGTAAAATGTTACCGAAGTCGGTGATTTTTTCTAAGTGTGTGTACCGTTAGCAGTTAAAATAACAAAAATTCTAACACAGTTCCCACAAGAAAATAACAAAAATGTAATAACTTTTGTTGTGAACATAACAAAAATATTACAAAACTTGTTCTATGAAATATGATAGAATTTTACAAAATTATAACAAATTGTGTTATAATTCCTTGGCAACCTTTTAGGGTAAAAACTAAATTTTATACTCATTTTTGCGTAAATATTTTTAAGTGTGTTATTCTATTTTTAGAAAAAGTAGGTAACATAAAACAATAGTTTCCAGTACGTTATAAAATTTTCGGATCCGAAAGGGGATTTGAACCAAGAATTCTACCATCGGTAGCAATCTGACGCCTTTGCCAATGAGGCCATCACAACACTTGAAGAGGGCGGTTTACTGCCTCTACGTATTTCTAGTTTCCTCATTCAAATTCTTGTTTGTCAGACGCATGCGAACGGGGTAGTATGACGTCACATTGAGCTCGTTGACGTATAATAGACTTGATTTGTCGTTATGACATGTCATACGGTTGCAAATTTTTCCAATATTTTTCAAACATATTTCTTTTTACGTTATAGTTAAGTTGCAATTCAATTTACTTACACTGCTAATATTTTGAACAAGTTCACATAGTGCTTTTTCCCACGTAGTTTAAATAAATTATGCTATAACAATATTCAGCATAACCACAGACAAACAGACGTAACAGCTTAAACCATTTTCATGGAAATCCATCGCCCAGTTCACACTACCATCACCTGGTGGAAAAGTTGCACGAATTACTGTGTTGTGCAATATCGTCAACAGAAGGCGCTAGTGTGAAACGTCAAACGCATAGAAAAACGATGCGCGCGCCTCTGGTTGTGAAAGCCACAACTATGAAAATTTAAAATGATCGTTAAAAATGTGGTCGATGGAAATTTTGCAAGTGTTATGTCTGTTTGTCTGTGGCATAACTGTAACTCACAGACATATTTCAACTCAACTTACACATGTTAAAGTTGGTCATATGCCGGGGCCCGTGGCGTAGTTGGTCACACGTTCGCTTCATATGCGGATGGTCATGGGTTTGATTCCCAGCCCCGGCACTTGCAATTTTTCGTCAGTTGCTTTTCCCCCGAGTGCACTGACACTGACCCTCTTCTGAGCCCCATGGCTCAAACGGACCTGGATACCTGGACATCGGCGAACTGCTACTCATAATGGACCCCCAATCGGACTGGAAAGGAACAACGGCCATCTACATCATCCTTGTGTTCATCATTCTACTAGGTATAAAGTAGAAAAAGTGAAAGCAGCAGAAAGGCAACCAGTTCGATAAAGTAGAATAGAATCTAGGCGCTGTACAAAATGTAAGTGCAGCTGTCAATTGAAATTGCTCACGTAGTGCCCCAGTGGACAATAGAGCTGTAAATTAGCTTAAGTGATTAAGAATAAAAAAAAAGTTGGTCATTTCACATGGAAATTTTCTGTTAGTGCTATTTTTATGAACATAATTGTATTTCTGAAATTTCGGAAGGAATACCTGGGGTCTTCCGTAAGCCTAGTGGTTAAGGCTATGGATCGCCAATCGAGAAAATTTTCTCGAATCCGTGGGCACAGTGTATCATTGTACTTGCCTCACAATATACAAATTCATGCAATGGCAGGCAAATATAGCCTTTCAATTAATAACTGTGGAAGTGTTCAAAGAACACTAAGTTGAAGCAAGGCAGGCCAAGTCACAGTGTGGACGTAGAGCCATAATGAAGAAAAAGAACTTGGAAAAATAAAATCTTTGAAAAATTCGTGGAGAAATTCTTTGAGTTGTCCTTATAGGAAATACCGGAGAAATTTTGGAGGAATCTCAAAATAATGTTCGCAAAACTCCTCCACGAATCTCTGCAGAGACTCCTGCCTGAATCATTGAATGTAATAACGTAAGAAAACCAGGAGGAATTCCTTCATTCCTGCGGGAATTTTCAATGGAATTCCTAGAGCTGGAACAAATCTCTGGTGGATTTCTTGAAGAAATACCTGTACAAATTTCTTAAGGGATCTTTGGAAGATTTTTTGAAGAAACCACTAAAAAAATATGTAATTTTTTTTAAGAGAATTTCAGAAGGAATTCCTGTAGTACGTGCAGGTTCTCAGAGAATTAATGAAGAAACTGCTGTAGAAGTTTCTGGTGGAAACTCAGTTAGATTTTATGACCGAATTCCACAAATTTCTGGAGAAATCTTATGAAGAATTTCTGACAAAGCCTCTAGGGAAACTTTTAAAGAAATCTCTAGAAAAAAAACATAAGGTAGAACTTTTGAAGGAGTGTGTGACAGATTTGCTGAAGAAGCCCATGGAGAAGTTTCTGGGGGAATTCTGAAGTATTGATTTTCCGAGCCACTGAAAGTATTTCTGAATGAATCAGTGAGTATTCCATTTCTGACAGATTTATCGTACTGATTTCTGACAGAATCCATGAAGAAAAATCTGCGGAAACTTTTAAAAGGATTTCTCTAGAGGATTTCTTGGAGAAATTTTTGGAGGCTTCTCTACACACTTAATCTGAATCCTTGCTTAAAACATGCGAGTTTGCTGCTTAGCTTAGGTTATATGCACCCCAAACATTCATTTACGGTGGCTGAAATGAGATTTAAAATTCCAAGTTCCTGAGAAGAGAGTTTCTTTCCCTTTCAGGTATTAGAACCTATCACGAGTCAAAGGTGTGTACTTGGAAGTATACTTTCTGGCATTTTTAATTTCTAGAAAGAAGGTTATTCTTTGATTCATTGGACAAGAACCCTACAACAGTCGTTTACAATAAAAAAAAATTAATATATACATAAGAGCATACAAGGCACGTGCACAGAAAAGGCGACAAAAGTAGGGTTTTTCCTTATTTTGGCAAAGGGCGGTAGGGCGCCTAGTGTATGGCACATCGGCAATGGCAGGGGGTTAACCTCCAAAACCCCTCCCTTGTGCACGGGCTTGGAGAATACCTTCTGGCACGTCTGATGAGTCCAATTCTGAGTGAAATGTTTCGCATAATTATTGATTTAAATGCCTCGACAATCTTGGATGAATATTGGAATTTTTAGAAGCTTTCTATTTCGAGCTCGAAGAAATTTTAGGAACATTCCTATGAGAATCAGAAGATGAAATCGAAGATTCATGAACATTCGGGAACATTCTTCGTGCGAATCAAACCTATAACAAATATATTCGAGAATTTTCCACGAATAATAACATATTCAAAAGCTTTCTGTTTAAAATCGGATGAATTTCAAGAACGTTCCAGAAAAGTCATTATGGCCATTCTCGAAATTGTGAAATAGTTAGTTATGTAACGAGTTGCAAAAAGTTGATTTTTTCAGCACGAGTCGTACATTTACATAACCAACGAGGCTTGCCGAGTTGGAAAATTATGACGAGTACTGTAAAAATCGAGTTCTACACCGAGTTGCGTACAACGTTTTTTGCAACTTCATAAATTACCACTGGAGGATAGTTTTTAACAAAACTGTTTCATCAGACTGCACACTGATGTTCATAGCCAAGATTAAGAAAATCTGATCAAAGCAGGTTAAACTGTGCAGTTGTCACAACTTTTTAAAACTGCGTCCAAAAAGCATCCAAAAGTTGATCAAAACTGAAAACAGTGCTGTAATGGTCCATTACGCAACGCAAATCGGTGCTGTAATGAACCATTACAGCACTGTTAATTCGGTGTGGGAAATTAGGCCTTTTCATGGCAGATTTGCGTGAGGTAAAATGGCCTATTACGATGAGAAGTTGCAAAAAAATAAATTATGCAATGATTTTTTTAATTATACAACTCATTTGAGTTGTATAATGAAAAAAACTTGCGATTGGAAGCTCGGTACGTGGAACTGCAGATCTCTCAACTTCATCGGGAGCACCCGCATACTCGCCGATATACTGAAGGACCGCGGGTTCGGCATCGTAGCGCTGCAGGAGGTGTGTTGGACAGGATCTATGGTGCGAACGTTTAGAGATAATCATACCATCTACCAGAGTTGCGGCAGCACACGTGAGCTGGGAACAGCTTTTATAGTGATGGGCGACATGCAGAGGTTGAGGATCAAGGGCCGATTCTTCAACATTAGCATAATAAACGTGCACAGCCCTCACTCCGCAAGCACTGATGATGACAAAGACGCATTTTACGCGCAGCTTGAACGCGAGTACGACCGCTGCCCAAACCACGACGTCAAGATCATCATAGGGGATCTAAACGCTCAGGTAGGCCAGGAGAAGGAATTCAGACCGACGATTGGAAAGTTCAGCGCCCACCAGCTGACGAACGAAAATGGCCTACGCCTCATCGATTTCGCCGCTTCCAAGAACATGGCCATTCGTAGCACCTTTTGCCAACACAGCCTCCCTTATCGTTACACCTGGAGATCACCACAGCAGACGGATCTCAAATCAACCACGTTCTGATTGACGGACGGCACTTCTCCGACATTATCGACGTCAGGACCTATCGTGGCGCCAACACCGACGCCGGCCACTATCTGGTGATGGTCAAACTGCGGATGTCGCCTTAGCATACTCGCAGAATCTCAAAGCCGCGTTGCCAGACGAGGGCGAGCTCGATGAGGCCCCTCTAGAGGACTGCTGGAGTACAGTGAAAGCAGCCATCAACGACGTAGCAGAGAGCACCATCGGTTACATGGAACGGAATCGACGGAACGAATGGTTCGACGAAGAGTGCAGAACGGTTTTGGAGGAGAAAAACGCAGGGAGGGCGGTAATGCTGCAGCAAGGGACTCGACAGAACGTGGAACGTTACAAACAGAAGCGGAAACAGCAGACCCGCCTCTCGGGAGAAAAAGCGCTGCCTGGAAGAAACGAAGTGCGAAAAAATGGAAATACTGTGCCGTTTCCAAGAAACACGGAAGTTCTATTAGAAGCTCAACGCATCCTGCAACGGCTTCGTGCCGCGAGCCGAAATATGCAGGGATAAAGACGGAGAACTCTTGACGGACGGACGTAAGGTGATCGAAAGGTACAGCACTTCGATCAGCACCTGAATGGCGTGGTGAATGTAGGCACGAAGACCCAGGCAACGGAGGAAATGACGACGCCAGTGCAGCAGAGGACGTGAATGAACCTACCCTCACGCTAAGGGAGCATCCATTAAGTACGTCACGCTAAAATTGGGAATTTTCGACCCCCCCTCCCCCCTACGTACGGGTTTTTCCTATACTTAATACATTGCTTGTCACACTTTCACAAACCCCCCCTCCCCCCTAGGACCGTGACGTACTTAATGGATGACCCCTAAGGGAAGTTAAATGTGTCATGCACCAGCTCAAAACCAACAAAGCAGCTGGTAATGATGGTATCGCAGCTGAACTCATCAAGATGGGCCCAGAAAAGTTGGCCACCTGTCTGCATCGGCTGATAGTCAGGATCTGGGAAACCGAACAGCTACCGGTGGAGTGGAAGGAAGGGGTAATCTGCCCCATTCACAAGAAAGGTGACCATTTGGAATGTGAGAACTTCAGGGCGATCACAATTTTGAATGCTGCCTACAAAGTGCTATCCCAGATCATCTTCCGTCGTCTGTCACCTAAAACAAATGAGTTAGTGGGAAGTTATCAAGCCGGCTTCATCGACGGCCGGTCGACAACGGACCAGATCTTTACCGTACGGCAAATCCTCCAGAAATGCCGTGAATACCAGGTTCCAACGCATCACCTGTTCATCGACTTCAAAGCGGCATACGACAGTATCGACCGCGCAGAGCTATGGAGAATCATGGACGAAAACGGCTTTCCTGGGAAGCTGACTAGACTGATTAAAGCAACGATGGACGGTGTGCAAAACTGCGTAAGGGTTTCGGGTGAACTATCCAGCTCATTCGAATCTCGCCGGGGACTGCGACAAGGTGACGGACTCTCATGTCTACTCTTCAACATCGCTCTGGAAGGTGTGATGCGACGAGCCGGGCTCAACAGCCGGGGAACGATTTTCACAAAATCCGGTCAATTTGTGTGCTTTGCGGACGACATGGACATTATAGCTAGAACATTTGGAATGGTGGCAGAACTGCACACCCGCCTGAAACGCGAAGCAGCAAAGGTCGGACTGGTGGTGAATGCCTCAAAAACAAAGTACATGCTGGTAGGCGGAACCGAAAACGACCGGATCCGTCTGGGTAGGAACGTTACGATAGACGGGGATACTTTCGAGGTGGTGGAGGAATTCATCTACCTCGGATCCTTCAGAAGGCCGGCAGGCGAGCATTCTACCACTGAACCAACCTCGGATCCTTACTGACGGCTGACTACAACGTGAGCCGTGAAATTCGGAGGCGCATCATCAGCGGAAGTCGGGCCTACTATGGGCTCCAGAAGAAACTGCGGTCGAAAAAGATTCACCCACGCACCAAATGCACCATGTACAAAACGCTAATAAGACCGGTGGTACTCTACGGGCACGAGACATGGACCATGCTCGAGGAGGACCTACAAGCACTCGGAGTTTTCGAGCGACGCGTGCTAAGAACGTTCTTCGGCGGTGTGCAGGAGACCGGTGTGTGGCGGAGAAGGATGAACCACGAGCTCGCTGCACTTTACGGCGAACCCAGCATCCAGAAGGTGGCCAAAGCCGGAAGTATACGGTGGGCAGGGCATGTTGCAAGAATGCCGGACAACAACCCTACAAAGCTGATGTTTGCAACTGATCCGGTAGGCACAAGAAGGCGTGGAGCGCAGAGAGCGCGATGGGCGGACCAGGTGGAGCGTGACTTGGCGAGCATTGGGCGCGATCGAGGATGGAGAGCGACAGCCACGAACCGTGTAATATGGAGAAATATTGTTGATTCAGTTTTATCTTGAATTTGATGTAATACTAAATAAATGAATGAATGAATAAATGAATGGATATTATTGCTAGAGCATTTGGAAAGGTGGCAGAGCTGTACAGTGCCAATACACACCCATCTGAAACATGAAGCATCAAAGGTTGGACTGATGATAAGCAGGAAGAACCGAATGAGTGACAAAACATCGAAAGACAAAACACCGAACGACAAAACGTCGAAAGTACAAACGATTTATACCTTTCGACGTTTTGGCATTCGCCGTTTTGTCTTTTGACGGTGTGTCCCTAAGCCGGAGGAACCACGAACGACAGGGCAAGGTGTATGATAGACGGGACACTTTAGAGGTGCTGGAGGACTTCGTCTCCCTCAGAACCACATTAATGGCAGACAACAACTATAGCCGTGAAATACGAAGGCGCATCATTAGTGGAAGTTGGGCCTGCTGTGGATTCCACCTGTTCCACAAGAACCTATGGTTGAACCTTGGGTTGAACAGACTCACCCCCACACCAAATGCACCTAAAGACGCTGACAAGATTGGTGATTCTCTACCGACACTAGACTTGGACTATGCTCCAGGAGCACATACAAGCACTCGAAGTGTTCGAGCGTCAAGTGCTTAGGACCATCTTTAACGGTGTACAGAAGAACGGTGTGTGACGGCAAAGAATAAATCACGGGCTCTCTGAACTCTACGGCGTACCATGCACCCGGGTAGTGGCGTAAGCTTGAAGAATATGTTGGGCCAGGGTACGTTGTGAGAATACCGAAAAACAACCCTGTAAAACTAGTGCTAGAGATCTGCACTCTCCAAGAAGACCTTGAGATCTGGAGATCAGGAACGAACAAGTGGAGCCAATCAGGTGGCAAGGGTGTTCACCAGACAATCATCGGCCTCATTAAAGCCTAGCTCATGGCATTTTCGTGAGGAGTGCTGCACAACGCTATCTCCTCAGAGCAAGCACAGCAATAAAGGGTTCATCAAGGTCACCAAGTCAGTTCAGCCGTCTTCGAACAAAAGATCACGTCAATTGGATGTTTGACAGACTAGGAAGAAGCTCTCCCATTGGAAATCGACTGAAATACTAGCAAAGTCCGAAACAGTGGATTGCGAAGTATACGCTACGCTAACATCAGCACATTGCGCATGGAAGCTCGAAAGCCATTTGTTGATACCATTGCCAGCAGTTCTGAACAGACGGAATAAGCCATTTTTTATGGGATGTTTCCAGTGAAGGAATCTAGTGTCATCACAGAAATCGAACGCTCTTTGTGTCATTCAGCTTTCAAGAAGTGTCCCGTAAAACAAGCGTAGACTCAACGATTTCACTTACCTTTCATCGAAGAATCCCTTTCCATCATTTCTCACATCGACCCCCTCTAAAACCTGTTCGTCACCCCTAGTAATATAAACAACCACCCCTGGTCTACCGCCCCAACCCACCCTTACAAGCTCGTTATCGTTTTCCCGCTTCTATCCAAGGTCCCCACCGACGAAGGCTCGTCATCCTGCTCGATCGTCTGATCCTCCTCGGCGATGACCCGTTGCGTCCGAGCTGTTCCTCCACCGCCCGCCCCCAGCTGGTACTCGATCACGGTCGGACGACGTGCCAGGTGGGTCTCCGTCGTTGCCCTTGGTGGTGCCCGCACCGAAGTGGACCGAAACAGGCCCGGCCCGGCTCCGGACGGCGACGTGGACTTCTTCGCGGAGCCGTACGGTGGCGTCGGTGGTTCCAGCGAGCTGAAGGATCGTCATCTGAACACGGTGTTGTCCAGTTCGGTCCGGGGCGTGGACGCCAGCGGAGTGAAGGCCGACGGGCTGTAGCTGTGATTGTTGGTATGCTGCGTGGTGGAGGACTTCTTCAGGAGGTTGATCTTGAAGCGCTTCCAGCAGAAGCACCGCATGATGATCCGTTTGAAGGCCTGCCGGAAGTCACGCGAGAAGAGAGCGTAGATGAAGGGGTTGACGGCCGAGTTGCAGTACCCGAGCCAGAAGAGGATCGAGAACAGGGTGTCGTTGATGCAGTCATCGCAGAAGGCCCTGATGAGGTACATGGTGAAAAAGGGCAGCCAGCAGATGATGAAGCCGCCTACTATTATGGCAAGGGTTTTGGCCGCTTTGGTTTCCATGCGAAACCGCTTGACCTGCACTTTGAGGTGCTTTTTGCCAAGTTTCTTGGACGAGTTGGGCGACAGGTCCCGGGAGATTCCGGCCGGGGCTTCCTTGAAGACGGATTTCCGCCGCGAGTTGGGCCGGCTGGGAGGGTACCGTACGGAACCGGAACCGCCACCGCTACCGCCACTACTGCTGCCTCCGTTGTGTTGCGACGGCAGGTTGATCTGGAGCGATGACCCCAGCGATACGGTGGGACTGGTCAGATGGGACGTGTTCCCACTGGGGCAGGATATCGAGATCTGGGGGTTTGCGTTGGCGGTGGAGGACGCGCTGTTAACGCTGGTGGGCCGTACGGCCGAACCTTCGATGAGCATGTTGTGCGTGCGCATGGTGGACGCCATCAGGGCTCCGACGCCTTTGCCGCGGTGCATCCGGAGCGTCAGACTGTCGTCGAAGTTGTTGTTCTTTTTGCCACCTGGATCGGGGTTCGTAGTAGGCGGGGGGAGGGCAGGATTTGTAGGTGGGGTGTGGAGTTAGTTTTTTGAGGGAGGTTGTTTATAGTTGTGGAAGTTTTTGATTGGTGGAAGTTGAAGTGGAGGAAGGACAGAAAGAGAAAAGAAGAAGATTGTTGATTAAGAGATCGCTCTGATCGCTTCGGTTTTCATTCGGTTTTACTGTTTTCGGAAAGGAGATGGAAGGTACAGTATAGGTGTTGGTTGTTGTGGTGGTAGCAGGCGCTGGTGAGCATGGCATGGTGGTGGTTGTTATGGTGATCTGTTGTTTGTTTGTTCGTTAGTGACAGGTGGCCGGTTAGATACCTGGTGGCGCTAGTGTAGCATGACAGTTCGTTCTCGTGTGACGATTGTGTATTTGTTTGTTAGTTTAAAAGGCGTGTCTGACAGCTTACTGTGATGATGCGTTATTTTTTAACTTACATCCAGTTGTGGTATTAGTTGGAAGGTTTCTTGCACTTGGAATTGTTTTTGTTTTCTTTTGATGAGTTTCTCGGGAACATCACATTCAATTCGTGTGAACTGATTTTAATTGGCTTCTTGTAACTACAGGTACGAAATTGATTTTCGGTTTCAAAGGGACGTACAATACACTGGAACTTTTCATTTACAATATTAAAAACATGCACTCGAACCGTTTTTTTTTTGTCATTTACAAAATACACTTACAAACGCTGATTAGTCCATAACCTATTTAACAACTTTTACATAACTCGATGTAGTATAACAGCACGATCGATTCGGCATCGGTTCTTATATAATACCAAACAAACTTATGTAACAGCATTCCGTTAAACTTCGATTCCAAACTTTCACTATACAAAAGTAAAAAGAAACTGTTTATTTAAGAGGAAAATTTCGATCCAAAGAAGGGAATTTCGTAAACCATAAGCTAGAAATTTGGGATTCGCAAGGACAGCATTCCAATTACCAATCTAAGAGAGAAGAAAGAAAGAGAGCGAAAACAGTCGAACTAATAAACTTGGAAAAGTATACAATTCGTAAAGAATCAAACGCAAAATCATACTTGACAGTTAAAGTTGCTTATGCGGAACGTGCTCCCTCCGAACGGAATCGGATCGAGGGAAGCCATGACATGACGTTTTATGGAACGAACGATCGAACGGGGGGTTGCAGAAAGGTACCAAATCTACTACTTGGAAGAATCGGAGGGGCGGGTGGATGATGACTAGCAATCGGTTATTTTTTTTTTCATGTATATGTGAACGTGTTCGGATGTTTGTTGGTGTGCGTGTTGACAGCGTGAGAAATTTCGTCTCCTTCTCAGCGAAACGTTTGTGGTTTTGTCACTGTTGTTGTTGTTCTCGGTATTCGTTTTGCAGTGAATTGCGTTGTTTACCCAGTCATCGTTACTAACTACGGAGATTTTGTATTATTGTTGGGATTTTGTTGAACAAGATTGACACACTACCGGAAGGAGAGAATATATCAAAATGCTTATAAAATAGAGGCGCACATTGCGATCGCACGATGCTCGGCATAGGAACACTTCAACGTATTTACAGAGAGGTATGGTTGGATCGGTTGCTAAAAAGTTTGATGTCACCTGTAGTTATTACTTCGAGAAAAAGATAGAAAGAATGATAGTCAATTCGGAATAGAAAACGGGACATTCACAAACACGAAGATACAGGATGAGAGCTCATTTGGTCATACTTTGAATTTTATAAAATTATTTGAAACGAAAAAAATGGAAATCCCTCACAAAAAAATACGATTAGGTACTTCCAAAAAGAGAAAGACAAAATGCAAGCAAAAAGAACGTGAAAAAGTACAGAAATAGAGACATAAGAACAAACAACGAACTGAACGACATAAGCCAATTAAAAGTAACGTGTGAGATTTTAGGCATCGGTCCCGAGCGAAGTAGGCGAATGGAAGTGTGTGTAAGTGTGTGAGTGTGTGTTTCGACGATGCTGTTTAGTTGATGGTGATCGGATCTAAATCGAGAATTGATGGCTTGATAATTCCCCCGCTAGAAGGTAGATGGCGCAAAGGTAGGAACGTTTAAACGATAAACAATCAACCAACGACACGAATGGACTACCAGCTTGGTGCGCGCCCACAGTTGATCAGCAGGAGTAAATCCATTTTATTTTATATGGCGAAAAGCATCTAAACTCGAATTTCTCGAAATGACAAGCTTTTACCGCAAAAATATTTGGTAGGCACCAAACCGGTCATCATTGTGCACAACCACTACCAAATATTTTTTCGAATAATGTGTTCCACTTCGAGAAATACGCCTTTAGATGCTATTCGCCATACAATATTTTTGCGGTTTACTTTTAGCGATTTTTCGTGCATAGAAGCT
The DNA here is from genome assembly GCF_035046485.1 of Aedes albopictus. Taxonomy (NCBI): domain Eukaryota; kingdom Metazoa; phylum Arthropoda; class Insecta; order Diptera; family Culicidae; genus Aedes; species Aedes albopictus. The sequence goes on from NC_085136.1 coordinate 33,081,496, forward strand.
AGCGCCACATCGGTCAATGCGGAGAGTAGGAAAACAGCCAAAGCATTTAATTCATTGGCGCGCCTGCTTCGATTCAATTAACCCATTTGCTATTATTGTGATAATGAACTATTTATGACAACGGTGAAAGCAGCGACCCTTGATATATGTATGCTGCGGTAATGATTGATGAAGGTGATTCGAGGCTAATTTGCATATTTGATTGGGAAATTATCGCTGATTGTGAACAGCTTATGTTCGTCCCTTTCGAATTGAACACATCGCTGTATGATGGCAGCGGCCAGATGCTTCAATATGGATGAGTTGTTTTAATAATAAGTTTATTACGATAGACACTAGAAAGCCTCGTCAAATTTTTCAAGTTTTTTCTTTTTTTTATTACAGTTTACAATTGTCCAAGTAAATTAACCATTTTTGCCACGTACAAATTCAGAGATAACCTTACTTAACTAAGGGGTATTTATATCCAGCTAATTGTGTGAATCCAGTGTTCGCCACTTTCAGTAAGAAGGACATTGGCAAACTACGTGTCGTGGCTCGAGCATATGTGCTTGGCAACAACTCAATCGTTACTTTATTTGTCTTTGAACTTAGTCTTGTTAGTTAGACTAGACTAGACTAGACTAGGACTAGACAAGATCAGACTAGACTAGGACTAGACTATACTAAACAATACGGGAAAATACTTTGATTGTTGCTTGGAGTGCGTTAGGTTTGTCTAGACTAGACTAGACTCGCCTGGGATTTATCCAGGAAATCCTTCTGAAATTCGTTCAGGAGCTTTTTGCGGGATTCCTACAGGAATTCCTCCTGAGAATCCTCTTGGAATCCCTGCAAATCCTCTTCTGGAGTTTATTCTGGGATTCCTCCATGAATTTCTTCTGGAGTTTCAACAGGAATTCATCCTAGGATTTTAACAGAAATTTCTCCTGGGACTTTTTCCACCTGCGATATCTCGAGGGATTCCTCCTGATATTTATCCCAAAATTTCTCCTGAAATTCCTCCTGGGAAATCTCCAGGAATTCCTCCTAGTATTCTTTTTGGAATTCCTCCAGGAATTTCTCCTGGAATTCCTCAGGAACTCCTCCAAGGATTCCTTCAGGGATTCCTCCAGAAATTCCTCCAGGGGTTCCTCTAGGAATTTCTCCAGGAATTCCTCCAGGGACTCCGTCAGGAATTTCTTCAAGCATTCCTTCATGAATTCCTCCTGGGAATCCTCCATGAATTCTTCCTAGAATTCCTCCAGGAATTCCTCCAGGGATTCTTCCATGTATTCCTTCTAGGATTATAACTAGAATTTCATCTGGGATTCCGTCATCTAAGATTCCTATAGATTTTTCTCATGGGATTCCTCCAGGAATTCCTCTTGGGATTCCTCCGGAACTTCCACGAGGTATTCTTCCAGGAATTCCTCTTCAGATTCCACCAGAAGACCCTCTTGAGATCCCTTAGAGAAATTCTCTTGGTATTCTTTAAAGAATTCTTCATTTTGAGATTCTTTCAGAAATTACTCATGGGATTCTACCAGGAACTTCCAGGAATTCCCGCCGGGATTCCTCCAAGAATTCTTCATAGGATTCCTCAAGGAATTCATGTTGGGATTCCTCTAGGAATTGCTCTTGGAATTCTTACAGACATTCCACCTGGGGTTCCTCATAGGATTTCAACAGGATTTTTTCTGGGATGATTCCAAAAAATGCTCCTGGGATTTATGCAGCAGATCCTCTAGGGATTCCTTTATAGTTTTTCCTTAGATTCCTCCACGAATTTCTTGTTGGATTCTTACTTGGATTTTTTAAGCATTTCTCTTATAATTCCTCCATGAATTCCTTCTACACACTCAAAACAGATTTGCGGGCTCGGCAAAAACGCGCACAGCCGTCTGTTCAGTAAAACAATCAGCTGATCTCCCAGCAAAAAGTGACATTTGTTAGCTGACTCTCAGCAAAACGATTGCCGAAGCTCAGCAATGAACTGTCAAAATTGCTGAGATCTCAGCAAAATTGTTGTTTGCTGATTACTCGGCTGTGCAAATCTCGGCAAAAGAATGGAAAAATGCTGATATCCCGTCAATCTGAATTAAGTGTGTAGGATTCTTACTGGAATTTTATCTGGGATTCCTTCAGGAATTGCCCCTAAGATTTCTATTGGTTCTCCTCCTGAGATTCCTCCGGGAACTTCACCAGGGATTTTCCCAGGAATTCCTCCTGAGATTCCTCAAAGAAATGCTCATAGGATTCTTTCAGGAAATCCTCCTGAGATTCCTCAAGGAATTTCTCCTGCGATTCCTCGAGTAATTCCTCCGGAAATTCCTCCACCAGTTTTTCCAAGGATTTCTCCCGGGATTCCTCTGGAAATCTCTTCTTAGATTCCCCCACGAATTCCTTCTTGAACTCTTCAAGGCATTCCTTCTGGGATTCTTCCAGGAGGAACTCATTAGATTCTTCTTAGCATTCCTCTTGGGATTGTTCCAGAAATTTCTCCTGGAGTTCCTATACAAATTCCACTTGGGACTCCTCCTGAGATTCTTCCAAGCATTCGTTTTGGGATTCCTCCAGGAATTCCTCGTGGTATTTCTCCAGGAGCTTCTGCACGAATTCCTTCAAGAATTTCCCATTCTTGGGCGCCCAGAATGTACCATGGATAGGAGAAAGCGACGCAAGTGTCGTCGTTTACTTTGGCACTGCGATTCCAGAGGTTTCTGACAAATTGCTCGAATACGATGCGTTTATCTGCATGACAACGAAGGTTTCTCATCTTGAAGTCGCATTCGCATTCACAGTTTGACGACTCAAGCGTGGCTGATGGCCGAACGGTGGTTCCCAGGGCGGTTCAAGATCAGCAAAGAGAATGCACTAGAGTTTCTTCAAGAATTTTCAAGGCAATAACATTGAAAAGGGCTGTGAAAGTGTCTGTAGGTATTCTTTTGACATTTTTTTTTGAAATTCATTCGGAAATTCTTTAAGGAATTCCTCCAGTCACTTCTTCAGTAATTCTCTGGATTTTTTTGGGAATTTCTGAGCTTTCTTCAGAATTCCAGAAATGCTCTTGGGAACTCTTCTGAAAATGTAATGAAGAAATTCCTCGAGAAAACTTCGGAATGTTCAGAAATTTATCCTATGATTGGCTATGAAATTCCTCCGGCAATATCTTTAAGTATTCTTATGGCAATTGCTTTTGAAATTTCTTCCGCATTAGCATTTGAGAATTTCTCAAAAAAAAAAAAATTAAGAATTTTCCGGCATTTTTTTTGAAAGTGTCTATAGACCATTTATTTCAAAATATCTTGAATAAATTCTTTAGCAATTTTCTCGTTGTTTGATTTGGTAACTACTCAGACAATTCATTTAGAATGCCTTCGTCTATCCCTTCCAAGTCTGAACCTTTCCGAAAATTTCTGAAAGAGTACTTCTAGAAATATCTTTAGAATTCCTTCGGCAATTTTTTCAAGGCTTTTTCAAGAAATTCTCTGTTTTCGGAAAGTCAACCGTTTATTTATTTAAGATTTTTTTCCACCATGCTACTTACGATTTTCTTAAATTTCTTTATAATCTCCCCGGATTTTTTTGGTGGAGTTTTCGTTGGCAGTTTTTTTTATTTACAAAAAAATACATTTTCGAGAGAATTTCTTAAGGAATTGTCGGAGTCGTAGTTTAGTAAAAATCCCTGAATTTGTAAGAGAAATACCCGAGGAATTGCCGAAGAGTTACACAACAAATTTCCAGAGAAACACTTGAACAGGTTAATAAGGGAATTGTTTCGAAAATTGCCGAAAGAATTTCTTTAAAAAATGTAGAAAGTATTTATAGGAAAAAAAGAAATCTAAAATCGATGGAATTCCGTCATAAATATTCTTGGATTTTTTCCCCGGAGTTTTCCTATGGGACTTCTCCGGAAATTTTTCTATGAATTCCTCCAGGGCTTTTCTTTAGGAGTTCACTCAAACGTTTCTTCCAAAATTCCAAATGCAGGAGCATTTTTTTTTCACAAAGATTCGGAGACTCTTTCAGAAATTACCCCAGAAACTTTTCAGAAATTATAGTTTGATTTTTTCCAGAAGTTCCTTCAGAATGAAAATTCTCAAGAAATTCTTTTGGAGTTTACCCACTATTTTTTTCAGGTAGGTATTCTTCCACGCTGTAAAAATTATCCCAAAATCAATTGATTCGCATTTTTAAGGAATTTTTCGAGACTTTTTTTACATTTTACCTGCAGAGGGTTCTTCAGTTCTTTTGTTTTCAAAAAATCCTCTATGAATATTTCAAGTATCCTTTCAGAAATTCCTCAAGCATTTTTTTTCCGTGGAACTACTTGCAGAGTTCCTCCAGAAGTCTTTCGAGATGTTTTCAGAGAAGTAAGAAGGTGTCTTAGGTTGTTTCTTCAGGTATTATTCTAGGTATTATCGTTGGCATTCATTGCTTCAGGGAGTTTCTGTGTAGGCTTTTCTCTTGAAAACTTCTAATAATTTCTTTTCGGTGTTTTCTTGGGCATCTCCGATAGCTTTTGAAGCATGCTGTGAAACAATCCTCCATGGATTTCTTGAAGAGTTAATCAGTATTTTTTGTGCAATTTCTGGAACTTCTGAAAAATCCTAGAAGTAACATCTGAACAGATTTTGCAGATATATCTAAAGACATTCCAGGAGATTTTTCTGATGGAACCACAAGACCAAACAAAACTCTTCGTATGAATTTCTCAATTATTTTTTGGAGAAGCCCTGGGAAGAATTTGCGAAGCAACCTGCAGAATTTGTAAACGAAAACTTCATGGGAAAAGTTTCAAAAAAATCGGTTGCTGAAACTCCTGAAGAAACAACTAGGACTAGGACTAGAACTAGTACTAGGACTAGGACTAGGACTAGGACTCAGACTAGAACTAGGACTAAGGCTAGGACTAGGAACAGTACTAGGACTAAGTTTGGAACTAGGTCTAGAGCTAGGATTAAAACTAGAACTAGCACTAGGACTAGAACTAGGACTAGGACTAGGACTAACACTAGGACTCAGACTAGAACTAGGACTAGGTTTAGAACTAGAGCTAGGACTAGGAATAAAACTAGAACTAGGACAAAGACTAGAACTAGGACTAGGGCTAAGGCTAGGACTAGGACTAGACTAGACCACAGATAGCAGGCATCCAAGTCCTGCTTTTTTGTGAGAAATCTATAAAGATAAAGCAAATTCTCAAAAAAAATCAGGAGTTCCAGCTGGAATCCCTGAAAGACACCCTGAAGAAATATTGGAATGAATCTTCGGTAGAATCCCTGAAAGAATCTTAGGAAGTTTTTTTGACTGAATCACTGGAAGTATACCCGAAAAAGAAATACCAAGGAAATTACTGAAGCAATCCTAGGTGGTATTTCTTGAGAGAACATTCTTTCCTGAAGAAACTTCTCGGGAAACCCTTGGTCGAGTTCTGAGAAGAAAAATACTGAGGGATTTATAGGAACATTTCTTGCGAAATTTTTCAAATAAATTATTGGGTAATTTTTTGAAAGTATTCCTGGAAGAATTTTTAGATGAACATCTGAAAAAACAAATCCCGAAGAAATACCTGAAAAACGCAAAGATAAGCGGCTGAAAAAGTCCCTAGAAAAAAAAAACTCTAGAGATAGTTTTGATTGGAGTTCTGATGAAATTTCTAGGAAGTAATATTTAAGAAACTATTGGAGTTATCTTTAGAAATAATGCCACCTAAATTTCTGAGGAAATATTTGGAGGAATATCTGTAGGAAATCCTGAAGGGCTCTCAGTATGAACTGCTGCAACAATCTTTGGAGTAATTCCTACCTAAATCACTGGTAATAGTATTGCGAGAGTCTCTGGAGGAATTTCTGCAGGATTTTCTGAATGACTCCCTTAATAAATGTCTGGATATTTCCCGTGGGAATTTTCAATGGAATGCGTAGAGAAATTCGTGAACAAATATATGGTGGATTGAGGAAATAGTTAAACGAATTTCTGAAGGAACATCTGGAAAAAAATCTCAAGAAAACACTAGAAATTTTTTTTGGAAAACATTTAAACAATGTTTAAAGAAAGCCCTGTAAAAATTGTGAAGAAGAAAATTTCCGATGATTTTTTTAACGAATCTCTTGAAAGATTCCTGGGAGGGTTCACAGAAAGTATTCATAGAAATCTACCTAAATAAGTTCTCGGAGAAATTTCTGGAGAAAATTATCAGGAAATCTAAAATAAACCCTGGAGAAATTTCTTGAAGAATCCCTGCAAGAATTTCTAAAAAAAATCGCCACAGGAGTTTCTGAAACAAACTTTGATAGATTTCAAGGCCAAATTTCACTAGTAATCTCTGAAGGAATCTATGGACTGGACTTGGAAGAAGTAAAGAACTTTTGAAGGATAACCAAAAAAAATTATAAAATCCCTGTAAGAACTGCAGAAGAAATTTTTGTAAAATTTCTGAAAGTCTGTGACACTTTTTCTCAAAAAAAAAAAAATCCTTGGTTAAATTATTGAAAGAACCTTTGTTTTTTTTCTAGGAATTCTGAAAGTATTTCCGAAGAAATCCATGTACGATGTACTGAAAGAATTTCCGAAAAAATACCTGGAGGATTCTTTGATGATTTTTTGAAGATATCAAGAATCAAGAAATCCCTGGAGAAAATTCCCGAATGAATCCTTGAATGTTTTTAAAAAGTCTGTAGCGGATTTACAGGTGCAATTTGTTGGGTAATCCTTGAATAGATGTCTGAAGAAATTCCGGGGAATCCCCTAAAATATTTCTGAAAATATTTCGTTCACGTTTACCTCCGACATATTTTTCAGGAATTATCTGATGATTTCTTTGAAAATTTCTACGAAATGTTATTAAGGAAATTCTTTGGGAGTTTTTTTTTGGAATCTGTCTGGTGATTAGCTTACCAATTTTTCCGATGATGTATTCAGCACATATTCTTGCATTTCCTTCAGGAATTCGAAGAATAACCTTAAGAAATTAATCCGAAAACTCCTATGAAATTCATTCAGAAATTTCTTCGGAAAATCTTTTGAAAATTCATTCGGAATTGTCATGGAAACTCTTTCGGAATTTTCCTTGTATAAAGTTATGAGATTACCGGATGAATTACTTAAGAAATTCCCGTTTTTTTATCTGTATTAACAAGATTTTTATCCCTAGGCTAGTTCATCTCGGGACCCACGTTTTACTTCCCTCCGAAGGAAAAACTCACATTTTGAGAGTTTGTCGGGAGTGGAATTCGATTCCAGGTCCTCGGCGTGATAGTCACGTGCTTTAACCATCACATCAGGTCCGCTCCACTATTCCCGGGTTGCCTAAAAGAACTGGTAGAGGAATTTTAAAATAATTTAGCGGAGGAATTCTTAAAAAAAGTGGAAAGAATAACTCCTATTGGAATTTTTGGAGGAAATCTTGAAAAAAATACCAGAAAGTGATTAAAGAAACTGCCTTAAAATTGCTATAAGAATTTCCTTAGAAAATTCTCAACGAATATCCAAACAAACTGTCAGAGGAGTTGTTGAAAGAGTTACCTGAGAAATTCCGAAAAATAAAACTGTTAAGAAAGATTCTGGGCAAATGCCGAAAAGAACCGCCAGAAGAATTGCTCGTATATAAATCGGAGTTGTTTCCTATTGGGCACTGCATAAAATTCTCTCCTTCTCTTTCACTCTTGCAGAAATTTTGTAAACAACAAGGCCAAGAAACGTCAAAATCCCATACAAAATCAAAACAATGCAGTGCCCTATACAACTACAGTCTAGACTCCTACTACACGGTTGCTTCAGGGGTGCAGGAATCCGGGTTGTAGGATTCCCATACCCAAGTAACAATGATAGCTGAATTACAGCTTATTCAGCCAAAATGATCAAAAACAAGCTTAACAGCGGCTTATTCATCTATTGTACAACGATAATGTTTGTTGCATAGCTTATGGGATTTCGCCTAGTTGGGGGTGTGAGCGAATATCTGTGGCGTTTTACAAGATAGCGTCATACTTTCTTTGGCGATGTTGTAGTACTAGAATAGATCTATCACATAATGCCAACTAACATCCAGTTAGTTGGCAATTTGGCCGCTAGAGGCGCCATGTAGAAGTGGTTGCTATGTACACTCGCCAGTAGAAGCACTCATAAGTGTTTCTACTCCAGGGCCGGATGTACCACATTTTACTGCTCTATCTCGGGATTCAATGTAGATAGAAAAGTGTCGTCTTCGGCAAAGTTCTTTAGGAAGGCAGGAGCTATCTGTTGATCTGTTGATTAATCATTTAGTTGATGATTTCGTCGCTATGTGGCGCTTGTTGTCAAGTAAAATTTTAAACTTCTCTAGCCCGCGATCCAGGGCAAATAGAAAAGTGTCGTCTTCGGGAAAGTTCTTCAGGAAGACAACATCTATCTAGTGCTTCAACATGTAGTTGGTGATTTCGCCGCTAGGTGGAGCTAGTCCAAGTAAAGTTTTAAACTTCTCTATCTTGGGATCCAGAGCAGATAGAAAAGTGTCATCTTTGGCAAAGTTCTTCAGGAAGACAAAGCCTATCTGGTGATTCAACAATTAGTTTGAGATTTCGCCACTAGGTGGCGCTTGTTGTCAAGTAGAGATCCAAACTTCTCTATCTCGGGATCCAGAGCAGATAGAGAAGTGTCGTCTTCGGCATACTGTATGCTGGAAGTCAACTAAAGGATTTCCTCAAAAAACTGCCGGAGGAAAAAATAAAACACGTAAATTTCGTGCTTTAAAAAATGAGCTTCTTTTTATTAGACTGCTACAAAAAGAAACAGAACTCTGACTCGGCCTGAACAGGGCACGTCTGTTATATATTAGTGCTGTATTGACTCACGAGGCTAATATTAGTGCCATGTGGTTACTTGGACAATCGATACATTATGTGAAGTGAACCTCTGTCAGATTGGAGCAAAAAATCATAGATTTACAAGAATAGGAATCTGCTTGATAAGCCGTTGTTCTACTGTGACACATATACCGACGACCCCTGTGTTCCAGTGCAAAACCGTGCGGAGCACTAGAAATTGACAGCAATCAGCAGCTTGGCCTCCTGCGCTCCATTATCGCCGCAGCTGGTCAGCATGATGTTATCAACCGTGTCGTCCAATCGGCACAGAACATAGGAGCTTCATCCCCTTGTCCTGTTGTGTCATCTACTAGCTGTAGGTGGCAGCACCAGCACCAGCACCGTCACAGGACTTTCCGACTTGGACATCCGGATAGTGGGGCACCCCCACCTACGATGAAGAACATGCAGATTAAGTTATCGTACATTTATTATGCTTGTGACGTCGTTCTCCGATGCTCTGATGCTCTGATGCTGATGACGATGATGCGCCTATAGTGGAGGAACCAAGGAGGCGAGCGTATAAGTCACACACGAACTCACACATAGTCAAGCATGGCCAACTTTGTCTCGGTGATTTGGTTCATTTGGTTCAGCGGGCACTGCCGTGCCGTCGTCAGCGCAGCATGAAAAACCCCGACCTCGTGGTGGAAAAGCGGACTGCCACCGGTAGGTGGCGGTAAATGCGCACGGTGTCGCTGCCGAGAAATATGATAAGATAGAGAAGCTCTCAATGGGCCTTTTCATTTGACGTCTTAAATCAGCTGATTTTTCGGGCGTTTGACAGTTCTTCTATGAAGATGACATGTTCGTGTTAGCAGCTGTTGTTCAAACTTTGTAAACAAATGCATGCACGGATCTGTCACATGAAAAGGCCTATCTCCGGGAAAACGAGAAAAAATGGTGCAGTAGCAGCAGCAGCGGCAATACAGTGCGGGAAATAAATATAAAGACAAAATGGTTTCTTTCTCTCAGTGAGAGTAACTTGAGCAACACGCATATCAATGAATATGTATTGAAAGCACAAATGTTCATAACCGGTTCATTCACTTACAGCATGTGTGTGTGTGTGACAAGATTCGATTGTTGATCTCATCTTCAAAGGAAATAAATATAAAGACACAGTTCACCGCCTGACTGTCTTTTCCCGTGGACGTGTTGTGGTTGCGTAAGACTTCAAATTTTTGTTTGTTTTCTTTGAAATTGGTACTTTAAGGAATACGTGCACTGTTTTTATTAGATAAATGTTGTTCATTATGTTTTTTGTTGTTGGATATGCAGGGAAAATGCTGAAAAACAAGCGATTGACTGAATTCGAGCGAGGACAAGTAACTGCCCTCCGTGAACAAGGTCTGACTCTTCGGGAAATTGGCAGAAGAATAGGAAGGAGTAAGGATGTCGTGCATAATTACCTACGGTTGGGTAAGAAATATGCCACTAAGAAGTCACCCGGACGTCCGTCTATTCTGACACCGAGGATGAAGAGGGAAATCAAACAACTTGCAGTACATCAAAGGCTGTGTCCGAGTGCCATCAAAGCGGAAATGAATCTTTCTGTTTCTAAACGTCGGATATGTCAGATTTTGAGTGAAGATCCCAATATTTCCTTTAGGAAAACGGCACCTGCACCAAAACTTCTTGAACGTCATAAGAAGGCCCGTTTTGCCTTTGCTGAAAAATACCAGTTCTGGGAGGATGAATGGTCTAATGTGGTGTTGAGTGATGAAAAAAAGTTCAAACTAGATGGACCGGATGGTTTTAGCAGTCGCTGGTGTGATGAAAGGCAAAACAGACCAACTAAAGAAAAAAGGAATTTTGGTGGAGGTAGCGTTATGATTTGGACAGGATTTAGCGTATATGCAAAGACACCCGTTTGCTTCATTTCAACACGGATGAACTCGGAAATGTATTGCCAGCTTCTGGAGGAAGTTCTTATTCCATTTGCTGAAAATGAGATGGATGAGAACATGATCTTTCAACAGGTTATCGCTTCTTGTCATGCATCGGTAGCAACAAAAGACTTCTTGGACTTCCATAACATCCCTGTGCTAGAATGGCCGGCATGCAGTCCCGATTTGAATCCAATCGAGAATGTTTGGGGCTTGCTTTCTCGCAAAGTTTATTGTCAAGGAAGAAAGTATGACACGGTGAAAGAATTAAAGTTAGCGATTCAGGATGAATGGTCTAAACTTGATCCGAATGAATTGAAATCGTTCATTACTTCTATGCCAAAACGTTTGCAAGAGGTTATTTCTAGAAAGGGAAATGCAATAAATTATTAATTTGTTATTTTCTTGAATTGGAATTCGATAAATAAAAAATAATGTTGAAATAATTGATCTTGTCTTTATATTTATTTCCCATGAGAAAAAATAAACTTTTAAATTGTTTTGAAATGACTCGCCTCAAAGGGAAAACTACTGATGATGAACATTTTACTTGCTGCTGAACATGTATTGGAAAGCATTTGGTTTACACAGAATCGATTGAAAAATGAAAAATTTCAGAAAGTAGTTTGTCTTTATATTTATTTCCCGCACTGTAGAATGGCAGTTTTATGCACGAATGCTTGAGCCCTGTACCAACTCTGGATGCCTGGCAGTGACTGCTGCTTACTGCTGCCTGCCTACTACCCTACTGGTTCTGCTGGTCAAATGATAAGACCCCTACCAGGAGGGGTGGGATGAGGCAAAACCGTTCGAGTGTGGAATATATTAAATTTATCATTTGCATTCCATTCAGGCGGTCTTACTTGGACCGGGCTCACACGAGAAGAACACTCCAACGGCAGCAACGCGACACGAGCGAGGCATACATGCAGGCGAACGATGAAAAATATACTTCGGAAGCCCACTGAGGCTACACTAGTACTAGTTAGTTAAGGACTAGCAGGATGGGAAAGTTGGAAAAGACAGTGTTTAGCAAACTAGCCTGCTTGTCAACAGAAGCCGCACGCATACAAACGGTAATCTAGTTAGCCGTTGCTCGGGGCGATTTTGCGCTGGGGACGTGGCTTCTGTGATTTCATTATTAGGAATTATTTCTTATGTTCTTGGAAGGCGGTCGGCCGGCACTTGACGTGCCTCTTTAGCTGGGTGGCTGCTTTGAATTATGTCATATATGATGAATGCTGCAATCAGAATGTCTTTCATAAGGATCAATGTTATGGAAATTTTCAATGCTTTCTAGAAATGATTGGCTCTGTGCAGGGTCTAGTCTAGTCTAGTCTAGTCTAGTCTAGTCTAGTCTAGTCTAGTCTAGTCTAGTCTAGTCTAGTCTAGTCTAGTCTAGTCTAGTCTAGTCTAGTCTAGTCTAGTCTAGTCTAGTCTAGTCTAGTCTAGTCTAGTCTAGTCTAGTCTAGTCTAGTCTAGTCTAGTCTAGTCTAGTCTAGTCTAGTCTAGTCTAGTCTAGTCTAGTCTAGTCTAGTCTAGTCTAGTCTAGTCTAGTCTAGTCTAGTCTAGTCTAGTCTAGTCTAGTCTAGTCTAGTCTAGTCTAGTCTAGTCTAGTCTAGTCTAGTCTAGTCTAGTCTAGTCTAGTCTAGTCTAGTCTAGTCTAGTCTAGTCTAGTCTAGTCTAGTCTAGTCTAGTCTAGTCTAGTCTAGTCTAGTCTAGTCTAGTCTAGTCTAGTCTAGTCTAGTCTAGTCTAGTCTAGTCTAGTCTAGTCTAGTCTAGTCTAGTCTAGTCTAGTCTAGTCTAGTCTAGTCTAGTCTAGTCTAGTCTAGTCTAGTCTAGTCTAGTCTAGTCTAGTCTAGTCTAGTCTAGTCTAGTCTAGTCTAGTCTAGTCTAGTCTAGTCTAGTCTAGTCTAGTCTAGTCTAGTCTAGTCTAGTCTAGTCTAGTCTAGTCTAGTCTAGTCTAGTCTAGTCTAGTCTAGTCTAGTCTAGTCTAGTCTAGTCTAGTCTAGTCTAGTCTAGTCTAGTCTAGTCTAGTCTAGTCTAGTCTAGTCTAGTCTAGTCTAGTCTAGTCTAGTCTAGTCTAGTCTAGTCTAGTCTAATCCGAAAAGCGAAGCCGTTTTCAATGAGCATTGAACGATTCTGATTGGAACTAACCCCGATTTAGTGTCTAAATTCTCGAACCTTGTGAATTTAGTTCACCGGTGGATGAGCCCATGGACTTATCCACCGATTAACTGGATTCACTCGGTCCGACAATTTTGACACTAGAGCGGAGCCGTTACCAATAAGAATTAGAGGACTCTAATTGGAAATGACCTCGCTCTAGTGTCAAAAATCTCGGACCGAGTGAATTCGGTTCACCGCTAGATAAGTTCATTCTTGTTGCCTACGAGTTTGCTTCAACTTATCCACCGATGAGCCGAATTCACTCGGTCCGAGAGTTTTGACACTAGAGCGAGGCCATTTCCAATTAGCATCGTTCAGTTCTGATTAGAAACGACCCTAGCCAAGTGGCACAATTCGCGGACCGAGTGAATTCTGTTCATCGGTGGAAAAGTCCATTAGACATTTCATCTTCATTTAGATGAAGCTTTAGAATCCAGCTGAATGTGGATAAGAAGTACAATAAGAATGCAAACAGATTGGTTTCTCCATTATTAGTTGGTAAATCTTATACTAACCAATTGAAAACAAACTCACTCAAATTTACATATTTCGAAATTGATAAGACATCTTCAATTGCGTCAGTCTTCATCACCGTGAGCTGCGGTCCTGACTGGCGTGCGTCCACTGGGTCGCAATGCGATTGAGCTTTCCGGAAAGATGAACAAGTAATATGTGCAGCAATAACCGAAAACGCCAACCCATTTGTGTCACTGGCATACGGACCTAGCTTTTTGCAATCGTAATCATCGAGCCATTTTAAAATACAGTCCATAGGCCAGGGGAAGTGGTTCACCTAGGATGAACCAAACGTCAAATCCACTTTTTCTTTTCATAGAGGCTCTATGAAAAGAAGAAGTTGTTTTGACATTTGGTTCATCCAAGGGTGCTCCCTTATAGACATAACCACCGAGTGACCTGAATTCACTCGATGTGAGAATTCGGACACAAGAGCGGGGCCGTTTCAAATCAGAATTGGTATGCCCCGCTCTCGTGTCAAATTCTCGAACCGAGTGAATTCAATCACCGGTGGATCAGTGCAAACACAAATTATTCTCCGAGTGAACCGAATGCATTCGTTCCGAGAATTTTGATACTACAGTAGGACCATTTCCAATCAAAATCGTCCAGTTCTGATTGGAAACGGTTTCGCTCTTATTTCAAAGTTCTCGATCCGAGTGAATTTTGTTCACCAGTGGATAAGTCCATGGACTCATTCACTGATGAACAGAATTCACATCGCCCGAGAATTTTGACACCTGAGCGGGGCCATTTTCAATAGGAAAGTCTAAATTCTGACTGGAAATGGCTGCATCCTAGTGCCAAAATTCTCGGGCCGAGTGAATTCGGTTCATCCATTGGCCATGGGCCAAGAATTTACAAGGAAAATCTACTTTTCTCAACAATAGACGAGTGCACCGATGAACTGAATTCATCGCGGTCCTAGAATTTTGACACTAGAGCGGGGCCATTCCCAATCAGAATAGACGAGTGCACCGATGAACTGAATTCATCGCGGTCCGAAAATTTTGACACTACAGCGGGGTCGCTTCCAATCAGAAGTGACCGATTTCCAATCAGAATTGAACAATTCTGATTGGGAACGACCCCGCTGTAGTGTCAAAATTCTCGGACCGCGATGAATTCAGTTCATCGGTGCACTCGTCTATTGTTCAATTCTGATTGGAAATCATGCACTTCTGATTGCAAGTGGCCCCGCTCTAGTGTCAAAATTCTCGGACCGCGATGAATTCAGTTCATCGGTGCACTCGTCTATAAGTTCAGCTATGTTCATCCAATACATCACAGTTCATCTAACCACCGATAAACAGAATTCACTCCGCCCGAGAATTTTGACACCAGAGCAGGGCCATTTCTAATCAGAATCGCCCAATTCTGATAAGAAATGGCACCGCTCTTGTGTCAAAATTCTCTGACCGAGTGAATTCGGTTCATGGATGGATAAGTCCATGGATGTATTCACCGATGAATAAAATTCACTCGATCTGAGAATTTTGACACTAGAGCGGGGCTGTTTCCAATCAAAATTGAACGATTTTAATTGCAATTGACCTCGCTCTAGTGTCAAAATTGTCGGACTGGGTGGATTCCCAAGTAACATTTTATAGTTGAATAGGCTAGAAGAGGCACTTAGAACCACCGTAAAACCAAAGTAAAATATATAAGGTTTTATTACGGCTTTCAAAACCTCTTCAAGACCATTCAGCCATAATAATGTTCCTTGGGTTCTGTACATCTGTGGCATTCACCGATGAACCGATGAATTCATCGCAGTCCGAGAATTTTGAAACTAGAGCGAAGCCATTTCTTATCAGAATTGTTCAATTCTGATTGGAAACCATTCAATTCGCATTGGAAACGGCCCCGCTCTAGTGTCAAAATTCTCGGACCGCGATGAATCGGTGGATAAGTCCATAAATTGATCCAGCTGCATTTCATTTCCCTCGTTTACCATTTACTTTAGAAAAACATTCGTTTGTCAGTGAAGTCAGCATTACCACCCGCAGATGCAAAACCATTTGCATACAAACATTGGCACGGTATCGCCACTGCACCATATCGCCCACACTGAATTCGAGAGAAATTTCCATCTTTCCATCGCCGCCACCGCAGTGGTGCAGGGTGATCGGTTTGCGATGCGTCATTTTTGTGCGAACCATGACAGATGGGCGTGTGCGGTTTCTCGGTTTCTCGTTTACCGCTCGAAAGAACGAGTAGGTAATCGCCAAATGGTTCTCCTCGGTGTTTCCCGAGCGAGATGGTGTAACTTGATACGTTGATGTCAATTTCTGTTGGATTTTTGTTACTCATCTATAATGAACTAGATGAAAAAGTTCATCCATAACCCATGGACATATCCAGCGATGAACCGAATTCACTCGGTCCAAGAATTTTGACACCGGGGCCGTTTTCAGTCGGAATTGGACGATTCTGATTGGAAATGGCGCCGCTCTATTGTCAAAAATCCCAGACCGAGTGAATTCTATTGGGGACTACGAAGGTGATGATTTTGTTTGCGGTTTTCTGTGAGAAAGTGAAGGAGGGAAGATTTTTTGCTTTTTTTTCACTCATACTCCCATAAGAAACCCCGTAGGAAGAAAGAGTGTTTCCCGGCTCATCAACCTTCGTAGTCCCCAATTCATTGGAGGGATAAGTCTACACTCAGAAATAAAAGTATACACGGAATTACTATTATTTATGCATTTTGTATCCGCATCTCTCTCTCTCTCTTTCTGTTTTCATGCTATCTGCCGTTTAGCCTGGGTTGAAGAGAAGTATTTCGTCAACCCAGACGAAGCACTAGATAGCATGAAAACAGAGAGAGTGAGAGAGATGCGGATACAAAATGCATAAATAATAGTAATTCCGTGTATACTTTTATTTCTGAGTGTATAGGCCAGAGGAAATAGTTCACCCAAAATCAAGGAGGATGAACTAATAGTAAAGAAAGAGCAAATATCAAAATGAAATTCTACTTTTCTCAACGATCAGTTCTTCCACTTTGGAGTGAACTCGGTTCATCGGTGAATAAATCCATACTGTTTTTAAATGACTATTTATTACAAACCCATAGGGGAGCGCCCTTGGACGAACCAAATGTCATAACCACTTTTCATAGAGACTCTATGAAAAGAAAAAGTGGTTTTGATGTTTGGTTCATCCTAGGTGAACCACTTTCCCTGGTCTATTGAGTTCCACCAGCTTACTTGAAATCTACATTTTCTCAGTAAGTTCATCCACATTCATCTAAGCCGTGTAGCCGTTCTTTTTCAAACATAAATTCATCCCATTAATTTTCAATGAGCATGGACTTATCCACCGATGAACCGAATTCATCGCGGCCCGAGAATTTTGACACTAGAGCGGGGTCTTTCCAATAAGAATTGAACGATTCTGATTGGGAATAGAGGAGTGCATCGGTGAACTGAATTCATCGCGGTCCGAGAATTTTGACACCAGAGCGGGGCCGCTTCCAATCAGAAGTGAACGATTTCCAATCAGAATTGAACAATTCTGATTGGGAATGGTCCCGCTCTAGTGTCAAAATTCTCTGACCGCGATGAATTCGGTTCATCGGTGGATAAGTCCATTCTGCTCTGTTCTACGTTCACTAGCAATAAATTCGTCTGCACATGGACTTATCCACCGATGAACCGAATTCACTCGGTCCGAGAATTTTTAAAACTCGAGCGGGGCCATTTCCAATCAGATTCGATAGATTCTGATTGGAAACGGTCAAACGGGTGTCAACATTCTCGGACCAAGTGAACTCGGTTCATCAGTGCATAAGTCCATATCATCTTAGATTGCAGAAACAGTCCTTATTTTGAAATTCCATTTTCCTCGGGCATCTTTTTTCCCATCAGACGAAAAAGTGCAATTGCCATACACCTACAATGAAACGAATACGCGGACCACATCGTGAAACAATGGAAACGGTTATGACCGTTATCATCACCCACTTTTGTCGTATCATCACCCGACAAGTGATGGGGCGGTCGGTGGTCGAATTGTCCCATATTTTGGATTTTCGCGTGTGTCGTGTTGGGCTTATCGACCATCATCAGGTGGAAGATCTAATGTGCCGTCATGATATGATGATGGTTAAGTTTTTCATTCAGCTTTTTCGGAGGACTTGCAGTTGTGATGAATGATTCATGAATGATTGGATGAACCAAATGTCAGAACCACTTTTTCTTTTCATAGAGTTTCTATGAAAAGGAAAAGGTGATATGCCGTTTGGTTCATCCAAGGTGAACAACTTTCCCTGGATTATTGACTTATCCACCGATGAGCCGAATTCATCGCGGTCCGAGAATTTTGACACTAGAGCGGGGCCGTTCCAATCAGAATTGGACGATTCTGATTGGAACAGACCCCGCTCTAGTGTCAAAATTCTCGGACCGCGATGAATTTGGTTCATCGGTGGATAAGTCCATGGACTTATCCACCGATGAACAGAATTCACTCGGTCCGAGAATTTTGACACTAGAGCGGGACCATTTTCAATTAGAATAGTCAAAATTATGATTGGAACTGACTCCGCTCTAGTGTCAAAATTCTCGGATTGAGTGAATTCTGTTCATCGGTGGATAAGTCCATGGATTTATTCACTAATGAACAAAATTCATTCCATCCGAGAATTTTGGCACTCGAGTGGAGCCATTTCCAATCAGAATCGTCCAATTCTGATTGGAAAATGCTCCGCTCTAGTTTCAAAAATTTCGGAGCGAGTGAATTCAGTTCATCGGTGGATAAATCCATTTACCATAATCATCTACTTTTTTCTCATCTTTCAGATAACAATCAACGCCAAATGGTTTGGATTTGGCATCGGAAATGAAAAAAAGTAACTCGAAGTATGCCATGTTGTTCATCTTCGAAATCATCACACAATGAACAAGACCTACTTACTGGTAGCGTACCATTCACTTTAGCATCAGCAGCCGCTCATATGCAAAATGGTCTCGATCGGAAGTGGGCGAACCCAACTCGGGAGAAGGTTTTTCGGAAAAATAGAATCTGTTGACACTTGCAGCAATGATATAGGTGGGTTGGTATAGCTGCATCGGACGACCACCAATGGACTGACCAGCCGCACTCATCATCGAACGAAAGCGAGGCGGCGGTTCTTCTGTTGATGAAGTCGATGATGATGACGCCGGCCATTCATCCCAGTAGTCGGGAACATCTTCCAGCACCATGGCGTTGACGGTATAGAACGATGGACGGCCAGCGTGTAGATTCGCATCTAGATTGTCGTTCATCGATGCTCGGAGGGGGGTTCATCCGGTGTGAAGGTGGTGGAAAATACTGAACACTGAGAGAACTTGCCGTATGATTGTGGTAAGATTTACTTATGCAATATCATTGTTATTTCTTTGAGCTCTGGACTTATCAACCGATGAACAAAATTCACTCGATCCGCGGAATTTTCACACTAGAGCGGGGCCATTTCCAATCAGAATTGGATGATTCTTATTGGAAATAGCTCCGCTCTAGTGTCAGGATTGTCTGAACGAGTGAATTTTATTCATCGGTGGAAAAGTTCATTCAGGAGAACTGGATGAATATGGATGAATTCATCGTTGAAAAATGTTGGGTTTTTTCTTATTGATGCGTTCGCTGAATAATTCGCTAAAACAGTGGCATGGGCGCGGCTAGATTTGAAAAATTCCTTCCTGGGAGTGAGTTGTTCGAAGTAAAGTAAAGTAAACATTGGTTAGAGTGTGGCTAGATTCACTGCCGAGAAATTCGTAGATAAATCTACGTGTAGGCCAGTGCAGGAAGATAAGGAAAAGTAGATTTTCTCAACGATGACTTCATCCATATTCACCCAGTTTCGACAGGCTATCGTATGGATATAGACGAGTGCACCGATGAACTGAATTCATCGCGGTCTGAGAATTTTGACTTGATTTCCAATCAGAATTGAACAATTCTTATTGGAAATGGCCCCGCTGTAGTGTCAAAATTCTCGGACCACAATGAATTCAGTTCATCGGTTCACTTGTCTATATCGTCCGGTGAACTGAATTCACTCGGCCCGAGCATTTTGGCACTAGAGCGGAGCCACTTCCAATCAGAATCATCCAATTCTGATTGGAAACGGGCCCGCTCGAGTGTCAAAATTCTCGGACCGAGTGAATTCGGTTCATCGTTGTATAACTCCATTGGGCATTTCGTGTTTGCATATTGTGACTTTATTAAGTGGTTTAAAGATAATTTATTTAAATCGCCAAAGAGTTTTGCCTCCGTGCATGCCGATGTGGAAAACGGTCCAATGGTTGGTCCAGTCTCATTTTATCGCCGGTTCGTAGCTTCTCCCTCCCTGTTGCAAGAGAAAAGGGATAAATGCATCTGATGATTTGGCACTTCCTGCTAGAAACATGTGTCCGTGTACAACGACCAGGAATATTATACGCGAGAATAAATATATTTAAAAAAAAATTTAGAAAATTTCACTGGCCTATAAATATTAACTAATTTGTAAACTCGGACACAGGTTTTCACGAACTTATTCACTGATGAACCAAATTCATCGCAGTCCGAGAATTTTGACGCTAGAGCGGGGCCATTTCCAATCAGAATCGTTCAATTCTGATTGGAAATCGTTCAATTCTGATTGGGAACGGCCCCGCTCTGGTGTCAAAATTGTCGGACCGCGATGAACTCGGTTCATCGGTGGATAAGTCCATAGATGAGTACACCGATGAACTGAATTCATCGCGGTCCGAGAATTTTGACACTACAGCGGGGTCGCTTCCAATCAGAAGTGAAAGATTTCCAATCAGAATTGAACAGTTCTGATTGGGAACGACCCCGCTGTAGTGTCAAAATTATCGGACCGCGATGAATTCAGTTCATCGGTGCACTCGTCTATAGGCCAAGGGAAGTGGTTCACCCAAAATGAACCAAATGTGAAATCCACTTTTATTATTTCCTTTTCTCTCTTTTTTATTGAAGCTTACGACAGAAAAGTGATTTTTGTCGTGTGGTTCATCCAAGAGACCTCCCTTATGGACTTATCCACCGGCGAGAGTTTTAATACTAGTCAGGGGCCAATTCCAATCAGAATCGTGTAATTCAAAATTTCAAAATTCTTGGACAGAGTGAACTCGGTTCATCGGTGGATAAGTCCATAAGGGAGGTATCTTGGATGAACCTGCAAATTTAAACACTAAAGCCGTTTCCAATCAGAATTGAACGATTCTGATTGGAAGTGGCCTCACTCTAGTGTCAAAATTCTCTGACCGCGATGAATTCAGTTCATCAGTGGATAAGTCCATGAGTCATTTCACCCCACCAGCCCATTGGAACCGTTTTCTCGTTCGATGCATAGATTTATGAGACGGACAGTTCGCTCTGTAGCTGAAGCTCGGCCGTATGCGATTCGGTAAGAGCCCTAAAGGCACTCGGAGGGGGAGGGGGGGGGGGTCGATGTCAGTTGAGGACGGCAAGCCCGTCCGACCCAACCGGCAGGCAACGGAAGGTTTACGAACTGATGAAGTTCAAAGCCTGCTGCCCGGCGGACTGAAAAATGTGGATAATTTATAATATAATTGATTTTGCGTCTTTTATGATGTGCTTTAGAATTCATTAGATGGGAATTCGATTAGGTTTGTTGTTGACGAAGAACGGGAGGGGGTTGCCTTCAGGGGTGGTTGACAAGTTGCTCGTTCACAGTGCTCTGTTACTGACAGTTACTAGTGAAGCATATAGACTAGAGGAACTGGATGAACGTGCATGAACTTATCGTTGGAAGAAACTAGATTTTCCATGAAAATCTAATTTTCTTGAAGATAACTTTATCCTCAATCATATATGCTTCTCTGGATGGACTGTGTGGATCAGTGGATAGATGAACCAGATTCATCGCGGTTCGAGAATTTAGACACTAGAGTGGGGCCATTCTCAATCAAAATTGCTAAATTCTGAATGGAAATCGTTCAATTCTGATTGGAAACGTCCACGCTCTAGTGTCTAAATTCTCGAACCGCAATGAATTCGGTTCATCGGTGGGAATGGCGCTCTGGTGTCAAACTTCTCGGACCGCGATGAATTCAGTTCATCGGTGTATTCGTCTATAGACGAGTGCACCGATGAACATTGAGTTCACTGAGCCTGAAAATTTTTGACAGCACAGCGGGGTCGACTCTCAACAACTTCTACTCAGAGAAGCATCACCAAAATGCGCTGATAATTTTTTTTCTTTGATTTCTTACATGAATTTTCATTTAAAACGATGCATATGCATATAGTTAATACACTAGCCCATATTTTTGCAACTTCATCGCGAAAACTAGATGCAATAAATTAAACAAATTTTCAGCTGGGTACAAGTTGTTGAGAGTCGACCCCGCTGTGGTGTCAAAATTCGCTGCCCGAGTGAACTTTTAGCGGGCGGTGCACTCGTCTATTGACTGGCCTATGGACTTATCCATCGGTGAACCGAATTCACTCGGTCCGAGAATTCCGACCTAGAATCGTTCAATTCATTTGGTTCATCCAAGGGCTCTCCCCTATCGACTTATCCACCGATGAACAAAATTCACTCGATCCGTGAATTTAGACACTAGAGCAGGACCATTTCCAATCAGAATCGTCCAGTTCTGATTGGAATTAGCATCGCTCTAGTGTCAAAATTCTCGGGCCGAGTGAATTCAGTTCATCGGTCGATAAGTCCATAATCAAGCATCAACTGAATTCATTTGATTCCTCTGTGACGAATGAAAAACTGGTACAAAACTGAATATTGTTTTCAATTCTTCCTTCCAAAAAGCCACCAGTCGATCCCGGAGCGACTTTTGGTGATAACCTAAACCTTTATGCCTCCCGACAGCAACACCCCGGGATAAATTTCGTACCGAATTTGTTCTCCACCACCACGTTCACACCGTAAATCCAATCACGGCAGCATCGAAGCCGGAAAAAGTCCCTCAAATGCGTTACAGTATAGTAGATAAGCTGCGTCAGTCACCTCTTGGGTTCGCTATTATCATCGATCCAATAGGGCCGATCCCCCCCGGAAGCCATAAGTAAACCCTTTCCTTCTTCCGGAGGGATGTTTTGCTCATAGCTTCTCGGTGGGATGAGTCTTAAATTTGTTTCTTTACTTTAGGTTTCAGTAATCGAGAAAGAAATCTGAGAAAGTTCAAATTTCATGTATTTTGCAGTCATGATGCACGGTCCTCATGGACTTATCCATCGATGAACCAAATTCACTCAGTCCGAGAATTTTGACACTAGAGCGGGCCGCTTCTAATCAGAACTGAACGATTCTGATTGGAAATGACCCGTTCTAGTGTCAAAATTCTTGGACCGCGATGAATTCTGTTCATCGGAGGATAAGTCCTTAGAATCTATGAACTTATCCACCGATGGACCGAATTCATCGCGATCCGAGAATTTTGACACTAGAACGGGGCCGTTTCCAATCAGAATTGAAAGATTCTGATTGGGAAAGGCCCCGCTCTAGTGTTAAAATTCTCGGACCGCGATGAATTCACTTCATCGCTGCACTCGTCTCAAGTTCACTCGTTCGTGCATCTCTGCAACCATGTATAAAAGTTCATTTTAGGTAAATACAAAGGGTTTCAATTGGTTTTGATAGGGAATTTAGAGGTTTATGAGACTGTAAAAGACAGCTTGAAAGATTTTAAGGGCGTTCCAGCATATCAGGTTTAAAGTGAGTTTCAGGCATTTCAAGGATTTTCAAAGACTTTTAAGGGGTTTCCACAGACAAACATACGTAATACTCTAATCATCAGGTATCAGGTATCAGAAGGCCGGCTCCAGAGGCACGTTATCCTCCATTTGGGACATTTGTGCCATCGCCAAAATAACAGCCTATTTCATCATCTACCTGAGGGATAAGAAAGGAAAAAGGATTTGGATGGGGATAGGGACAGGTAGGGAAATAGGAAAAATACCCTGGAAGAGGGTACTAACGCACAAGCGTACCACAATGGGTTCAAACAGCGCCCTGAAAAGGGCACTGTAATAACGCATAAAGCGAAAGAGAGCCTATAGCTCTTTACCATAGCGGGTTAAGAACGACAGAATATCCTGAAGATTCAGGTTTCTGAAGTCAGTTTCACTTAATAAGTGTTTACCGAATACTCGGAAACGCAGTTGCGCGAAAACTGGACAGTTACATATCAAATGATACGAAGTTCCATAATCGGATTCACAGCTATCACAGGCAAATGAATCAGCTTGCTGAATATTCGCCATGTGATAGCTGAGTCGGCAGTGGCCAGTCAATGCTTTGACCAGTATGCTGCAATTCTGCTTAGACAGATTAGTTAGATACTTCGCCACCCGTAGAGATGGCTCAGCACTATACAATTTGGTTTGACGACATGACTCCAAACTATTCCAATATTGTCTGTGTTGAGTGACAGCCCAGGTGTGAATCTGAAGCTTAATCCAACACTTCGATATCGGAATAGCTGGCTCAGGGCCAATGAAGTCATGTGATGCTCCAGAGCGAGCTAACTCATCAGCCAATTCATTTCCAGCGATGGAAGAATGGCCAGGTACCCATAGAAGGTGAACAGCGTTTGCTGAATTCAGCTCCTCGATTTGAGTTCGACAAGCGATAACTATCTTCGACCTGGAGTTGGCCGAAGCAAGTGCTTTAATAGCAGCCTGGCTATCTGAACAGAAGTATATTACTTTGCCCATTACGTGCTGCTGAAGTGCTGATTGCACTCCGCACATAAGAGCAAAGATTTCGGCCTGAAAAACGGTACAGTGTCTACCAAGTGAATAAGACTGATACAGCCTTAGCTCACGAGAATAAACACCAGCACCTGCTCGACCTTCGAGAAGGGAGCCATCAGTGTAACATACGATGCCGTCTGAAATACTTCTTTCCAGATAACCAGATGTCCACTCTTCCCGGGAAGGGAATTTCGTGGAAAATGTCCTATATGGAAAATTACAAGCAATTGTAAGATCACTTGGAGCAAGGACAATTTTGTCCCAATTCACCAAAAGTGGAAACAACGAGGTGTGTGTTGAACTGCGGTTCACAGGAGTTTCCTCTAGTAGACCGAGTACCCGTAACCGGTAAGTGCAAGAAAGGGCTTCTTGTTTGAGATGAATGTGTAGTGGGGCAACGTCAAAGAGAACTTCTAGCGCTGCCGTAGGAGTTGAAGAGAACGCTCCAGACATCGCCATTAAGCACATCCTTTGGAGATGGCCTAATTTTGATTGGACCGTTCTCACTTCACCCTTTTGCCACCACACAAGACATCCATAAGCCAATATTGGCCGAACCACAGTTGTGTAAATCCATTTGATATACTTGGGTTTTAGACCCCAAGTTGTACCAAAAGTACGCCGGCATTGCCCGAAGGCCATACAAGCTTTCTTGATTCTGAACTCAATGTGAGGTGTCCAGGAAAGCTTGGAATCAAGAATGACTCCAACGTACTTTACCTGTTCAGTCACATCGATTTCGGAATCAAAGAGACGCAAAGGTCGAACGCCATTACGGTTTCGCCTTTCCGTGAAAAGAACAATAGATGTTTTACTCGGATTAACCGAAAGGCCATATTGGCGACACCAACCCTCAACTACCTGAAGGGCGTTTTGCATCAGGTCGAAAAGGGTGCTGATGCACATACCAACTAACAATGTTAGGTAGTCGTCGGCAAAACCATAAGTAGGAAAACCGCTATTATTGAGTTGCCTCAATAGCGTATCTGCTACGAGATTCCACAAAAGCGGTGATAAGACTCCCCCTTGGGGGCATCCACAAACACTCAATTTCCTAATCCCTGCTAGACGCAATGTCGAGAAGAGATATCGGTTTTTGAGCATTTGGTGAATCCAATTGGAAATCATTGGAGATATACCATGACTCCGTGCGGCTTCCAATATGGCATCGAAAGGCACGTTGTCAAAGGCACCCTCGATATCTAAGAAAACACCCAAACAAGATTGCTTTTGAGCGAATGCTTTCTCGATATCGTAAACAACCTTGTGTAAAAGAGTCACAGTGGACTTACCAGATTGGTAGGCATGTTGGTTCACATGAAGAGGCACGTTGGCCAGATGAACATCACGGATATGATGATCCACAATGCGTTCTAAGCATTTCAGAAGAAAAGAGGTCAAACTGATAGGTCTGAAACTCTTTGCTTCTTCATACGACGCACGACCCACTTTCGGAATAAACTTTACAGTAATATCCCTCCAGGATTTGGGAATATACCCTGTAGCAAAACTGCAAACAAGTAGTTTTTTCAAAACATGTTTGAAATAATCAAATCCCTTCTGAAGCAAAATAGGATAAATCCCATCTGCCCCAGGAGATTTGAAAGGAGCAAAGCTATTAAGAGCCCACTCAATCGATTCTATAGTTACAATACTCCGAGCCGAAGCTAAAGAATCATAACTACAAGAAAAGACATCAGGATCATCCGAAGATGTAATATCCACACATCCAGGGAAGTGTGTGCTGAATAAGCATTCCAGAACTTCCTCATCAGAGGAAGTCAGATCGCCATTTGGCAAACGAAGTTCGTTCACCCGGAAATCCTTAGATTTCGCAAGGATTTTGTTTAACCGACTGACTTCACTCAAGCTGGAAACATTTGTACAAAGGTTTTTCCAGCCGGATCGTTCAGCAGACCGGAGAGCTTTCCTGTAGGCCTTGCGAGCCGACCTGAAAGCCTCCGAACCAGCCGAACGTCGTCTGTTCCAACTCTTTCTACATTGTTTCCTGAGTTTCGCCAGATCAGAGTTCCACCAAGGGGTTCCTCTTGTGATCTTCACAGACCGTAGAGGGCATGCTTCTTCAAAAGCTTCCATGATGAAGGTCGTTGTAGTATCAACGGCATCATCTAAATCACTTGGAGTGTCAATGGATGGTGAATATCCATGAAATTTGGCTGCAACCAAATCAGTATAAAGATCCCAGTTTGTTGACCGAGGATTCCTGAAACGCAATGTTTGCGAAGTAACATTTAAATGTTCAAAAAAGATATAGCGATGGTCAGATAAAGATTCTTCATCTGACACATGCCAATTGGTCAGCTCGTGACTAATTCTGCTAGAGCAAAGCGTTATATCTAACACTTCCTCTCTAGCAGATACCATGAAGGTTGGGCGGTTGCCTATGTTAAGTAATGCAAGATCTGTACTACTTAAGTACTCCATCAAACTGGAGCCTCTCAAGTTAATGTCTGAGCTGCCCCAGATGATATGGTGAGCATTAGCATCACTGCCAACAATTAGCGGAAGGCCTTTTGAAGTGCAGTATGCGATGACTTGTTTGAAAACATCCGTAGGGGATGGTTCATCATGTGGTAAATACACAGAACAATAGACGTATTTCCTGTTGAGGTTTCCAACAGATACATCAATTGTGATAGCACATACATCTCTGGTGGTTAGTTCAGAGATGAGTGTAGCAACTATTGCGTTGTTGACAAGCACACAGGCTCGAGGCATGACACGCGAGTTTGCCATTTCATATTTACTGAAAGTGGCAAACACCGGGTTCACAAGGTTTCCTAGATAGAAATTTCCCTTACGAAAGTAAGGTTCTTGTACCAAGGCCACTTGGGCTGTACCATTTTGCATAAGTCTGCAAAGATTGATCGTTGCTGTTCTTTTATGCTGAAGATTGATCTGAGCTATCCTAACCGTAGCCACTACCCAAACTAGGTAAGATTAAACTCTTCGCAACAGCAGCACAACAAAGAACAGCAACAATAGAACCAAATCGGTATCGATTGGAAAACGCCAAAGGCGAGGATACACAGAATACACTGTGTAAATCGCATAATGCGAAACCATATAGGTGAAAATTTAAACTAATTAACAACATCTTCATAATCCCGCCCTTATTTAGCCTCAAGTGAGACTAAAGAAGGGCAGCTGATTGTCTCGGAGAAACACAAGGTCCACTGCACCATTGCTCCGGTTAGCGCAGTAAGGGCTACATACTGTGGAGGGCGCCCTGGTACTCCACAGGCTCCGTTAGCGGTTAGGTTTTTATTAGACCCCCCTAGCCATTCATTCCTAGGCACGGTAAGCATAAAGCCGCATCACACCATGAATTAGGGGTCACCTGTTGGTGGATTCTTACCACCGGAACAGGCGGTCCGTAGTGTTATTCTTAGCCAATTGAGACAATCGCTACCGACACTACACAGCTATCTAGGCTGATCGAGAAAAGAAGTTAATATTGATGATCAACTTCATACGGACTCGAACAGCCGGCCAGATTTTAAGATTTTTAAGATTTTAAGGGCGTTCCAGCATATCAGGTTTAAAGTGAGTTTCAGGCATTTCAAGGATTTTCAAAGACTTTTAAGGGGTTTCCACAGACAAACATACGTAATACTCTAATCATACTCATCGTACACCGATTTAACAGCCAATTTGAAATCATGGCTCTCGCATCGGTTTTATTCTACTTTGACGTTTGTTCGCTACCGCCACCTAGTTGATGGTTGGCCAAACTATGCATTTTTAGCATTGGGCGCACATGTGCTCGTAACTACGTTTTGAATTGAAAAGCGCATGAAGTGTTACGTCTGTTTGTCTGTGGGGTTTCATTCTTCTTGGAAAGGATTTCAGAGGAGTTTCGGGGGTTTAGAAGCTGTTAGCAGCAGAAATAGACAGGAAGGGGTTTGGTAGTTTTCCAGGGATGTTTCAGAGGGTTTACATAGTCAGTCTAGAGGTATTTCAGATGGTCTGTGGGGGTTACAGGTGCTTTTATGGCCTTCAGTAAGATTCCGGAGGTAGTTTCAGAGGTGTTTTAATGGGTCTCATGAAGTTTCGAAGGGTGGATAAACAGCGTTTCAAGGGTCGTTTTCTTGACCATTTCAAGCGATTCCATATAACCCACAGCGTTTCGAGGATTCTCGAGGGCTTCAGCGGGTTTCAAGGACGCTCCCTCAATACCTTCTAAACCCCTTGTAATTGCCCAGAAGTGGTTTCAAGAAAAACAAAATTCAGCGGAATTACCAGGGGAAATTCTCCGGAATTTCCAGGGGAAATTCTCCGGAATTTCCAGGGGAAATTCTCCGGAATTTCCAGGGGAAATTCTCCGGAATTTCCAGGGGAAATTCTCCGGAATTTCCAGGGGAAATTCTCCGGAATTTCCAGGGGAAATTCTCCGGAATTTCCAGGGGAAATTCTCCGGAATTGCCAGGGGAAATTCTCCGGAATTTCCAGGGGAAATTCTCCGGAATTTCCAGGGGAAATTCTCCGGAATTTCCAGGGGAAATTCTCCGGAATTTCCAGGGGAAATTCTCCGGAATTTCCAGGGGAAATTCTCCGGAATTTCCATGGGAAATTCTCCGGAATTTCCATGGGAAATTCTCCGGAATTTCCAGGGGAAAATCTCTGGAATTTCCTCGGGAAATTCTCCGCAATTTCCTCGGGAAATTCTCCGCAATTTCCTCTGGAAATTCTCCGGAATTTCCTCGGGAAATTCTCCGGAATTTCCTCGGGAAATTTTCCATAATTTTCACGGGAATTTCCTATGGTATTTCTGCAGAATTTCGACAAGAAATTCTCCGGAATTTAAAATTAAATAATCGTATTTCAAGGGGTTAACCCTGACAGTGACGGCATTTTCAATATACTTGAAAGCACGTGTCCGTTTCTAATCTCGGTGAGTTTGTTTACAATTTAACATCAAAGACTACCTCGTTAATAGCCCCTCCGAAATTTCCAGGGGAAATTCTCCGGAATTTCCAGGGGAAATTCTCCGGAATTTCCAGGGGAAATTCTCCGGAATTTCCAGGGGAAATTCTCCGGAATTTCCAGGGGAAATTCTCCGGAATTTCCAGGGGAAATTCTCCGGAATTTCCAGGGGAAATTCTCCGGAATTTCCAGGGGAAATTCTCCGGAATTTCCAGGGGAAATTCTCCGGAATTTCCAGGGGAAATTCTCCGGAATTTCCAGGGGAAATTCTCCGGAATTTCCAGGGGAAATTCTCCGGAATTTCCAGAGGAAATTCTCCGGAATTTCCAGGGGAAATTCTCCGGAATTTCCAGGGGAAATTCTCCGGAATTTCCAGGGGAAATTCTCCGGAATTTCCAGGGGAAATTCTCCGGAATTTCCAGGGGAAATTCTCCGGAATTTCCAGGGGAAATTCTCCGGAATTTCCAGGGGAAATTCTCCGGAATTTCCAGGGGAAATTCTCCGGAATTTCCAGGGGAAATTCTCCGGAATTTCCAGGGGAAATTCTCCGGAATTTCCAGGGGAAATTCTCCGGAATTTCCAGGGGAAATTCTCCGGAATTTCCAGGGGAAATTCTCCAGAATTTCCAGGGGAAATTCTCCAGAATTTCCAGGGGAAATTCTCCGGAATTTCCAGGGGAAATTCTCCGGAATTTCCAGAGGAAATTCTCCGGAATTTCCAGAGGAAATTCTCCGGAATTTCCAGGGGAAATTCTCCGGAATTTCCAGGGGAAATTCTCCGGAATTTCTAGGGGAAATTCTCCGGAATTTCCAGGGGAAATTCTCCGGAATTTCCAGGGGAAATTCTCCGGAATTTCCAGGGGAAATTCTCCGGAATTTCCAGGGGAAATTCTCCGGAATTTCCAGAGGAAATTCTCCGGAATTTCCAGAGGAAATTCTCCAGAATTTCCAGGGGAAATTCTCCGGAATTTCCAGGGGAAATTCTCCGGAATTTCCAGGGGAAATTCTCCGGAATTTCCAGGGGAAATTCTCCGGAATTTCCAGGGGAAATTCTCCGGAATTTCCAGGGGAAATTCTCCGGAATTTCCAGGGGAAATTCTCCGGAATTTCCAGGGGAAATTCTCCGGAATTTCCAGGGGAAATTCTCCGGAATTTCCAGGGGAAATTCTCCGGAATTTCCAGGGGAAAATCTCCGGAATTTCCAGGGGAAATTCTCCGGAATTTCCAGGGGAAATTCTCCGGAATTTCCATGGGAAATTCTCCGGAATTTCCATGGGAAATTCTCCGGAATTTCCAGGGGAAAATCTCCGGAATTTCCTCGGGAAATTCTCCGCAATTTCCTCGGGAAATTCTCCGCAATTTCCTCTGGAAATTCTCCGGAATTTCCTCGGGAAATTCTCCGGAATTTCCTCGGGAAATTTTCCATAATTTTCACGGGAATTTCCTATGGTATTTCTGCAGAATTTCGACAAGAAATTCTCCGGAATTTAAAATTAAATAATCGTATTTCAAGGGGTTAACCCTGACAGTGACGGCATTTTCAATATACTTGAAAGCACGTGTCCGTTTCTAATCTCGGTGAGTTTGTTTACAATTTAACATCAAAGACTACCTCGTTAATAGCCCCTCCGAAATTTCCAGGGGAAATTCTCCGGAATTTCCAGGGGAAATTCTCTGGAATTTCCAGGGGAAATTCTCCGGAATTTCCAGGGGAAATTCTCCGGAATTTCCAGGGGAAATTCTCCGGAATTTCCAGGGGAAATTCTCCGGAATTTCCAGGGGAAATTCTCCGGAATTTCCAGGGGAAATTCTCCGGAATTTCCAGGGGAAATTCTCCGGAATTTCCAGGGGAAATTCTCCGGAATTTCCAGGGGAAATTCTCCGGAATTTCCAGGGGAAATTCTCCGGAATTTCCAGGGGAAATTCTCCGGAATTTCCAGGGGAAATTCTCCGGAATTTCCAGGGGAAATTCTCCGGAATTTCCAGGGGAAATTCTCCGGAATTTCCAGGGGAAATTCTCCGGAATTTCCAGGGGAAATTCTCCGGAATTTCCAGGGGAAATTCTCCGGAATTTCCAGAGGAAATTCTCCGGAATTTCCAGGGGAAATTCTCCGGAATTTCCAGGGGAAATTCTCCGGAATTTCCAGGGGAAATTCTCCGGAATTTCCAGGGGAAATTCTCCGGAATTTCCAGGGGAAATTCTCCGAAATTTCCAGGGGAAATTCTCCGGAATTTCCAGGGGAAATTCTCCGGAATTTCCAGGGGAAATTCTCCGGAATTTCCAGGGGAAATTCTCCGGAATTTCCAGGGGAAATTCTCCGGAATTTCCAGGGGAAATTCTCCGGAATTTCCAGGGGAAATTCTCCGGAATTTCCAGGGGAAATTCTCCGGAATTTCCAGGGGAAATTCTCCGGAATTTCCAGGGGAAATTCTCCGGAATTTCCAGGGGAAATTCTCCGGAATTTCCAGGGGAAATTCTCCGGAATTTCCAGGGGAAATTCTCCGGAATTTCCAGGGGAAATTCTCCGGAATTTCCAGGGGAAAATCTCCGGAATTTCCAGGGGAAATTCTCCGGAATTTCCAGGGGAAATTCTCCGGAATTTCCAGGGGAAATTCTCCGGAATTTCCAGGGGAAATTCTCCGGAATTTCCAGGGGAAATTCTCCGGAATTTCCATGGGAAATTCTCCGGAATTTCCATGGGAAATTCTCCGGAATTTCCATGGGAAATTCTCCGGAATTTCCAGGGGAAAATCTCCGGAATTTCCTCGGGAAATTCTCCGCAATTTCCTCGGGAAATTCTCCGCAATTTCCTAGGGAAATTCTCCGCAATTTCCTCTGGAAATTCTCCGGAATTTCCTCGGGAAATTCTCCGGAATTTCCTCGGGAAATTTTCCATAATTTTCACGGGAATTTCCTATGGTATTTCTGCAGAATTTCGACAAGAAATTCTCCGGAATTTAAAATCAAATAATCGTATTTCAAGGGGTTAACCCTGACAGTGACGGCATTTTCAATATACTTGAAAGCACGTGTCCGTTTCTAATCTCGGTGAGTTTGTTTACAATTTAACATCAAAGACTACCTCGTTAATAGCCCCTCCGAAATTTCCAGGGGAAATTTTCCGGAATTTCCAGGGGAAATTCTCCGGAATTTCCAGGGGAAATTCTCCGGAATTTCCATGGGAAATTCTCCGGAATTTCCAGGGGAAATTCTCCGGAATTTCCAGAGGAAATTTTCCGGAATTTCCAGAGGAAATTCTCCGGAATTTCCAGGGGTCTCCGGAATTTCCAGTGGAAATTCTCCGGAATTTCCAGGGAAGATTCTCCGGAATTTCCACGGAAGATTCTCCGGAATTTCCAGGGAATATTCTCCGGAATTTCCAGGGAAAATTCTCCGGAATTTCCAGGGGAAATTTCAAGGAATTTCCGGGAATTCTCCAGAATTTCTTCGAGAAATTCTCCGGAATTTTCTCGGGAAATTCTACGGAATTTCCTCGAAAAATTCTCTGGAATTTCTTCGGAAAATTCTACGGAATTTCCTCGGGAAATTCACCGTAAATTCTCCGGAATTTCCTCGAAAAATTCTCCGAAATTTTCGAGGAAAATTCTCCAGAATTTCCTCGGGAAATTCACTGGAATTTCCTCGCGAATTTCACAGGAATTTCACAGGAATTTCCTCGGAAAATTCTCTGGAATTTCCTCGGAAAATTCTCTGGAATGTACTCGGAAAATTCTCTGGAATTTCCTCGTAAAATTCTCTGGAATTTCCTCTGGAATGTCCAGGGGAAATTCTCCGGAATTTCCAGGGGAAATTCTCCGGAATTTCCAGGGAAAATTCTCCGGAATTGCCAGGGGAAAATCTCCGGAATTTCCAGGGAAGATTCTCCGGAATTTCCACGGAAGATTCTCCGGAATTTCCAGGGAATATTCTCCGGAATTTCCAGGGAAAATTCTCCGGAATTTCCAGGGGAAATTTCAAGGAATTTCCGGGAATTCTCCAGAATTTCTTCGAGAAATTCTCCGGAATTTTCTCGGGAAATTCTACGGAATTTCCTCGAAAAATTCTCTGGAATTTCTTCGGAAAATTCTACGGAATTTCCTCGGGAAATTCACCGTAAATTCTCCGGAATTTCCTCGAAAAATTCTCCGAAATTTTCGAGGAAAATTCTCCAGAATTTCCTCGGGAAATTCACTGGAATTTCCTCGCGAATTTCACAGGAATTTCCTCGGAAAATTCTCTGGAATTTCCTCGGAAAATTCTCTGGAATGTACTCGGAAAATTCTCTGGAATTTCCTCGTAAAATTCTCTGGAATTTCCTCTGGAATGTCCAGGGGAAATTCTCCGGAATTTCCAGGGGAAATTCTCCGGAATTTCCAGGGGAAATTCTCCGGAAATTCCTCGGGATATTCTCCAAAATTTCTAGGGGAAATTCTCCGGAATTTCCAGGGGAAGTTCTCCGGAATTTCCAGGGGAAATTCTACGGAATTTCCAAGGGGAAATTCTCCGGAATTTCCAAGGGGAAATTCTCCGGAATTTCCAGAGGAAATTTTCCGGAATTTCCAGAGGAAATTTTCCGGAATTTCCAGAGGAAATTCTCCGGAATTTCCAGGGGTCTCCGGAATTTCCAGTGGAAATTCTCCGGAATTTCCAAGGGAAATTCTCCGGAATTGCCAGGGGAAAATCTCCGGAATTTCCAGGGAAGATTCTCCGGAATTTCCACGGAAGATTCTCCGGAATTTCCAGGGAATATTCTCCGGAATTTCCAGGGAAAATTCTCCGGAATTTCCAGGGGAAATTTCAAGGAATTTCCGGGAATTCTCCAGAATTTCTTCGAGAAATTCTCCGGAATTTTCTCGGGAAATTCTACGGAATTTCCTCGAAAAATTCTCTGGAATTTCTTCGGAAAATTCTACGGAATTTCCTCGGGAAATTCACCGTAAATTCTCCGGAATTTCCTCGAAAAATTCTCCGAAATTTTCGAGGAAAATTCTCCAGAATTTCCTCGGGAAATTCACTGGAATTTCCTCGCGAATTTCACAGGAATTTCCTCGGAAAATTCTCTGGAATTTCCTCGGAAAATTCTCTGGAATATACTCGGAAAATTCTCTGGAATTTCCTCGTAAAATTCTCTGGAATTTCCTCTGGAATGTGCAAGAAAAATTCTCCAGAATTTCCAGGGGAAATTCTCCAGAATTTCCAGGGGAAATTCTCCAGAATTTCCAGGGGAAATTCTCCAGAATATCCAGGGGAAATTCTCCAGAATTTCCAGGGGAAATTCTCCAGAATTTCCAGGGGAAATTCTCCAGAATTTCCAGGGGAAATTCTCCAGAATTTCCAGGAGAAATTCTCCAGAATTTCCAGGGGAAATTCTCCGGAATTTCCAGGGGTAATTCTCCGGAATTTCCAGGGGAAATTCTCCGGAATTTCCAGGGGAAATTCTCCGGAATTTCCAGGGGAAATTCTCCGGAATTTCCAGGGGAAATTCTCCGGAATTTCCAGGGGAAATTCTCCGGAATTTCCAGGGGAAATTCTCCGGAATTTCCAGGGGAAATTCTCCGGAATTTCCAGGGGAAATTCTCCGGAATTTCCAGGGGAAATTCTCTGGAATTTCCAGGGGAAATTCTCCGGAATTTCCAGGGGAAATTCTCCGGAATTTCCAGGGGAAATTCTCCGGAATTTCCAGGGGAAATTCTCCGGAATTTCCAGAGGAAATTTTCCGGAATTTCCAGAGGAAATTCTCCGGAATTTCCAGGGGTCTCCGGAATTTCCAGTGGAAATTCTCCGGAATTTCCAAGGGAAATTCTCCGGAATTGCCAGGGGGAAATCTCCGGAATTTCCAGGGAAGATTCTCCGGAATTTCCACGGAAGATTCTCCGAAATTTCCAGGGAATATTCTCCGGAATTTCCAGGGAAAATTCTCCGGAATTTCCAGGGGAAATTTCAAGGAATTTCCGGGAATTCTCCAGAATTTCTTCGAGAAATTCTCCGGAATTTTCTCGGGAGATTCTACGGAATTTCCTCGAAAAATTCTCTGGAATTTCTTCGGAAAATTCTACGGAATTTCCTCGGGAAATTCACCGTAAATTCTCCGGAATTTCCTCGAAAAATTCTCCGAAATTTTCGAGGAAAATTCTCCAGAATTTCCTCGGGAAATTCACTGGAATTTCCTCGCGAATTTCACAGGAATTTCCTCGGAAAATTCTCTGGAATTTCCTCGGAAAATTCTCTGGAATGTACTTGGAAAATTCTCTGGAATTTCCTCGTAAAATTCTCTGGAATTTCCTCTGGAATGTCCAGGGGAAATTCTCCAGAATTTCCAGGGGAAATTCTCCAGAATTTCCAGGGGAAATTCTCCAGAATTTCCAAGGGAAATTCTCCAGAATTTCCAGGGGAAATTCTCCAGAATTTCCAGGGGAAATTCTCCAGAATTTCCAGGGGAAATTCTCCAGAATTTCCAGGGGAAATTCTCCAGAATTTCCAGGGGAAATTCTCCAGAATTTCCAGGGGAAATTCTCCAGAATTTCCAGGGGAAATTCTCCAGAATTTCCAGGGGAAATTCTCCAGAATTTCCAGGGGAAATTCTCCAGAATTTCCAGGGGAAATTCTCCAGAATTTCCAGGAGAAATTCTCCAGAATTTCCAGGGGAAATTCTCCGGAATTTCCAGGGGAAATTCTCCGGAATTTCCAGGGGAAATTCTCCGGAATTTCCAGGGGAAATTCTCCGGAATTTCCAGGGGAAATTCTCCGGAATTTCCAGGGGAAATTCTCCGGAACTTCCAGGGGAAATTCTCCGGAATTTCCAGGGGAAATTCTCCGGAATTTCCAGGGGAAATTCTCCGGAATTTCCAGAGGAAATTCTCCGGAATTTCCAGAGGAAAGTCTCCGGAATTTCCAGGGGAAGTTCTCCAAAATTTCTAGGGGAATTCTCCGGAATTTCCAGGGCAAATCCTCCGGAATTTCCAGGGGAAATTCTCCGGAATTTCCAGGGGAAATTCTCCGGAATTTCCAGGGGAAATTCTCCGGAATTTCCAGGGGAAATTCTCCGGAATTTCCAGGGGAAATTCTCCGGAATTTGCAGGGGAAATTCTCCGGAATTTCCAGGGGAAATTCTCCGGAATTTCCAGGGGAAATTCTCCGGAATTTCCAGGGGAAATTCTCCGGAATTTCCAGGGGAAATTCTCCGGAATTTCCAGGGGAAATTCTCCGGAATTTCCAGGGGAAATTCTCTGGAATTTCCAGGGGAAATTCTCCGGAATTTCCAGGGGAAATTCTCCGGAATTTCCAGGGGAAATTCTCCGGAATTTCCAGGGGAAATTCTCCGGAATTTCCAGGGGAAATTCTCCGGAATTTCCAGGGGAAATTCTCCGGAATTTCCAGGGGAAATTCTCCGGAATTTCCAGGGGAAATTCTCCGGAATTTCCAGGGGAAATTCTCCGGAATTTCCAGGGGAAATTCTCCGGAAATTCCTCGGGATATTCTCCAAAATTTCTAGGGGAAATTCTCCGGAATTTCCAGGGGAAGTTCTCCGGAATTTCCAGGGGAAATTCTACGGAATTTCCAAGGGGAAATTCTCCGTAATTTCCAAGGGGAAATTCTCCGGAATTTCCAGAGGAAATTTTCCGGAATTTCCAGAGGAAATTCTCCGGAATTTTCAGGGGTCTCCGGAATTTCCAGTGGAAATTCTCCGGAATTTCCAAGGGAAATTCTCCGGAATTGCCAGGGGAAAATCTCCGGAATTTCCAGGGAAGATTCTCCGGAATTTCCACGGAAGATTCTCCGGAATTTCCAGGGAATATTCTCCGGAATTTCCAGGGAAAATTCTCCGGAATTTCCAGGGGAAATTTCAAGGAATTTCCGGGAATTCTCCAGAATTTCTTCGAGAAATTCTTCTGGAATTTCTTCGGAAAATTCTACGGAATTTCCTCGGGAAATTCACCGTAAATTCTCCGGAATTTCCTCGAAAAATTCTCCGAAATTTTCGAGGAAAATTCTCCAGAATTTCCTCGGGAAATTCACTGGAATTTCCTCGCGAATTTCACAGGAATTTCCTCGGAAAATTCTCTGGAATTTCCTCGGAAAATTCTCTGGAATATACTCGGAAAATTCTCTGGAATTTCCTCGTAAAATTCTCTGGAATTTCCTCTGGAATGTCCAGGGGAAATTCTCCAGAATTTCCAGGGGAAATTCTCCAGAATTTCCAGGGGAAATTCTCCAGAATTTCCAGGGGAAATTCTCCAGAATTTCCAGGGGAAATTCTCCAGAATTTCCAGGGGAAATTCTCCAGAATTTCCAGGGGAAATTCTCCAGAATTTCCAGGGGAAATTCTCCAGAATATCCAGGGGAAATTCTCCAGAATTTCCAGGGGAAATTCTCCAGAATTTCCAGGGGAAATTCTCCAGAATTTCCAGGGGAAATTCTCCAGAATTTCCAGGGGAAATTCTCCAGAATTTCCAGGGGAAATTCTCCAGAATTTCCAGGGGAAATTCTCCAGAATTTCCAGGAGAAATTCTCCAGAATTTCCAGGGGAAATTCTCCGGAATTTCCAGGGGAAATTCACCGGAATTTCCAGGGGAAATTCACCGGAATTTCCAGGGGAATTTCTCCGGAATTTCCAGGGGAAATTCTCCGGAATTTCCAGGGGAAATTCTCCGGAATTTCCAGGGGAAATTCTCTGGAATTTCCAGGGGAAATTCTCCGGAATTTCCAGGGGAAATTCTCCGGAATTTCCAGGGGAAATTCTCCGGAATTTCCAGGGGAAATTCTCCGGAATTTCCAGGGGAAATTCTCCGGAATTTCCAGGGGAAATTCTCCGGAATTTCCAGGGGAAATTCTCCGGAATTTCCAGGGGAAATTCTCCGGAATTTCCAGGGGAAATTCTCCGGAATTTCCAGGGGAAATTCTCCGGAATTTCCAGGGGAAATTCTCCGGAATTTCCAGGGGAAATTCTCCGGAATTTCCAGGGGAAATTCTCCGGAATTTCCAGGGGAAATTCTCCGGAATTTCCAGGGGAAATTCTCCGGAATTTCCAGGGGAAATTCTCCGGAATTTCCAGGGGAAATTCTCCGGAATTTCCAGGGGAAATTCTCCGGAATTTCCAGGGGAAATTCTCCGGAATTTCCAAGGGAAATTCTCCGGAATTTCCAGAGGAAATTTTCCGGAATTTCCAGAGGAAATTCTCCGGAATTTCCAGGGGTCTCCGGAATTTCCAGTGGAAATTCTCCGGAATTTCCAAGGGAAATTCTCCGGAATTGCCAGGGGGAAATCTCCGGAATTTCCAGGGAAGATTCTCCGGAATTTCCACGGAAGATTCTCCGAAATTTCCAGGGAATATTCTCCGGAATTTCCAGGGAAAATTCTCCGGAATTTCCAGGGGAAATTTCAAGGAATTTCCGGGAATTCTCCAGAATTTCTTCGAGAAATTCTCCGGAATTTTCTCGGGAGATTCTACGGAATTTCCTCGAAAAATTCTCTGGAATTTCTTCGGAAAATTCTACGGAATTTCCTCGGGAAATTCACCGTAAATTCTCCGGAATTTCCTCGAAAAATTCTGCGAAATTTTCGAGGAAAATTCTCCAGAATTTCCTCGGGAAATTCACTGGAATTTCCTCGCGAATTTCACAGGAATTTCCTCGGAAAATTCTCTGGAATTTCCTCGGAAAATTCTCTGGAATGTACTTGGAAAATTCTCTGGAATTTCCTCGTAAAATTCTCTGGAATTTCCTCTGGAATGTCCAGGGGAAATTCTCCAGAATTTCCAGGGGAAATTCTCCAGAATTTCCAGGGGAAATTCTCCAGAATTTCCAGGGGAAATTCTCCAGAATTTCCAGGGGAAATTCTCCAGAATTTCCAGGGGAAATTCTCCAGAATTTCCAGGGGAAATTCTCCAGAATTTCCAGGGGAAATTCTCCAGAATTTCCAGGGGAAATTCTCCAGAATTTCCAGGGGAAATTCTCCAGAATTTCCAGGGGAAATTCTCCAGAATTTCCAGGGGAAATTCTCCAGAATTTCCAGGGGAAATTCTCCAGAATTTCCAGGGGAAATTCTCCAGAATTTCCAGGAGAAATTCTCCAGAATTTCCAGGGGAAATTCTCCGGAATTTCCAGGGGAAATTCTCCGGAATTTCCAGGGGAAATTCTCCGGAATTTCCAGGGGAAATTCTCCGGAATTTCCAGGGGAAATTCTCCGGAATTTCCAGGGGAAATTCTCCGGAATTTCCAGGGGAAATTCTCCGGAATTTCCAGGGGAAATTCTCCGGAATTTCCAGGGGAAATTCTCCGGAATTTCCAGGGGAAATTCTCCGGAATTTCCAGGGGAAATTCTCCGGAATTTCCAGGGGAAATTCTCCGGAATTTCCAGGGGAAATTCTCCGGAATTTCCAGGGGAAATTCTCCGGAATTTCCAGGGGAAATTCTCCGGAATTTCCAGGGGAAATTCTCCGGAATTTCCAGGGGAAATTCTCCGGAATTTCCAGGGGAAATTCCCCGGAATTTCCAGGGGAAATTCTCCGGAATTTCCAGGGGAAATTCTCCGGCATTTCCAGGGGAAATTCTCCGGAATTTCCAGGGGAAATTCTCCGGAATTTCCAGGGGAAATTCTCCGGAATTTCCAGGGGAAATTCTCCGGAACTTCCAGGGGAAATTCTCCAGAATTTCCAGGGGAAATTCTCCAGAATTTCCAGGGGAAATTCTCCAGAATTTCCAGGGGAAATTCTCCAGAATTTCCAGGGGAAATTCTCCAGAATTTCCAGGGGAAATTCTCCAGAATTTCCAGGGGAAATTCTCCAGAATTTCCAGGGGAAATTCTCCAGAATTTCCAGGGGAAATTCTCCGGAATTTCCAGGGGAAATTCTCCGGAATTTCCAGGGGAAATTCTCCGGAATTTCCAGGGGAAATTCTCCGGAATTTCCAGGGGAAATTCTCCGGAATTTCCAGGGGAAATTCTCCGGAATTTCCAGGGGAAATTCTCCGGAATTTCCAGGGGAAATTCTCCGGAATTTCCAGGGGAAATTCTCCGGAATTTCCAGGGGAAATTCTCCGGAATTTCCAGGGGAAATTCTCCGGAATTTCCAGGGGAAATTCTCCGGAAT
Organism: Aedes albopictus; assembly: GCF_035046485.1. Lineage (NCBI taxonomy): Eukaryota > Metazoa > Arthropoda > Insecta > Diptera > Culicidae > Aedes > Aedes albopictus. Next base: position 33,121,662 of record NC_085136.1, read on the forward strand.
TTCCAGGGGAAATTCTCCGGAATTTCCAGGGGAAATTCTCCGGAATTTCCAGGGGAAATTCTCCGGAATTTCCAGGGGAAATTCTCCGGAATTTCCAGGGGAAATTCTCCGGAATTTCCAGGGGAAATTCTCCGAAATTTCCAGGGGAAATTCTCCGGAATTTCCAGGGGAAATTCTCCGGAATTTCCAGGGGAAATTCTCCAGAATTTCCAGGGGAAATTCTCCAGAATTTCCAGGGGAAATTCTCCGGAATTTCCAGGGGAAATTCTCCGGAATTTCCAGGGGAAATTCTCCGGAATTTCCAGGGGAAATTCTCCGGAATTTCCAGGGGAAATTCTCCGGAATTTCCAGGGGAAATTCTCCGGAATTTCCAGGGGAAATTCTCCGGAATTTCCAGGGGAAATTCTCCGGAATTTCCAGGGGAAATTCTCCGGAATTTCCAGGGGAAAATCTCCGGAATTTCCAGGGGAAATTCTCCGGAATTTCCAGGGGAAATTCTCCGGAATTTCCAGGGGAAATTCTCCGGAATTTCCAGGGGAAATTCTCCGGAATTTCCAGGGGAAATTCTCCGGAATTTCCATGGGAAATTCTCCGGAATTTCCATGGGAAATTCTCCGGAATTTCCAGGGGAAAATCTCCGGAATTTCCTCGGGAAATTCTCCGCAATTTCCTCGGGAAATTCTCCGCAATTTCCTCGGGAAATTCTCCGCAATTTCCTCGGGAAATTCTCCGCAATTTCCTCTGGAAATTCTCCGGAATTTCCTCGGGAAATTCTCCGGAATTTCCTCGGGAAATTTTCCATAATTTTCACGGGAATTTCCTATGGTATTTCTGCAGAATTTCGACAAGAAATTCTCCGGAATTTAAAATCAAATAATCGTATTTCAAGGGGTTAACCCTGACAGTGACGGCATTTTCAATATACTTGAAAGCACGTGTCCGTTTCTAATCTCGGTGAGTTTGTTTACAATTTAACATCAAAGACTACCTCGTTAATAGCCCCTCCGAAATTTCCAGGGGAAATTTTCCGGAATTTCCAGGGGAAATTCTCCGGAATTTCCAGGGAAAATTCTCCGGAATTTCCATGGGAAATTCTCCGGAATTTCCAGGGGAAATTCTCCGGAATTTCCAGAGGAAATTTTCCGGAATTTCCAGAGGAAATTCTCCGGAATTTCCAGGGGTCTCCGGAATTTCCAGTGGAAATTCTCCGGAATTTCCAGGGAAGATTCTCCGGAATTTCCACGGAAGATTCTCCGGAATTTCCAGGGAATATTCTCCGGAATTTCCAGGGAAAATTCTCCGGAATTTCCAGGGGAAATTTCAAGGAATTTCCGGGAATTCTCCAGAATTTCTTCGAGAAATTCTCCGGAATTTTCTCGGGAAATTCTACGGAATTTCCTCGAAAAATTCTCTGGAATTTCTTCGGAAAATTCTACGGAATTTCCTCGGGAAATTCACCGTAAATTCTCCGGAATTTCCTCGAAAAATTCTCCGAAATTTTCGAGGAAAATTCTCCAGAATTTCCTCGGGAAATTCACTGGAATTTCCTCGCGAATTTCACAGGAATTTCACAGGAATTTCCTCGGAAAATTCTCTGGAATTTCCTCGGAAAATTCTCTGGAATGTACTCGGAAAATTCTCTGGAATTTCCTCGTAAAATTCTCTGGAATTTCCTCTGGAATGTCCAGGGGAAATTCTCCGGAATTTCCAGGGGAAATTCTCCGGAATTTCCAGGGGAAATTCTCCGGAATTTCCAGGGGAAATTCTCCGGAATTTCCAGGGGAAATTCTCCGGAATTTCCAGGGGAAATTCTCCGGAAATTCCTCGGGATATTCTCCAAAATTTCTAGGGGCAATTCTCCGGAATTTCCACCGGAAATTCTCCAGAATTTCCACGGGAAATTCTCGGGAATTTCCACGGGAAATTCTCCGGAATTTCCAGGGGAAATTCTCCGGAATTTCCAGGGGAAGTTCTCCGGAATTTCCAGGGGAAATTCTACGGAATTTCCAAGGGGAAATTATCCGGAATTTCCAGAGGAAATTTTCCGGAATTTCCAGAGGAAATTCTCCGGAATTTCCAGGGGTCTCCGGAATTTCCAGTGGAAATTCTCCGGAATTTCCAGGGGAAGTTCTCCGGAATTTCCAGGGGAAATTCTACGGAATTTCCAAGGGGAAATTATCCGGAATTTCCAGGGGAAATTCTCCGGAATTTCCAAGGGGAAATTCTCCGGAATTTCCAGAGGAAATTTTCCGGAATTTCCAGAGGAAATTCTCCGGAATTTCCAGGGGTCTCCGGAATTTCCAGTGGAAATTCTCCGGAATTTCCAAGGAAAATTCTCCGGAATTGCCAGGGGAAAATCTCCGGAATTTCCAGGGAAGATTCTCCGGAATTTCCACGGAAGATTCTCCGGAATTTCCAGGGAATATTCTCCGGAATTTCCAGGGAAAATTCTCCGGAATTTCCAGGGGAAATTTCAAGGAATTTCCGGGAATTCTCCAGAATTTCTTCGAGAAATTCTCCGGAATTTTCTCGGGAAATTCTACGGAATTTCCTCGAAAAATTCTCTGGAATTTCTTCGGAAAATTCTACGGAATTTCCTCGGGAAATTCACCGTAAATTCTCCGGAATTTCCTCGAAAAATTCTCCGAAATTTTCGAGGAAAATTCTCCAGAATTTCCTCGGGAAATTCACTGGAATTTCCTCGCGAATTTCACAGGAATTTCCTCGGAAAATTCTCTGGAATTTCCTCGGAAAATTCTCTGGAATGTACTCGGAAAATTCTCTGGAATTTCCTCGTAAAATTCTCTGGAATTTCCTCTGGAATGTCCAGGGGAAATTCTCCGGAATTTCCAGGGGAAATTCTCCGGAATTTCCAGGGGAAATTCTCCGGAAATTCCTCGGGATATTCTCCAAAATTTCTAGGGGAAATTCTCCGGAATTTCCAGGGGAAGTTCTCCGGAATTTCCAGGGGAAATTCTACGGAATTTCCAAGGGGAAATTCTCCGGAATTTCCAAGGGGAAATTCTCCGGAATTTCCAAGGGGAAATTCTCCGGAATTTCCAGAGGAAATTTTCCGGAATTTCCAGAGGAAATTCTCCGGAATTTTCAGGGGTCTCCGGAATTTCCAGTGGAAATTCTCCGGAATTTCCAAGGGAAATTCTCCGGAATTGCCAGGGGAAAATCTCCGGAATTTCCAGGGAAGATTCTCCGGAATTTCCACGGAAGATTCTCCGGAATTTCCAGGGAATATTCTCCGGAATTTCCAGGGAAAATTCTCCGGAATTTCCAGGGGAAATTTCAAGGAATTTCCGGGAATTCTCCAGAATTTCTTCGAGAAATTCTCCGGAATTTTCTCGGGAAATTCTACGGAATTTCCTCGAAAAATTCTCTGGAATTTCTTCGGAAAATTCTACGGAATTTCCTCGGGAAATTCACCGTAAATTCTCCGGAATTTCCTCGAAAAATTCTCCGAAATTTTCGAGGAAAATTCTCCAGAATTTCCTCGGGAAATTCACTGGAATTTCCTCGCGAATTTCACAGGAATTTCCTCGGAAAATTCTCTGGAATTTCCTCGGAAAATTCTCTGGAATATACTCGGAAAATTCTCTGGAATTTCCTCGTAAAATTCTCTGGAATTTCCTCTGGAATGTCCAGGGGAAATTCTCCAGAATTTCCAGGGGATATTCTCCAGAATATCCAGGGGAAATTCTCCAGAATTTCCAGGGGAAATTCTCCAGAATTTCCAGGGGAAATTCTCCAGAATTTCCAGGGGAAATTCTCCAGAATTTCCAGGAGAAATTCTCCAGAATTTCCAGGAGAAATTCTCCAGAATTTCCAGGGGAAATTCTCCGGAATTTCCAGGGGAAATTCACCGGAATTTCCAGGGGAAATTCTCCGGAATTTCCAGGGGAAATTCTCCGGAATTTCCAGGGGAAATTCTCCGGAATTGCCAGGGGAAATTCTCCGGAATTTCCAGGGGAAATTCTCTGGAATTTCCAGGGGAAATTCTCCGGAATTTCCAGGGGAAATTCTCCGGAATTTCCACGGAAGATTCTCCGGAATTTCCAGGGAATATTCTCCGGAATTTCCAGGGAAAATTCTCCGGAATTTCCAGGGGAAATTTCAAGGAATTTCCGGGAATTCTCCAGAATTTCTTCGAGAAATTCTCCGGAATTTTCTCGGGAAATTCTACGGAATTTCCAGGGGAAATTCTCCGGAATTTCCAGGGGAAATTCTCCGGAATTTTCAGGGGAAATTCTCCGGAATTTCCAGAGGAAATTTTCCGGAATTTCCAGAGGAAATTCTCCGGAATTTCCAGGGGTCTCCGGAATTTCCAGTGGAAATTCTCCGGAATTTCCAAGGGAAATTCTCCGGAATTGCCAGGGGGAAATCTCCGGAATTTCCAGGGAAGATTCTCCGGAATTTCCACGGAAGATTCTCCGAAATTTCCAGGGAATATTCTCCGGAATTTCCAGGGAAAATTCTCCGGAATTTCCAGGGGAAATTTCAAGGAATTTCCGGGAATTCTCCAGAATTTCTTCGAGAAATTCTCCGGAATTTTCTCGGGAGATTCTACGGAATTTCCTCGAAAAATTCTCTGGAATTTCTTCGGAAAATTCTACGGAATTTCCTCGGGAAATTCACCGTAAATTCTCCGGAATTTCCTCGAAAAATTCTCCGAAATTTTCGAGGAAAATTCTCCAGAATTTCCTCGGGAAATTCACTGGAATTTCCTCGCAAATTTCACAGGAATTTCCTCGGAAAATTCTCTGGAATTTCCTCGGAAAATTCTCTGGAATGTACTTGGAAAATTCTCTGGAATTTCCTCGTAAAATTCTCTGGAATTTCCTCTGGAATGTCCAGGGGAAATTCTCCAGAATTTCCAGGGGAAATTCTCCAGAATTTCCAGGGGAAATTCTCCAGAATTTCCAGGGGAAATTCTCCAGAATTTCCAGGAGAAATTCTCCAGAATTTCCAGGGGAAATTCTCCGGAATTTCCAGGGGAAATTCACCGGAATTTCCAGGGGAAATTCACCGGAATTTCCAGGGGAAATTCTCCGGAATTTCCAGGGGAAATTCTCCGGAATTTCCAGGGGAAATTCTCCGGAATTTCCAGGGGAAATTCTCCGGAATTTCCAGGGGAAATTCTCCGGAATTTCCAGGGGAAATTCTCCGGAATTTCCAGGGGAAATTCTCCGGAATTTCCAGGGGAAATTCTCCGGAATTTCCAGGGGAAATTCTCCGGAATTTCCAGGGGAAATTCTCCGGAATTTCCAGGGGAAATTCTCCGGAATTTCCAGGGGAAATTCTCCGGAATTTCCAGGGGAAATTCTCCGGAATTTCCAGGGGAAATTCTCCGGAATTTCCAGGGGAAATTCTCCGGAATTTCCAGGGGAAATTCTCCGGAATTTCCAGGGGGAAATTCTCCGGAATTTCCGGGGGAAATTCTCCGGAATTTCCGGGGGAAATTCTCCGAAATTTCCGTGGGAAATTCTCCGGAATTTCCGTGGGAAATTCTCCGGAATTTCCGGGGGAAATTCTCCGGAATTTCCAGGGGGAAATTCTCCGGAATTTCCAGGGGAAATTCTTCGGAATTTCCAGGGGGAAATTCTCCGGAATTTCCGTGGGAAATTCTCCGGAATTTCCGGGGGAAATTCTCCGGAATTTCCGGGGGAAATTCTCCGGAATTTCCGGGGGAATTTCTCCGGGGGAAATTTCTCCGGAATTTCCAGGGGAAATTCTCCGGAATTTCCAGGGGAAATTCTCCGGAATTTCCGTGGGAAATTCTCCGGAATTTCCGTGGGAAATTCTCCGGAATTTCCGTGGGAAATTCTCCGGAATTTCCGTGGGAAATTCTCCGGAATTTCCGGGGGAAATTCTCCGGAATTTCCGGGGGAATTTCTCCGGGGGAAATTTCTCCGGAATTTCCAGGGGAAATTCTCCGGAATTTCCAGGGGAAATTCTCCGGAATTTCCAGGGGAAATTCTCCGGAATTTCCAGGGGAAATTCTCCGGAATTTCCAGGGGAAATTCTCCGGAATTTCCAGGGGAAATTCTCTGGAATTTCCAGGGGAAATTCTCCGGAATTTCCAGGGGAAATTCTCCGGAATTTCCAGGGGAAATTCTCCGGAATTTCCAGAAGAAATTCTCCGGAATTTCCAGAAGAAATTCTCCGGAATTTCCAGAAGAAATTCTCAGGCATTTCCAGAAGAAATTCTCAGGCATTTCCAGAAGAAATTCTCAGGCATTTCCAGAAGAAATTCTCCGGAATTTCCAGGAGAAATTCTCCGGAATTTCCAGGGGAAATTCTCAGGCATTTCCAGAAGAAATTCTCAGGCATTTCCAGAAGAAATTCTCCGGAATTTCCAGGAGAAATTCTCCGGAATTTCCAGGGGAAATTCTCCAGAATTTCCAGGGGAAATTTTCCAGAATTTCCAGGGGAAATTCTCCGGAATTTCTTCGTGAAATTCTCCGGAATTTCCTCGTGAAATTCTCCGGAATTTCCTCGTGAAATTCTCCGGAATTTCCTCGTGAAATTCTCCGGAATTTCCTCGGGAAATTCTCCGGAATTTCCTCGGGAAATTTTCCGGAATTTCCTCGGGAAATTCTCCGGAATTTCCTCGGGAAATTTTCCGGAATTTCCTCGGGAAATTCTCCGGAATTTCCTCGGGAAATTACCCGGAATTTCCTCGGGAAACTCTCCGGAATTTCTTTGGGAAACTCTCCGGAATTTCCTCGGGAAATTCTCTGGAATTTCCTCGGGAAATTCTCCGGAATTTCCTCGGGAAATTCTCCGGAATTTCCTCGGGAAATTCTCCGGAATTTCCTCGGGAAATTCTCCGGAATTTCCTCGGGAAATTCTCCGGAATTTCCTCGGGAAATTCTCCGGAATTTCCTCGGGAAATTCTCCGGAATTTCCTCGGGAAATTCTCCGGAATTTCCTCGGGAAATTTCCCGGAATTTTTTTGGGGAATTTCCCGGAATTTCCTCGGCAAATTCCCCAGAATTTCCTTAGGAAATTCCCCAGAATTTACTCGGGAAATTTCCCGGAATTTACTCGGATAATTCTCCGGAATTTCCTCGGGAAATTCTCCGGAATTTCCACGGGAAATTCTCCGGAATTTCCTCGGGAAATTCTCCGGAATTTCCTCGGGAAATTCTCCGGAATTTCCTCGGGAAATTCTCCGGAATTTCCTCGGGAAATTCTCCGGAATTTCCTCGGGAAATTCTCCGGAATTTCCTCGGGAAATTCTCCGGAATTTCCTCGGGAAATTCTCCGGAATTTCCTCGGGAAATTCTCCGGAATTTCCTCGGGAAATTCTCCGGAATTTCCTCGGGAAATTCTCCGGAATTTCCTCGGGAAATTCTCCAGAATTTCCTCGGGAAATTCTCCGGAATTTCCTCGGGAAATTCTCCGGAATTTCTTCGGGAAATTCTCCGGAATTTCCTCGGGAAATTCTCCGGAATTTCCTCGGGAAATTCTCCGGAATTTCCTCGGGAAATTCTCCGGAATTTCTTCGGGAAATTCTCCGGAATTTCCTCGGGAAATTCTCCGGAATTTCCTCGGGAAATTCTCCGGAATTTCCTCGGGAAATTCTCCGGAATTTCCTCGGGAAATTCTCCGGAATTTCCTCGGGAAATTCTCCGGAATTTCCTCGGGAAATTCTCCGGAATTTCCTCGGGAAATTCTCCGGAATTTCCTCGGGAAATTCTCCGGAATTTCCTCGGGAAATTCTCCGGAATTTCCTCGGGAAATTCTCCGGAATTTCCTCGGGAAATTCTCCGGAATTTCCTCGGGAAATTCTCCGGAATTTCCTCGGGAAATTCTCCGGAATTTCCTCGGGAAATTCTCCGGAATTTCTAAGGGGAAATTCTCCGGTTTTTTCTCGGGTAATTCTCCGGAATTTTCTCGGGAAATTCTCCGGAATTTCATCGGGAAATTCTCTGGAATGTCCTCGGAAAATTCTCCGGAATTTCAAGAGGAAATTTTCCGGAATTTCCTCGGGTAGTTCTCCGGAAATTCCTCGGGAAATTCTCCTTAATTTCCTCGGGAAATTCTCCGGAATTTCCTCGAGAAATTCTCCGGAATTTCCTTGGTAAATTCTCTGGAATTTCAAGAGGAAATTTTCCGGAATTTCCTCGGGTAGTTCTCCGGAAATTCCTCGGGAAATTCTCCGGAATTTCCTTGGTAAATTCTCCGGAATTTCAAGAGGAAATTTTCCGGAATTTCCTCGGGTAATTCTCCGGAATTTCCTCGGGAAATTCTCCGGAATTTCCTCGGGAAATTCTCCGGAATTTCCCCTGGCTATTTGCCGGAATTTCCTCGGGAAATTCTCCGGAATTTCCTCTGGAAATTTGCCAGAATTTTCTCGGGAAATTCTCTGGAATTTCATCGGGAAATTCTCTGGAAATTCTTCGGGAAATTCTCCGGAATTTCCTCGGAAAATTCTCCGGAATTTCCACGGGAAATTCTCCGAGATTTCCTCGGGAAATTCTCCGGAATTTAAAATGAAATAATCGTATTTCAAGGGGTTAACCCTGACATTGACGGCATTTTCAATATACTTAAGAGCACGTGTCCGTTTCTAATCTCGGTGAGTTTGTTTACAATTTAACATCAAAGACTACCTCCATGATAGCCCCTCGTTGAATCGAAGCAGGCGCCGCTTTCCTTTCCAGTTCGGATTTTGTGGAAACAAAATACGAGAGAAAAAAATACCATAAATATGAAAGATGCGAAAAGTTTGTGTGCTGGAGGGTGATGCCTACTTTCTGGCGCTGCCGAAATATGTTTTTTTTTTCGGCAACGATGCCATGGATTTAAATTATTACACGTGATTACGATCGACGGTCGTTATCCGCATCCATGGCAGGCAGATGTAGAGGTTGGCAGAAATGGCAAAGTACGAATGTGTTTGTTTGATTACGGCGGGTTTCCTCTACTACTTGGAATCGGTCGGCATTGGGAGAAGGGTTCTCGACTTTCTCGACACCCCCGGTCGGTGGCGTTTAGATTATGGTGAATGTGGCAGTGCAAAAAAAGGTCCGGATCGACGACCGAAGCCCATAAACATATATCTCAAGATGAGAGGCGAGAGGGACCAAAATTATGCCACAGATAACAGACATTGAAGGTGGCACAAATGTGTGGCTCAAATTCACTCACCCATACTTCAATACTTCAATACACAATGATTGACAGCTTTTGACTTTCAAATGCCGGCTTGCTTTTTCTGTAATACGTTGTAATACTTTCGTACATTTCCATTTTTGAGCCCCTCTAAGGATAGTTTGTTAAATTGAACATCTCTAAAATGAACTTTTACATAGAAAAGTTCATTTTGAGGGATGTTCAATTCACATTTTTTCAAATTTGCATTGTAAAACTTTGTTTTTTTTTAAACATCAGGTAACGTTAAAAAATTTCGAAAGAATTGACATGTAGATTGAAGAGGATAGAAATGATATTGTCAGATTTCTTGAAACGTAAACACCGCGCGGTCGTTGAAATGTTTCAAAAAGGGGCTTTGCACAAAAGTTCACGCGGTCTATCGTTTTCGAAAGGAACAGCCGCACCGTAGGAAACGCCGCAATGTTATTTCCCATAAGCATGAAGTAAACAGGGGGTGAAAACCGCGGTTGTACCTTTCGGAAACGATAGGCCGCGTGCACTTTTGTGCAAATCCCTCAATATTCTGAAGTTAGAATTACAAGTCTGTTCTCTTGGATGATGCAACGATGTTTTCTCCACATACGGTCTGACTCCACATGTGCTGGAAATAATGTGCGGGAAAAGAGGTTAGGATCAAGCCATCAATCTCTCGGAATGGATTTCTTTTTTTTTTGTTATTAAATCAGTCTGTGATGTGTTTTTTGTTGTTGCCAGCATCTGGCGATGTGTTAGGAGGAGTAATCGTCACTCATTACGATGAGAGGTTAGAAACGAGAGTAGCCCGTATTTATCACCCACACAAACATACAGGTTAGGGATGTTTCGGGGACAACAGTAAAAAAATATGATTTTGGGTTAAGCAGCTGGTGCAGTGTTGCCAGAAATGTGCCACCCCTTACGTAGCTTTTTCGGATTGAAAAGTTGGCAACACTGTCACACCTCGTTCCCACAATGAATGTCACTCGGTGGTCTGACGGATTCAGGTAAGAGCAGATCTCATCACCACGTTCACAAAAAAAAAAGAAAGGAACAGAGGAAAAACACAAGAAAAAAGGTAGGGAGTCCCCTTCAGTCCACCGCAGTCAGTGTCCCGCACTTACCTTTGGTGGTCCTAAATCCCTGATTGATGGCACGTGTGGTCCGCTCGGCGGCCCGGTAGATGCGCCAGTAGAAGAACAACATCACGAACATGGGGATGTAGAAGGACCCCAGCGCCGAGTAGACGACGTAACCGGCGTCGTTTGTCAGCTCGCAGGTCCACGGGCAGGGAGGATTGGGGGTGGGGGCCGCGTCGCCCATCCCCAGCCCATCCCAGTCGGCGCCGGCGGCGAATGAGGAGGACGAAGAGGTGATGGTTGTTGTGATGGTGCTACTGAAGGCCGACGACACGGACCCGGATGATGGCGGCGAAGACGACGACGACGAAGATGATATCGACAATGATGGCGACGACGATGATGAATACGATGAGGTGGAAGTGACTGGCGACGGTGACACTGACGCCAGCGTGTGATTTCCATACGGTAATAATAGGTTCTCTTTCACCTGTGGGAGAATGAAAAAGCGAGAAGAAAATTTGGGGTGAATGGAGTTTGCCTGAAATACAAGTTGAAATTGATTCAGATGGTGGAACGGGGCAATCAGAGAAAATAGGTAGAGAAGCGAATAGTGTGAAGCCAAAAATACCTTATCGAACCGTCAAACTGGTATCTTAATGAACAAAATCAACAAACCTTGACGATTGCCGCATAAGTAAAGATAAGTATTGCGGTCATTTCAAACATATTTTCATCAAAGTTTCTAAATATCATGAATGACAGTGTAAATAACATTGATTTCTTGAAATAATGATAATTGTTCTGTTTTGGAACTCCAGTTTGATAATTACTCAAGGGGACTAAGAGTTCCTCTAGAAGTTCCCCCAGGAATTCACCAAGGGTTCTCTCTAGGCATTCCTGCAGGATTTCATCCCGGAATTTCTCCAGGGACTCCTCCAGGACTTTCTCCCAGATTTCCTCCAGGAATTACCCCAAAAATTTCTTCAGGAATTCATCCAGGGATATCTTCAGGAATTGTTTAAGGAAGTCCTCCAGGAATTCGTTCAGAAATTCGTACAGTAATTCCTCCAGGGGTTTCTTCAGAAAATCCAACAGGATTTTTTTCAGGGATTACTCCAGGGACTCCACCAAGGATTCTTCCATAGATCCCTCCAAGAATTACTTCAGGGATTCCTCCTGGAAATCTTCATGAAATTCCTCTAGGAATATCTCCAGAGATTCCTCCAGGGTCTCCTTTTCAAATCCCTCAAGGGATTACACCAGGAATTTGTCCAGAAGTTACTTCAGGTGTTGCGATGTACAACGTCAAGTCCAGTCCGCCGCTGCTGGCAACACGGGCATTATGTATTGCAGATAGGGCACGAGGAAATGAATTGAGAGCGATATAACAAATAGTGTTTTGGCTTGTTGATACTAAATCAAATTCTAAACATAGTGCCGATAGATCGGAACGAATTTGTTGAATTCCAAATTGATAGTTGTTAATTATTGATTGGTAATTGAATCGTAAGTACTAGTAAATGAAATCGATATTTTTTAAACTAATTCTGATCGCTCGTTAGGATATAGCTGCAGTCAATAGATGGTGCCATTCAACGGTGATATTTGGCATTATTAGGGTGACCCAGTACGTGAGTAGATCAATGATGGGAAATTAATCGCGATACTAAGCTAGTTTATAAACGCAGGTAATACGGTTCAACGAAATATCATTGGGAACGGTCTGAACGACCTGGAGTATTGGGTGACCAATGTATGGTATTATTTATAAGTTATTTGAAATAATTGCCTAATGAATATAACAGCTTTTAGCATATCAACATTGCAAAACACCGGTGTGTGTGTCTCAAAAGAGCCCGAAAAACTCCTCCCAACACCAGGATTTCCTCCAAAGATTCCTCCAGTAATTTCTTCAAGAATTCCCCCGTGGATTTTATAAATCATTTCTCCAGGGATCCCTCAAGAAGTTCCTCAAAGGATTCCTCCAGAAATTTCTCTAGGAATTCATCGAAAGATTGATTCAGAATTTTCTCCAGGGATTCCTCCCGGAATTTTTCTAGAGAAGCATCCAGGAATCCCTGCAGGAATCCATCCAAAGATTCCTCCAGGTATACTTTCAGAAATTTCTCAGGGATTCTTCCCCCGGGTATTCCTCCTGGGATTCCTCCAAGAATTCTTTCAGAGATGTCTCCAAGAATTGCTCCAGCGATTCTTTCAGAAATGCCTCCAATGATTGCTCCAGGAATTCATACAGAAATTTTTCCAGGGAATGCTCCAGCACTTCATCCAGTTTTTTTTCCAGGAAATCCTACACGTCGTCCTTCAGAAATACCACCAAGGACTACTACAAGAATTTCTCCAGGATTTCTCCAGGACTGCCTCCACGGTCTCCTCTTTGAATTGCTACAGGTATTCCTGCAGAAATTTATCCAATCATTTCTTCAGGAATTCTTTCAGTGTATCATTTAGGAATTTCTCCTGGGATTCATCCAGAAATTTCTCTTGGAATTTCTCCAAGAGTTTTCGCAGGGATTGCTTTGAGAACTCTCCCGCTGATTGCTCCAGGAATTTTAGGGTGATATTTTTAGAAATTCCACTCGGAATCCCTTCAAAAATTTATCCAGGGGTTTCTCCAGAAATTTCATCTTTCCTTTAAAAATCTTTCTATCATCTTTTCCAGAGATGCACCCAATGATTTCTCCAGGATTACCTGAAGATTTCTACGAATTTTTTCAGGAATTCTTTTAGATAGTTTTAGAGGAGTGCATACAGGAACCAGGAATTATCTCCAAAAAAAATCTTGTAGGAGTTCATCCACGGATTTGTTCAAGAATCCATTCATGAATTTCTTCAAGAATACCCCCTGTAGCTCCTGCAAAGGAATTCTTTCAGAAATTCGTCCTGCAACTCCTTCCTGTTATTCTTTTTTTGTCAAGAAATCCTTCAATATGTTATCCATTGATTATTTCAAGAACTTCTCCAAAGATACCTCTAGGAGTTCATCCTGGGATGTTTTAAATGTGTTTCTTTAGAAAGCCTTCAGGGATTCTTCCAAAAAAATTTTAAGGGACTCCTTCAGACATTCCCCCGGGGTTTCCTCCAACGATTGTTTTAGGGCTTATCCTATGATTTCTTCAGGAATTTTATCAAAGATCTCCTTCCGAATTTCGTGTATTCGAATTTTTCAGGGATTCCACCAGGAATTCTTACAATAAGTCTTCCAGGGATTATTTCACACATTTCAAATAAGAGTCAAGGCAGCGCAAGTTTTGGTTGCGCGGAAGTCACTTTTACTTAATTTGAAAAAATGAGTTCTAACATGCTGGAAGCGTTTCCACACATTTCACCAGAGAATCCTTGAGAAATTCACCAAGGGAAGACTCTTTCGGAATTCTCCCATGGTTTCCTCCCAAAATTTCTATAGGGAATGCACCATGAATTTCTCCCGGAATTCCTTCTCGAATTCCTTCAGACATTTCTTTTTGAATACATTCCAGCGATTTTGTCCAGGTGAATTCCAGGGTTTTTCCTAGAACTCCATTCTAGAAATAATCCCAGAAAATTATTCAATACTATCTCCAGGAATTCGTACTGGGAAACCTCGAGGGTTTCCTCCAGTGATATTTTCTAGACTTTTTCGAGAATACCCAAGCAACCAAAAGTTCGGATAAAATAGCATGTTTGGGCTTAATCAACTATTCGAAGGAAGATGAATAGCATTCTATTCAGCTTCCTTTTTAAGTGATTAACCGAACTTGAGTTCGCAAAAAGTGCACTTGTGTCGCTGAAAGGAACGCTGGTCAGCCTAAAAATAAGCTTCGAAATTATTCGGCTGCTCGGGCTCGTTGGGAAGTTAACCATCAATGGTAACTATGTATATATACAATACACACACTTATTTCTGAATTGCCTGTTCGGTACTTTTTTGACGAGATTAGAACAGCAGTACGATCTCGGTAGTTTTGGTAATCGATTTTACTGAGATTCAGTAAAACAACTGTCAAAATCATATGGGAAAGGTAAACAATGCATTTTTGCTGAACGAGTTCGGTGCTCAGCAGTTTTAACACTAGGAGCACCGAGATCAAAAAAGTTACGCGGAGCACCGGGATCGAAAATTTGTTGTAACTAAATTTTTAATTGGCTATATCTCAGCAATAACTCAACCGATTTTCAAAATTTTTTTATCAATCTCATGTCCGAATCTTAAAATTTCAGATGCTTGAACAGAAATTGTTCTAGGGGTGTTCAAATTCCCTCTAGAACAGTGCAACCGATACAAATTTTGTTTCGTCATGCTTATCTGGCTGTAAACGTTCCAAATATTTCAGAAAACATCATAAATCTGAGGTGCTCAAATGAAAATAGTAGAAGATAACTGGATGCATATCGTTTATCTAACAGAAACATATTTTGAACATCCCTAGCGCTCCCGGCACAGTGGCTAGTTGCTATTAAATTTTCAATTGACTATATCTCAGCAATGGCTCAACCGATTTTCAAAATTCTTTTACCAATCTCTTCTCCGAATCCTAAAGTTTCAGATAATTGAACAGAAATTATTCTAGGGGTGTTCAAATTTCCTCTAGAACAGTGCAACCGATATATTTCTTTAAAATGTTTACCTAATTGGAAGCGGTCTGAAAATTACTGTACCCATAATGGATGTGTGTGGTATAGTATAAGATAAAATATTTTGAACATCCCTAGCGCTCTTGGCACGATAATCGAAAATTTGTTGAAACTAAATTTTAAATCAGTTATATCTCAGCGATGGCTTAACCGATTTTCAAAATTATTTTCCTTGCATGTTGTCCTAATCTTCTAGTTTCAGATAATTGAATAAAAAATATTCTAGGGGTGGTCCAATTTTCTCCATATCAGTGCAGAAGATACGATATTTTTCAGCCATTTTTTCTTCATTGAGGACGTTCAAAATATTTCCTTGAACTTCATAAACCTACACTATTCAAACGAGAATAGTATAAGATCTATCTGGATACATGCAGTAAACCTCAATTAAAAAAATGTTGAACATCCCTAGTGCTCCTTGAATTGTGACCGAAGCTTGACTGTAACTAAATTTTCAATCGCTTATATCTCAGCGATGGCTCAACCGATTTTCAAAATTATTTTACCAATCTCTTGTACGAAACTTCAAATTACAAAAGTTTGAATAAAAAAAACCTTCTAGGGGTGTTCAAATTGCCTCTTGAACAGTTCAACTTTTTTCAAAATATTTATATCATTGTAAAAGTTCTAAATATTTCGGTAAACATCATAAATCTTTGTGATTCTAATGAGAATAGCATAAGATCACTTGATACATATTGTGAACTACATAGTAAATTGAACATCCCTAGCACTACTGGCATTGTGATCGAAATTCGGCTGTAACTATATTTCCAAAGGGGTAAATGTCAGCGATGACTTGACCGATTTGCGGTGTTCAAATGAAAATAGTAGAAGTAACTGGATCCATATCGTTAATCTAACAGAAACATATTTTGAACATCCCTAGCGCTCCCGGCACAGTTGCTAGTTGCTATTAAATTTTCAATTGACTATATCTCAGCAATGGCTCAACCGATTTTCAAAATTCTTTTACCAATCTCTTGTCCGAATCCTCAAGTTTCCGATAATTGAACAGAAATTATTATAGGGGTGTTCAAATTTTCTCTAGATCAGTGCAACCGATACACTTTTTTTTCGACATGTTTATCTGGTTGTAAACGTTCCAAATATTTTAGTAAACATCATAAATCTGAGGTGTTCAAATGAAAATAGTATAAGATAACGATACATATCGTTAATCTAACAGAAAAATATTTTGAACATCCCTAGCGCTCCCGGCACAGTGATTAGTTGCAATTGAATTTTCAATTGGTTATATCTCAGCGATGGCTCAACCCAGTGACGACAATTGTCAAATTACAGTCGTCTGCACCGACGCCCAGCGGCGCCAGCGTCGATGATTTGTTTTTGTTTTGATAGTCGTCTTGACAACCCGAGTGGCATTCTCAGAAACGTATGCTTTCGAAATTCTTTTGACCGCTGTCTGCTGAACTTCTACAACCTACTGATACTCAAAGTCAGTATTTTCAATTTCAACTGATTCGTTTTAAATAGGCAAGATGCAGAAGCAAGAAATGCATTTGTTGTGCATCACTCACCAAAAGTAACTATAATGCATTGAATTAAGGTAACATATCGGTATTTGCATGCCTAAAACCAGAATAAATTAATTCCAAAATGAAATATTCATATTCGAATTCATCGAGCTGAAGTTCAGCTGAACTGAACTTCAACTACAGCGGATGACACCACAAGACGCCGCTTTCATTGTCTCGTCTCTTCTTTGTCATGTTCATTCTCGGCCTCGTGTCTATGGGTAACTGTGTTTGTTTATTTGTGTTCGTTTTCGCACAAATTGAACATCATTGTGCTGATTTTTTTCGACACTGGCTCAACCGATTTTCAAAATTATTTTACCAATCTCTTGTTCGAATATTCAAGTTTCAAACAAATGAACAATAATCATTCTAGGGATGTTCAAATTTCTCTAGAACAGTGCAATCGATATAATTTGTTCGACATGTTTACCTAATTGTAAACGATACAAGCGCTTCCGTAGACATGATTAATTTGTATGGTTCAAATGGGAATCGTATTCAATAAAATATTTTGAACATCCCTAGCGCTCCAGGCACGATGGTCGAAAATTAGTTGAAACTTCATTTTAAATCAGCTATATTTCTGCGATTGCTTAACCGATTTTCAATTATTTTTTTACTAGTATGTTGTCCTAATCTTCTAGTTTTAGATAAATGAATGAAAAATAATCTAGGGCTGGTCAAATTTTCTCCATACCAGTGCAGCAGATACGATTTTTTGCGACCAGTTTTTCTTCATTGTGAACCTTCCAAATATTTCCGTAAATATCAAACATCTATGTGATTCAAATGAGAATAGTATTAGATAACCGAATGCTTATAGTGAATCTCACAGAAAAATATATTGAACATCTCTTGAGCTCCCGAAATTGAGATCAAATTTTAGCTGCAACCAAAATTTGAATCTTACATATCTCAGCGATGGCTCAACCGATTTTCAAAATGCTTTTAGAACTCTCTTATCATAATCTTCAAGGTTCAAACAATTCAACATTATAGGGGTGTTCAAATTTCCTCTGTGCAACCGATATATTTTTTTTCGATATGTTTACCAATTTAAACGTTCTATAAATTTCCGTAGGCATAATCTATGTGTGTGGTTTATATTAGAATAGCATAAGAATAAATATTTTGAACATCCCTAGCGTTCCAGGCACGGTGATCGAATTAGTTTAAACAAAATTTTTAATCAGCTGTATCTCTGCGATGGCTTAACCGATTTTCAAAATTCTTCTAGTAACATGTTCTGCAGTTATTCAAGATTCAAACAATTGAAAAAAATCATTATTAGGGCGTTCAAATTTCCTTCAAACCATTACTACCATTACATTTTTTCAATTTGCTCATTCATTGCAAAAGTTCAAAATTTTACCCCAAACATCATACATAAATCTACGTGGTTCAAATGAAAATTGTATAAGATTACTGCATGCATATCTCAGCCGGTTTTCAGGGTTTGTTTTAAAAATATGTTGCGCAAACCTTCAATTTTCAGACAGTTTAACAAAAATCATTCTATGGTTGCTGTGTAACAACAACAGCAACAGTGCAATCTAAAAATATATTTTTCAACATATTTGCCTCATTGTAATCATTCTGAATATTTCGCATTCTAGCACTCCCAGTACGTTAAATTCTTAAGTTCCACAGTTCGTAGCTAAGAGTTGTCTTTACTAATTACCATTTTTGCCTTAATATATCACGTGACATGCACGAAGATTCTCTTTGAAAAGACTACACCGTCTTCAACCAGAGGTTGTACAGACTGAACGATCACAAATATGAGACAACGGACAACACACGAAAAACCCAGTAGTCGTCCAGTGATGAATTTTCCGTTTCACGAAAAGTTTTCACCGACTGGAGCAGGAATCGAACCCAAACTGCGAGGCTTACGAAACGCCTAGACGACTGACGCCTCTAACCGCACGGCCACGAAGGCCACAAAGATTCTCTTTAGTAGTAGTCAAAGTTTTTTACACGAAGTTTTTTCCTTCCATCATAAAAATCAGTTTTGTACCAGTTTAATTTCTCTTTTTTTATTACGAAATTCAACGAAACGGCTTGACGGTTTTTGAAACATTGATGTAGTGAAAATATTCATGACTCATTCACACTAATTCAGTGTAAACCAAATGTTCATCAAAATAAAAAAAATCAACAATTCAAATCTGTGTCAATTGGAACAATTCTCGCAATATTTATGGAACACTTTTGCTCTATGTGTTTTGCAAATACATGCCGCACATGTAGCACAAAATATGCTGCTTCTTATTTTTCCGTGTATACAGTAGTAGCATATTGATTTCGTTGCAGATTTTAGATGTGAAGTCGGCTCTCCAGTACACGCAAGGCACACATATTCTGAGCGTGTCAGTATGTGACTGGCACAGAACATTCGGCTGCATTTCTTACAGTTGATCAAACTAGCCTTTTTCAAGCAGGCCTCACATTCATTTCGGACAAGTTGTTGGTGATCATCGTTCCGCGCGTATTTGATGAACCGGAGCATAAGTTTTGTTAAGTTTTGTTCAATGGTTCCAAACATGAAGTTTCAGACAAGAGATTAGTAAAAGAATTTTGAAAATCGGGCGAGCCATCGCTGAGATGAAGCCAATTAAAAATCATAGTGCCGGGAGGGCTGGGGATGTTCAAAACCTGTTTCTGTGAGGCTAACTACATGTTTCCGGCATTTTTATACTTTTCTCATTTGAAGCCAGCAAATTGATGATGTTTGCGGATTTTTTTCATAACGCTTACAATGAAGTGAAAATGTTTGAAAAAATGTGTGTCGGTTGCACTGTTCTGAAGGAAGTTTGAACACCCCTAGAACGTATTTTGTTCATTTGTTTGAAGTTCGAAGACTTGAACAACATATTAGCAAAATAACTTTGAAAATCAGTTGTGCTATTGCTGCGATATATAGGAGCGATTATAGGAGCGCTAGGGACGTCCCAATAGTTTTTTTCTGTGACAGTTTCAGAACGTTTACAATTAGGTAAACATGTCGGAAAAAAATTGAATCGGTTATCTGGTTCAGGGGAAATTTTAACATCTCTAGAATGATTTTTGTTCAATTGTCTGAAACTTGAAGATTCGATAAGTAAAAGAATATAAAAAACCAGTTGAGTTATTTTGCGAGATATAGCCAATTGAAAATTTATTTATAGTTTAATTTCAATCACCGAGTGTGTTTTTATGTGATTCACAATATGTATCCTTTTATGTTATACTGTTCTAATAAGAATCTCACAGATTTCTCATGCTTGTGAAAATATTTAGAACGTTCACAATGAAGTAAACAAGTCGAAAAAAATACACCGGATGCAGAGCTCTTGAGGAAATTTGAACACAAAACAAAATTCTGACAAGAGATTAGTCAAATAATATGGCAAATCGGTCAAGTCATCGCTGACATATAGCCCATTGAAAATATAGTTACAGCCGAATTTCGATCACAATGCCGGTAGTGCTAGGGATGTTCAATTTACTATGTAGTTCACAATATGTATCAAGTGATCTTATGCTATTCTCATTAAAATCACGAAGATTTATGATGTTTACCGAAATATTTAGAACTTTTACAATGATATAAATATTTTGAAACAAGTTGAACTGTTCAAAAGGCAATTTGAACACTCCTAGAAAGGTTTTTTTCAAACTTCTGTAATTTGAAGATTCGTACAAGAGATTGGTAAAATAATTTTGAAAATCGGTTGAGCAATCGCTGAGATATATGCGATTGAAAATTTAATTACAGTCAAGCTTCGGTCATAATTCAAGGAGCACTAGGGATGTTCAACATCTTTTTAATTGAGGTTTACTGCATGTATCCAGATAGATCTTATACTATTCCCGTTTGAATAATGTAGGTTTTATGATGTTCAAGGAAATATTTTGAACGTCCTCAATGAAGAAAAAATGGCTGAAAAATATCGTATCTTCTGCACTGATATGGAAAAAATTGGACCACCCCTAGAATATTTTTTATTCAATTATCTGAAACTAGAAGATTAGGACAACATGTAAGGAAAATAATTTTGAAAATCGGTTAAGCCATCGCTGAGATATAGCTGATTTAAAATTTAGTTTCAACAAATTTTTGATCATCGTGCCGGGAGCACTAGGGATGTTCAAAATATTTTATCTTATACTATACCACACACATCCATTATGCGTACAGTAATTTTCAGACCGCTTCCAATTAGGTAAACATTTAAAAATATATATATCGGTTGCACGGTTCTAGAGGAAATTTGAACACCCCTAAAATAATTTCTGTTCAATTATCTGAAACTTTAGGATTCGGAGAAGAGATTGGTAAAAGAATTTTGAAAATCGGTTGAGCCGTTGCTGAGATATAGTCAATTGAAAATTTAATTACAACTAGCCACTGCCGAGAGCGCTAGGGATGTTCAAAATATTTTTCGATTGTATTTACGATATGCATCCAGCTATTTTATACTATATTCATGTGAACCACGCAGATTTATGATGTTTACTGAAATATTTTGCACGTTTACAATTAAATAAGCATGTCGAAAAAAATTTGTATCGGTTGCACTGTTCTAGAGGAAATTTGAGCACCCCTAGAATAATTTCTGTTCAATTATCTGAAATTTTAGGATTCGGACATGAGATTGATAAAAAAATTTTGGAAATCGGTTGAGCCATTGCTGAGATATAGCCAATTAAAAATTTAGTTACAACAAATTTTTGATCTTGGGGCCGGGAGTGTTAATCTCGTCAAAAAATTACCGAACTCGGTAATCAAAATTAAGTGTGTACACACGATAATAACTTATTAATCATATCTGATAGTAATAGGAGGAAGCTACGATACTCATGGCAGCTCGCGGTTCGTAGGTCATATTTTGAGAGATGGACAGGGTTACAATTGAACCAAACGTTTCACTGCAGCTCATCCGGGGGCGAATCGCATTGTAGGGTTGCCCCCTGAATGCGACCCTGACGAAGAGGAATGACAATGCAAGGGGAAAAGAAGAGGCATGACGTTTAGGGAGAGTAAATAAATAAATAAAATTTAGAATGGCAATTAAATTCAATCAAGTATACCATAGACCATAGACCATAGAAAACATGATCATCACACGACAAGCGCCTCCTGACAGCGATTTGTTTTCTCTTTTATCAACTAATTCGATACAGGTATGTTCCGATTTTGTCACTATCCGTTATTATCACTATCCGTTTTTGTCACTATCCGATTTCGTCAACATTTCATTCCGTTTTTGTCAACACTAAAGTTTTTGTCAAATTTGTTCCCTCGAACACGGGTTATTTATAGTTTAACATTAATTTTGAGGTAATGCATCCATGAGTGAATTTCAAGGAACCACCAATGATGACATAGAAGACGCATTCGCTACAATAGCTTTGAACACATTTCAAATTCAGCTGTAGATAAGGTTAATTCATGCTTTCTCTCACGCATATCTTTACTTTTTGTTTGAACATGAGAAAAATTAAACCAATAGTCCGATAGAAAAATTACTCTAGCTCTACGTACCAACTGGAACTTGGCCAGCCTCTTCAAGTGTTCTTCGAGAACTTAAACAGTTCGGGGTTTTGCCCGTCATTGCCTGAATTTTTACACTACAATATTTTTACAACACTTTTTTAAGTGCAATAAATTGCACGCGGTTTTTAACACGATTTTCTTGAAATTACGCGATGTGCTGAATTCTTCTCTTCTGGCTGCTGTTTCTTTTCGACGGGGCTCAAATTTCAACCAGAGATCTCTCTTGTCATGCTTGATAGCCTGTCCAATTTTTCCCGTCCGAAATTGCTATATTCACTAGGTAAACTGGAGATTCCTATGCATTTTATCCGGGATTTCATCTTTCGATTGCTCTTAAAATGCAATCTTGGTTTCCTTCAGAAATTTCTACTAGCGATTCTACCTTGTATTCCTCCGGATTATTTTCAATGGATTTCTTCTGAGATATCGTTACGAAATAATTCAGAAGTTTCTTTAGGTGAACTAGGAGTTAAGTTTTCCAGAAATAAGTTACTCTAGGAAAGATGAGTCTAGGAACTTGCCAACGATCTGGGGATTTCTCCACCAAAAACTGAAGGATTCCCAGAAGAATCTAAGGATTCCCAAAAAATCTTAAAGAAATCCCATCAATTCTGAACTTATACAGGATTCCTAGAAGGAATTTCTCAAGTTTCTCACTAGGAAATTCTGGAGGATTCCCACGAATAACTCCCCGGAGATTTCTACACAGAACATCAGGAGGACTCCCTGAAGAAATTTCTGTAGGATTTGAGGAAAGAATTCCTGGAAGATTACTAGACTAAACTACTGGGATATTCCCAGGAAACGCAGTAAGAAGTCGGGGCGAATTATTATTATATTATCTTTTTTAACGAGATTGTCAGCCCAAGTCTGGTTCATCTACTAATCAAGATAGAATGCCCTTGGAAGTATTCATAATAAAAGTTCCAGTAGGTGTAGGTGTTTCTACTGCGCATAAATACCAAAACAAAGTCCTGTAGAAATCCTTATAAGAAATTTTTGGATGGAGGACATTCCAGGGAAAAATATCAGTAAAAACTCTTTAAAGAATCCAAGGAAGAAAATGTTCAAGGCATCCCAGAAATAAATTTTGGAGGAGTCCCAGAATGAACCCCTGGAGAAATATCAGAAAATTGTTCTGGAGGGATTTCAAAAAGTGATCTTGGAAGAATTCCCGCAGAAAATTCTGAAGAAACGGAGATACTGCTATATTTCAAAAGTAAAATCTTGGTGAATCTCCAAAGCAAATCGAGTTGGATTAATTTCAACAGGATGTCTAGATTAAATCCCAAAATGGTTTTCATAGCCCACCTTGTGCATTGGGGCCATTATAGACCCAAACTGTACACAACGTCAGCGAGCTGTTCCCATCATAATGCATAAGGAAGGTTAATAAATTCCACTTCCTGGTGGAATATTCGAAGGGATCCCCAAAGAAACTCCAGGAGAAATTAAAAAAAAGATATCTAGGTTGATCCGAGAAGGGATTTCTGAAGAAATCATAAGGGGCAAAACTTCTTTTCTCTAAAAATTCTTATCGAGTTCCAAAAAAAAGCGGCATGGTACAAGGTAACCTAGAAGAATTCTGGAGGAATTTCTTGGGGAATCCAATATTCTGGAGAAGTTACAAGTGCTTGCTTAGAAAAATTCTTGGAGATTTTCTAAAAGTATCATAGATGAAACTTTTATAGGAATCTGTGAAGATGATACTCGTGGAAAAAATGCCTTCCGGAAGGAAATAAACATATCCGTTGTTGTTGGGATATCGAAATTATGTTCCTGGAGATAAATAATTCTTGGAAGTATGTAAGGAAGTATGTCACATTTTAAAACGTCGATCCGGGTACTGGAACTATAATATGTGTCATTTTTGCGTTCAACGAAAATAAATTTCCAAAAATGTGGTCGCAAATGTTATGAAAACCTCTTGTCGGCGTGACAGTCAGAAAACTGTTATTTGAGCTGGTTGCAGATATGCTAAAATTAATGTATTTAGCAATTAAATTTCATAGTTAACAGCATATTTTTACTTTTGGAATGTGTTCTACAGTAAAACTTCCAATTCATATTAAAATGTTGAAAAATATTTTGTTAAAGAAAATTATTCCGTTTTTGTCACTATTCCGTTTTTGTCAACTGAAAATCGCGGACCGTGTTGATAAAAACGGAACATACCTGTATTCACAAGGTCTGTTCGAAACTGATTGGCAGCAGAATCTTTATTTTAATTGTGAACAGATGCCATGCCATGGTAAAATTGAGAACATTAAACCGTTGAAGTGAAACGAAACGCAGTCGCCTCAATTTCAATGGCGTTGAGTATTAGGTTCAATTACGCAGAATAGTAAGCGGTTTTAAGCGTATGAGTATGATAAATGCAGAATTGCATTGGACATGCATTGCAAATGAAAAGACTCTCATGCCGAAGCAAGTCTGTATATAATCTATTTTTTACAGAAACATCTTCATATTTTATGTGAGTAATTTCATCAAATATTTTCGCAGCTCATTTTAACTGGCGCTGTCCATAATCTTCGTACACACTCAATCCTGAATTGCCTGTTCAGCACTTTTTTGACGAAAATAGAACAGCAGAACTATTTCGGTAGCTTCGGTAATCGTTCTTACTCAGCGTCAGTACACCAACTGTCAAAACCTGGTGCAAAAGGTAAACAATGCAGTATAGCTGTATACAGCTGTACCGAACACGGTATTCCAAATTAAGTGTGTAAGGTATCTGTTCTGGTTTGTTTTGTGTGTTTTATACATCACCTCTCAATTTTCGAGAGAAATGAACGCGACGTCAGTCAATGTTTACATAAAATGACTCAATCATGAACTTTTATTCATCTTTCATGAATGGGTAACGCCACGGGGGAGTCGTCACCTGCTGAAATCTTACATCGAGCCGAGGGATAGTACACCTGCAAACGAATGCTTGAGACTGTGCATTATAGAGGGTGCCAGTGTGATGCCTAACGATCTTTTTGAAACAAATTTCTTCTAAGTAATATGTCTGTTTGTCTGTGCTTTGACCGCTTTGATCAAACACTTAACGAAGTCCGATTGAGCTAAAATGTTGCATGGGGTCTTTTTTTTTAAGAGACGAAACATTTGAACCCTACCCGTTTATGTAATTCGAAAAATCGATTTATATTGGCACCCTACAGTCCACGTTAAATTTCGGACAACAAATCGTTGGTATTACAAACAGCCTAGAGGCAAAACATTCAAATGTAGTTGTTTCCCTTTCCAAATTAGACCTTACATACATTACGGGGATAAAACAAAAATCAAACTTTTTTTATTGTCTAATCTGAAAGTATACTAGCTAGACAATACACATTCCACATTTCATAAAGATTGGAGCACTGTAACCAAAGTTAGAGCCCATTTAAGCACGCATCCTCCATAAGGACAAGGCAAAGCACGAAACCACAGACAAACAGATGTAACACTTCGAACATTTCTGGAGCAACATTTGAAAAGGGCATACAAGCATTGGTAAACAATGACTTCACACGTCGCTCCTGAGCCTCCATCAACTCATTCAGACAAACTTAGACCGTTATCAGATAGAGCGAACATCGATCTTTTGGATAACGGTGTTCATTTGCGTGGGCGGGCTGCTGTTATGCCCCACGGAGCGTTTTCGAAAAAAGACACAAGACCTCTTGGGCCCTTTTCAAATGTTGCTCCAGATTTTTCGATTCAAATCATAGTCACGGAAACATATTCGCCCAATGCTAAAAGGACTTAGTTTGGCCGACCATCAACTAGGTGGCGGTAGTGAACAAACGACAAATTCGAACAAAAACGATGCGAGCGCCACGGTTGAGCTGTTGGCTAACTACCATATTTTGAAAAAGACCGTTCAATCGATGTACGATGGGGATTATCAGAGTGTTACGTCTATTTGTCTAGTCTAGTCTAGTCTAGTCTACACATACACAGCCATTCTTTGAAAGAATCCTGGAAAATGGTAGAATCGACTACTTCTGCCATTTTTCTTGTCATTATCAATGCTTGCAGCACATCGGAGATGTGATACAAGGATTGAAGCGGCCAGGCCTACTGTGCAGCGTCATTAGTATAATAAAGCTAAAGAACGGGGACATCTCGTACCAATCGTTCAGTACAGTATGTAATAAATGTAATACGTTGGGAGTGATTATGCTAAGAAAGTTAATGTCACTCCGTCGAGGCTCTTCTTCGTGGGATGGGACAAAGGAATTTCACCCTAATGTCCAGGCTCGAAAGCCTAGGCTTAAGCGCCATTACTCGCTCTCTGAAACGAGAAAAAAAAGTAGTGTCATCCCTTCCCCAAGTACATACATATAATAAAAGTGCATAAAATCTACCAAAACAGCTTGACATAACAATCATGATTGTGATATAGACAACTACACAACATAAATCAGAACGAACTCACCAAATTCATCAATTCGAAATTGAAACGGATGCCTTTTTCTTTTGATCAGCCAAACTTTTTTTAAATTCTTCACGCAATGCCTTCGTCTGTTGATTACAGCTCCCAAGCAACACACATGTTATAATAGAGTTACGACAGCGCAAGTTTTGGTTGTATAGAAGTTTATTTTACGTAATTTCAACATTGTGTTAAAATAACGTAAAATAAACTTCTATACAACCAAAACTTGCGCTGTCGTAACTTTTATATAACATGTGTGTTACTTGGGCTAGAATCAACACAATACTAAATACTAAGCACCCGGCACCCGCGCATCAATTGTTTTCGTCTTCACGCGTGATATTGACGATCGATTGTTTAATACGTGAACCAAAACATTTCATTTTCGCAACACAAGACGTGATTTTCCCGATATACAGCACATCGCTGGCAAATTCTTCCATAAGTTTTACCTGTCAATTACGCGCAATCAGATCGACAAAACACACTGCTAGCCTACAAGGTTGGTTACCCGCATCAACAAAAAAGTAATCCGAAGGCCGTAGCTGATGAAACTGATACGAAAAAATAACACCTTCGTCGGAGTGAATCTTTTTACGGTTACACTACCCAAGTAACAATTTCTTTGCTGATTGGTTTTGTTTGATTTTTGTTAGGGTTTTATTACAGCAATAATTAAAACTCCCAGTTTTATGACTGCTTTTATGAAAACCATTGATGAAATGTTTTATAGTATGCTTGAAGATATCCATAAAGACAGATTTTAACCGTAGTGTGGCCAGCAAAAAAAAAACACCCGTAGAAGGCTGGCAGGGTACCCGGGTACCCACGAAACGGAAATGATCATATCTCAGCGATTTTCCACCGATTTTAAAAGTTTTTGCCTCATTCAACTCAGAAACTCATTATCTATCAAGATCGTATTTGGTTGGACCGGAGCGCGTCAATTTTATGATTCTGCAACCCCAATATTCACGGTAAAATTGAATGCGCATAAGCCTACCAACACAATAACAACTAAAATATTACTTTGAAATGACCGCTTCTACTTACGAATGATGTATCGTCCTGAACTTTGCGTTCCATCGAAGAAGCTTCTCTGCATCTTGAGCTGTCATAGTTTTTGTTGAAAAAAAAACAACAACAATCGAAAATGGGAAATGTTTCTACTAGGTTTTAAAACGATTTTATTGCTACTTTTAATGCGGTTTGAAAAACCTCTCCGAGAGTGGTCCACTTAGCCGGAAGATGCTCTTAAAGAGGTTATCAAGAGGTTTTGATGTATAAATCAGTTTTATTGCAAGTTCTATAAAATTGGTCATGAAGATCTCTTGTAGAGCCAAACAAAACTTAAAATGTTACTTGGGTATTGCGACACTCCATTACTTCTTCTTCCTATCTTTCACCCAAATGGAGCTTTAAATCTTCCGAATTATTATCCCGACTCCGGGGGAATTGTCAATAACAAATATTGGCACTCGCCGGAACTGATTCCGCACAAAATTTGAACACTTTTTCTCAACCTCGCGAGACCGAGCTTTCAGAGTGTTACGTCTGTTTGTATGTGACGAAACTTTAAGCGCGATTATCTCAAAATGGTGCTTTTAAATAGTGCCATCCATTTATTGCGTTCGGTACAAACGGTCTTGCGCCATCCGTCGTCGACGGATGGTCCCGGACTCAGCATACAGATTACATATGGCGTCGGCGTCCAAAGAATATAGGGCACTGCATTAAATTCTCTCCTTCTCTTTTACTCTTACAGAACTTTAGTAAACAACAAGGCCAAGAAACGTCAAAATCCCATACAAAATCAAAACAATGCAGTGCCCTATACCTTTAACCTTTAAGCACACGCGCCTATTTTATCCCAAATCTGCACCGCGCTCACACTGAATACGACGAGCGAGGTTTTTTGGCGGTGTTGTACTTTTTACAACGGCATGCGCTCTGAAGGGTTAACTCATATACTCATCTCTTACGGTTGTAACTCATTCTTCTAATCTAGACATCCATTTATTCTTCCAGTATCGTTTGAATAAATCATCGCCTCAGTTCGCTACTCTGAATCGCACACGTTATTTCTCCTCCCTGGAGCCACCATGTAAATGCGCGCACTTCGTGATGCCAAAGGATAGAATTGTATCGCAACGGTACCGTAAATGCACTATTTTGTTACAGTGATTGCATTTCGCCCCTTAGACTATTCAGATTTTTTTTTATTCTTGTTCGGGTCTGTCACTGCGGCCAGTTTTTAGATCTATTGTGACATTACTCGTATCCTTAGTGTAGTGCATGTCGCCATTGAAGGGCAATAAAGTATCGATTTTGATACAGTTTTTGTTTCGCTTTCTTAGAAATTTCAAGAAGACAAAACAAGAGCACTGATAATTGGCCATGCATCAGAAACCTAGCATAACCCTTGTTTACCGCTAAATTCTCCCCAGTAAGAAGACCCGGGTTTTAACATTAGCAGCAATACCATTCCAATAATGGAACATGTGTTCAGTAATAAGGATTGTATTATGTTCCTTGCGTACTAGCACTTTCCAATCTTCAAAGAGTTAGTACATACATGGATTCCTAACCCAATTTGATTTCCTTTGCATTGAGTTTAGCCTCAGATGGTGTGGGTTTTAACTACATGCAAAGTTAAGTTGGTAAACATAGTTTTATTCTAAGACTGGAAGTCATCACAACATCAGTAGCAAGGACTAAATAACCAGAACACATATTCCAAAATTGAAAAATAGGACGAAACTAGATTTCGGTTTGGTAGATCTTTCACCGCAACGCAACCCAAAAAAACGATCTACCCACGCTACGGGCTCTGTTAAAGATCGAGCATCTTTTAAACCCCCTCAACCATTCATCCCTCAGCACGGATCGCCTGACACCTTGGATTGGGTTTACCTGTTTGGTGGACTTATACCCCCGGAACAGGTGGTCCGTAGTGCTATTCGAAGCCGGCAGCTACACGGGCAGACTATTCAGGTTAGTAAACCTAGAGAACTTTGTGCTGTAAGCCTTCAATGAATTTGGTATTCTAGAAGGTGATTATATGCCAAACAATTTTCAACAAAGACTTCAAAACGATCCGACATCTGTAAAAAAAGTTATGCCCTAGCCAAAGTTTCACATCACTTTACCTAGAGTATAACTTTTTTAACAGGCGTCGGATAACTTCGCGGTCTTCAGTAAAGTTGTTTGGCATATAATCATCCACAAGAATACAAAGGTTTGAATAATCTATTGCACGCTTAAAGCGTCATCTAGTGGCAAAAATCGAAAACGTATTATTTCTGCATACATTTGAACCAATTTTCCCATACAAACTTCAAGCCTATTTTAAACGTAGGTTTTGGGAGACCAAAACATCTGAATCCGGAGGTAATGTTTGGTATTTTTCGGAATTTTTGTTTTTCATATAAGTGTGGGCCACCCTGCGCACCGTTCTTCAGCCCATACCCTCATATTCATCCTCTTCCAAAAAACAGACGATTTAAGAACCAATTGTTTCCGTTCTATTTATTATCATGCATGCTCTGCTCACTCCTAACATAAATACAGCAACAAATAGCCGTTATTGGCTTTGTTTTCCATAGGATGAAAATGAGAGTATGCTGAAAATGGGTTTCGTTCCCCTACTTTCTTTAAATTCTAAAGCAGTTCTGCAAAATGAACGCCCGCCAATAAGTAAACCACCAACAAATGCATTCCGTGGACGTACTGATAATTTCCCAGGAGATAAACCTTCCCACTCCTGCTTTCCTCATCAAACCGTAGAATCGAAGCAGTAATGAAACAGATTCCTGCGGGATGCCCAGCCAGCTGAGGAATTAATTTCCTGTTGGTCGGAATCGAGTCTAGGCAGCTACAGCAGCCGCACACAACTCTCATCTGTAGTCAATTCTTAGTTTGAGTTCAGCCAAGGGGGGTGTTCTTCAATCCACTGGAAGTCTTTCATGACTTGGAATTGTGCACAAATTACGAAGGGAGATTTTTTTTTCATCCCAGATCAAATCGCTGAGTTTTCATCAAAATAAAAATCGAAATTCTCTAATTGCACATCCCTACCCAATAAAAATTGATGCTGTACAACAGATGAATAAGCAGTTCTTAAGCTTGATTATAAAAATTTTGGCTGAATGGGCTGTTATTCAGCTGTCATTGTTACTTAAGTAGGAACAATTGGGAAAATTTTTATTTATTTATATTTTTTATTTTTTAAGTTTTAATCTGAATCTAGGTACCTACTTGCACTGAGAAGTCCGTTTTTCGAATTGAAATAAGTCAATTATGTAAAAGCTGGGACTTCAATCTAAAGAGAACGCTCGATTTCTCCATTACAAAGCATTTTTTTAAATTTGTTTTATATTATTCGTCAATAAAGGAACGAAACCACACCGACATCATTGCACTCTCAAATCTTCCATCTGTGCAGGTGATTCAATAGATCAAATTAACTTGGAAGCTGTGCCCCGTGATTCATTCTCCTGCCGATTTACGGTTGAGCAAAAGTGAGTGGAAGCTATTGGCACGGTTCGAGTGGAAATTTGGAGAGACTGGGACTGGAGTGGCAGAAAAAAAAAATTACCATATTCACGATTCACGCCCCCATCCCCCTCAAACCAGAGAAGGAGAAGATCCATTTCCGTTCAAACATTCTCATCGTTGGATAAAGTAGCGATGGAGAGCGCACTTGACTTTTCAAACCTCTCGATATGAAACGATGGTGCTTTTGGAAAATAGACCACTCGATTTGAGTTCATAACCTACGATTTACCATTTTTTGGAAAGATTTTTATAATTTAAAAATCATTACTTTTTAAATAAAATTAATTTCAGAAATTCTTGAATTTTTTTTTGGATTTTTTTTTTTAATTTTTTTTTACTATATTTCAGACTTATGCAAATTGAGCATCCTAACAAATGTACTCTTTAAAGAAAAAGTTCATTTTTTATGTTCAATTCACGTTATCTTGGGTACATTTTGAAGATTTTGCACCACAAAATTTTGGTGGTCTATAACCTTCAGGGAGATAGACCACAGGCACAAGGCGCAACGACCTCTGCCAATAACGGCGATTTAAATATGCGAATCGAATCGAAGTCAGCTTGGTTGGTAGGATGGGACTCTGATCAGCATTGCGAACGGCACAACCCTGGAGTGGAGGCGTCCTCGAAGGACGTGCCAGCATTTACATACCCACCCCTACTAAGGGAGACCGAAAGCAATCAAATTATTTTAATTTCCAGCGTTACACGTTTTTTTCTTGATTTTTACCTCGGTGTGCGAAGCAAGTGGGCGGGCTTATCCGAATGGTGGTTCAACTTTGACCTATGGGTACGGTATGATCGATAGGATTCTTATGAATGCTCTTCTAACAAGCCAAAGTCCCAGCAGGTGGCAGAGCTTTTCGATATTCGAGACTTAATTCACCTCGAAGGGAACTAATCATCATTTTGTTTTCTTCCTTGTTATTATTTTATCCTTCTTGTGAACAGACCTGACAAATTAAACATCTCTGCAACGAAACCCAAAATAAATGCGATAAAATTATCTTCAGAACAGAAGCTAAAGATCTTTTTTCTCAAGGTTATACTCATCCAAATTTTGAATCTTTTTTGCTTTTCTCGTACACCGAAGTGTACTGAAAGGCTATAAGCTCACTCATAAAACGAATTTTCGATAGAAGGCTCGGAAGGTCAAATCAAATATACCAATCAACGCAGATCGACGAATTGAGATGATGTCTGTATGTATGTATGTATGTGTGTATGTCTGTGCGCAAAAAAAGTTTACTCACTTTTAAGGCACTTCCCATTGGCCGATTATAGCTCGAATCGAACCGGAATTTTACCGCATTGTTTGCAATTAAAAATGGTCCGGATCGGTCAAGGCGTTCCGGAGCTATGGCCATTTCAGTGATTCGGACCAGCACCGGCAGAACTGGCCGTATATAAAACTGAACCAAGCCCTATCATGCGACACATCAAACTGCGGCGATTTTTGTAACTTTCGGAATGGTTGACGTGTTTTGTGCGGAAATCAACAAAAGAGACCATAAACTAATATTCAAGATGGTGGCACCAAATTCAAGATGGTGGCTGTTTAATAAAGTTTTAGGCTCTACAGCCATGCAATATGGGTATATTTGGTACGAGGAAGAAGCCTACACTGCAAAAATGGCTACCAGAATATCCAAGATGGCGGTCTAAAATCCAAGATGACGGCTCCAAATTCAAAATGGCGGCTGTTTAATGGAGTTTAAGGCCCTAAAAGCATGCAATTTGAGTATATTTGGTATGAGGAAGATGTCCGGATTCCAAAAATTGTGAATGGAATCCCCTAGATGTCGGTCTAAAATCCAAGATGGCGGCTCCAAATCCAAGTGACGACTGTTTAAGGGCGTTTTAGGCTCTAAACCATGTAATATGGGTATATTTGGCACAGAGAAGATGCCTGAAAAAAAAAATGACGACCAGAATATCCAAGATGGTGGTCTAAAATCCAAAAAAGCGGCTCCAAATTCAAGATTGCGGCTTTTTAATGGAGTTTAGTGCTATTAAACCATACATTACTGGTATATTTGGTATGGAGAAGATGACGAGAGTTAAAAAATGGCGACCAAATTCAAGATGGCGACTGATAAACGGAGGTTCAGGCTCTAAAATCATGAAATATGGGTATATTCGATATGTAGAAGATGTCCGGTCCGGAGTCTAAAAATAACGACCAGAATATCCAAGATGGCGAATTTAAATCCAAAATGGCTGCTCAAAATTCAAGATAGCGGCTTTTTCTCAAGATTTTGAGGCATCAAAATCCACGAAGGTGCTCGAAATCTTCCCCAGCAACATTCGAGAAACTTTTTCCTAAACAATTTGTGAATCTTTCTCGGGAAAATCAAGGCATCTTCATCAGAAACACCAATAAATACAAATTTGATTCATTTGAACCAAATTAGTTTCATTTTTATGCTCCAAAATCGAGCTAAGTTTTCTCTCGCAAAAAAAAATCACGCTTTTTAAGAAATTTGCATGAGCTTTGTTTCAACGGGCTTTGTGATATGGGCATACAAAGTGCCACAAAGGTAGATTTAAGGACGGCCGTCATATTTGCATTTGTTTCTCAAAATTATATGTTTGAAGGCATGGAAACAATTAAAAATATGGTTAACTTTGTTTCAATTCTTTTTTTAATTTTTTTTTTAATTTTTAATTTTTCTTTTTTCTACATGAATATTTGGGAAATTATTCCTAGGGAGTTTCTGGAAATTTCAGGATGATTTGTGCAGTTTTCTCAAAGAAAACTGTGGGAATATTCCTCTAAAAGAGACGAGTTACCTTTTCCCGGAAAATTGGGGAATTTTCTGTAGGTAGTTTCAGAGAATTGGTGGATTTTTTCCAGGAAGATAAGGGAATCTTCCTCGATGGATTTACTGTGAATGTTTTTAAATGCATCTCTGAGGGAATTTCTGAGCAAATCCTTGAAGTAATTCCAGGAAAAAATCGTGAAAAGTTTATTGCAGGAACTGGTACCAACAATCTTCAGAGAAATCCTAGGAATAGGCCCTGTAGGCCAGCGGTTTCCGAACTGTTTGCTTAACTTTGTAGTACATCAAAAAAAAATAGTTAAACAAGTTCTTACTCAAGATCCAGTTTGGAATCGTGAAAAACTCCCAGTTTCACTTAAAAAAAAGTTAGTTTTCCTAAACATTGATAGAAAAAGTGCTGGAGAGTTGCATAATCATTCTTGAGATTTTAAAAATCGCATTGATTTTAATGCAGAAACCCTAAAAGTCTATCAAACACTTGAATAGCACATCCAAAATTTCAAATGTTTATAAAAATTTAGCTATAACATAGTATTTCGGCGTAATCAAAAAGGTTCGACAAGTTTTGAGTTTCCGGAAGAAATCCAATACGATTGTGAAGATTTTAGTTCATGACTGCAACAATATATTAAATACTAGTGCGGAAAATCTCTACGTATAGATATAGAGAGGCTCTTCTAAAACTTTCATACTGGATGAGTTATTTGCATATCCCTGCAGGTTTCTGCGATAATAATGTTGACGAAACATGTCTCTTCGGAAAGTTTAAGGCAACATAAAGACCAGGCGACTAACGATCCGGACGGAACTTCAAAGAAGTACTTTGAATTACAAGCAATTGGTAACATCGGCCAAGCTGAAGCAGAAAAGTTCAATAACAAGATCGGAATCGTAAGGAAAATATTCAGAATATCATAATTTTAAGATTTAGTTGAAATTGAAATTCATGAAAAGCTTTCCAATAAAAACTTGGAATTGTCTTCAAATATTGGAATGTTTGATGATTGCATCTATACAGTTGGGAGACATAGTAAAAGATAAAAGTGTTAAAACTCAAAAAAGTCTTGAAGCTACACTAGCTTTACTAAGCACATTTTTTTTTCAATTGAGTAACTTGTGGTGTACCGGCGAAAGATCTACAGTGCATTAGGGAACCGCGGCGAACAGTTTGAGAAACACTACTCTAACAGTCTGAGTTAACCCTCTAATACCCATTTTTTTTATTTTAACCCTTTGGTGCCATATATGACCCCAACACATAAACGGCTGTATGCATTCACCCACTCGATAAAACAGAATACTGTCTTCGGCAAAGTTGTTGCCTATTGTGGAAAAATATGAATATTTGGGACTTCATTGATAACCTAGAACATCCTGAACACCATGAAATTTAAAAAAAAACGAAATAATCGACATACCAGTTGTTCTTAAAACTGAACTTGGATGTGAATTACGTTTATATGTATTCATTTAGCCTTCGTCAAGAATATCAAAGGGTGTTTTATATTTTGGTATGTTCTAGGTGTTCCAAACGGTCCTATAGTGTAGTCCTTCTAATCTACAAGAATATTTAATTTTATGTATTTTCGTCACAAGTATTGCATAACCTACTGGGATCCGTGAAGCTCTTGATATCTACAATGTCACTTATAGACACTAAAGGGATATTCCAGGTCAGCCAAACTACTTTGGAGTTCAGAACTTCAGGTCTATACTCGTTACAGTAGCCATATCTGCTATACTTAGTAACGTTGCATAATCAACCGCAGTTAGTTAAACAATCTAAAGTCTACCTTTTTATTATAAACCTTTGGGACATTGAGGGTCGTCCAAACTGTTCTATAATAAAGTCCTTCAAATCTACAAGAATAGCTATGTGGTTTCGCCATAAATAATAGAATAGAATAATCTGCTGAGATCCGTGAAGCTCTTGAAATCTCAAATATCATTTAGAGACACTATGGGAATGTTCCAGGTCAGCCAAACAATCTTTGAGTTCAGAATTTCAGGTCTACACTCGTAACATCAGCTATATCTGACATATTGAGTATCTTTTCCTAA
Source organism: Aedes albopictus (assembly GCF_035046485.1). NCBI lineage: Eukaryota > Metazoa > Arthropoda > Insecta > Diptera > Culicidae > Aedes > Aedes albopictus. Next base: position 33,157,439 of record NC_085136.1, read on the forward strand.
TCAATCGCGGTAACTGGACCATCTTGAAGTTAACTATATATTATTCTGAAGCTTTGGGAGATTGAGGGTCGTCCAAACTATCCTGAACTCAAGAACAGTTTGGATGACCTAGAATATCCCGACTGATCTGATACTGTCTATTGGTTTTTCAGAAGACTTACTGGACATGATAGATAACAAATCGTAGCTTTGTATAATGAAAGAGGTTACCGTTACACCCATAGACTTGAGGATCTAAACTCAAGAATAGTCTGGATGACCTAGGGTATCCAGAAAAAATATTCTGCATAATATTTTACCGGTTTTATGCTATTGACCACCGAAACTACAGAAAAACTTCAAAAAATCCATAATATCGTTTGGATAAAATCGATTTAAACATGATTTGGAAGGTAATAATTTTTAATTCGCAATTTTGTTTTTTTTTTTTTTGATTATTGTTTTGAACATCCTTACACTTTTATATTTTTCCTGGAAGCCTATTTGGGACACAGACTTTTTAAAATGAAAAAAAAAATTGAAACTCTATGATTACTATTGAATTATTTTAAGAGTGCATTCTACCTCTTTAAATTCTTTTACTATTATAGATTGATTGAGGAAAAATCTTATAGTTATTTATGTAACGAGTGAAATAAATGATTTTTTCAGCATGAGTCGTCCATTTATCCAACAAAGCTTGCCGAGTTAGTTTTTTTTTAATTTTTTTTTTCGTTTTTTGACCGGTTAAATGCGAAGAATGCTGAAAAATCAAACTTTGCAACGTGTTCCATACAACATTTGGTCGGGGTTCTGCTAAACCGAACCAAAGACCATTTTTTGAAAAATTGAGTTTTCTTAACCATTGGATGAAGAAATTGATGATCCTCCTTCCATGTAAAAATGTAGTAATTCTGACAGCTCTTCGTGGAGTAAATTCAAAATTTCTGTTTGGCAGAACATACAAAAAATAAAATTGCATCCAGCCAGAGTGAACTGTAAACCATTCCATAGAATCAGCGAAATGTTAGAGTTTTGGTGCAGATGAAGAACATTTCAAGTTCTGCTCATCGCTGTCAAATTTCTAACTTCTAACCGACTCATAGTAACAATCTGTGAGAGAATTGAACACGTTATTAGAAATACGGATGTTGGAGGATACAATTATGTTTCGATGGTGCTGATCGCCATTTTTCCAAATCACATTCAGCCAGACCGAACCAAATCCACTGCATTTTAGAATCTATTTATTCTCAACAATACAAAAATCATCTGGCTTTAAATACCTGCGTTATGTCGACACACCTCATAGTGATAATTTAACACAGAAGCCGTCATTGAACAACAAGGCTAATAAGAATAATAAAGCTTGAAAAAAAATCAAACACTTGGTTCACTTTGGCTGATCGAAAAATGGCGTTTTCACGAAAACCATGCTAGAGAAGAATGTTTAGAACTTGATTCAGGCTTAACGACTGACCTTCAGCTAGGCAAAATGATCTAGAGGTAACGTGCTTGGTTATCACTTAAATGATCCGAGTTCGAATCTCTTTAATATTTTCGATTTTTTTTTGTCTTGGTTCACTTCGGCAGAACATTTTCATGGTTTTCTTCGACCAGAATAAATTTGAAGTACACAAATTGCTCCACTTTCACATCTCAGGACCTCAGGACATGCAAGGACATCATTTGACATAATCACTCTTGCTCTGTGCCTGCACATGCACCGCCTATGAAAATAACATGGGTGGGAAGGGCTGAGCTCGGAGGGCTTCCGCCGTTCATATTTCAATCTATTTTGAGATCTCCGTGCTACCATTTTATACGCGTCCTCTCTGATTCATGTAATGAATTGTGAGTGATTTCAAGTTCATAGACGATGAAAATCGAGATTTTTTTTCACATTCCGACTGGTTTTCCCTGAAACAAAAAAAACTCAGTCAGCCAAAGTGAACTATAAACCATATTCCAATGTTTTTGTCCAGCCAGAGTGAACTGAGTGCGAAGTACTGAGAAATTAAATGTAATTATATCAATTATTTCAAATAATTTACATGTATTCTTCATCTCTGATGGTTAATGAAGACTTGTAAGTTACATGTATGCGGAAAAGTTGCAAACAATCTTAGCTGTTGTTTATTTGTGAGTGAATAAACTTTAAGCTTAATTATCTCGGAATAAAGTTTTTGGCGCTTAGTTCGGTTTAGCAGAACCCCGGCCATTTTATGCAATGATTTTTTTTCCATAATGCAAAACATTTGTGACACACAAGGTAATTCTTCAACCAAGAATAGCGTATTATGTGTAGGTTATTTTATCGAAATCGGTTTAGGATTGGCGCAGATATTGTCGATAGAAGATTTTGAAAACTTTGGGCATCCATTTTAAAAATTGTTTAGGCTATAACTTTGTTGTTAGCTCATCGAAACGTCAGAAAATTTGGTCGTAAGTTCTCCAAGTAAGGCATAATGATTGGTGAAAATTTCAACATAATCGGTTAGCTATTCTTTTTTTTTCAACAATTCAAACATTTTCGGCACATTTCAACATTTAAAAATCAGTATGCAGTGTTTGAGTTGTAGAACTGGCAAGACTGTCCCGATTTTCATAAAACTTTAACAGTGTTAAATTATTGTGTTAAATTGTTTTTAGTTAAAATTTCAGCCATTTTGGTTGAATACTTTCAGAGCAGTTTGAATTTCACTATACCGTCTACCCCCGTTGGTTTGAACGACATCTCATGCAAACCAACGGGGTTCATTTTAGCACAGAGAACAGACATCCAAGTCCAGTTCCGAAACTGTGTAAGGAATTTAACGACCATTTGAAATCGGCAACACAAGTGGCAATAGCGTGGCGCTGCAATCGGTTAATTTCCCATACTAATTTAATTCACCACTTGAAATGTTTCAATTCACCACTGGCTGTGGCAATATGGTGTTTGGTGGCGTTAATGTTGTCATCGTGTATTGGTTTGCAACCTTACTCAAGTAAAGATTCAAATCCTTACACAACTTTCCGAGTGAAATTTGTTCTAGCCTGGATGTCTGTTCTCTGTGATTTTAGTTTGAACTCCTAGCAACCTTGTTGGCGTCAAAAAAAAGCACACTACTGGCAACATTATTTGGTGTTTTGTTTTGATTATGCGTTCCGTTTCACACCGTTCCACAAGCAGAATGACGTTTGAGCCATTTTTAGTTTGAACGATGTGCAGATTAGCGGGGGTCAAACTAAAAAGTGTTCAGATTACATGTCGGCAAACCAACGGGGGTAGACGGTACCGAATACCACATCTGCTTATTGTGATATATGTAGTGCTACATAGGGAACCAAGTAACTTGGGCAGCTGCTTCTATTTTTGGGCCATTACAATTCAGTCAGTTCTGAACCAATTGACACAATGGAACGCGGTGAGATAGATATACATAGTATCTAGCCGTGTACAGAATTTCAAGTCAATTGATTTAAAATTTACTGAGTTATAACCGGAAAAAAACTTAAAATAGAAGCCACTGCCCCAGTGGCTCGGTACCCTATATGACTACAACTTTTTAACGGGTAGATCTAATTGAATGAAATTTTGGCACAATGCTTCTACACACATACCTACTCAACGTACAGAGAAATTTTCATTGAAATCGGTTCAACAGCAGTTTTAGGTAAAAAAGTGATATTTTTTAAAGTGTTATCGCAAAAGACTTTCTAAAAGGGGAAGGATATCTGAAAGAACCCCTGGAAGATTTTCTAAATGAATCCATGAAGGAATTACTCAGGGAATCTGTGAATCCTTGGGTAAAACTCTATTGAAATCTCTGAGGAATTTCCACAGAAAAATCCGAATTACGAAAGAAATCTTTTGAGGTATTTTTGAGTAGCCCTCTAAAAATTAACAAAAAAAAAACCCTAGGAATCCTGAGAAATTTTTGAAGGAATCTCTGAGAAAATTTCCGAATAAATCCCCGAAAAGTTTCTTAATGAATCTCTGGAGAAGGTTCTAGTGAGATCGCTGGAAGATTTTCCGCAAGAAACTTTGGGGGATTTTTCTAAGAAATCCGTGGAAGATTTTGATGAATCTATTTTAGACTAAGTTATGAAAAAACTTCCTAGAAGCATGTGTGGAAGAATAAAAAAAATATAGGATTTTTCAAAAAATACTTTCAATAATTTTCGATAAAACCTTTTGAAAAAAAAATCACTAAAGGAAAAAAGGTTCACTAAAGGAATCTTCGGAGAAATTTCTAGAAATTTCAAGAACAAAAATTGAAAGCAATTCGGAGAAAAGAACCCAAAAGAACCCTAAGATGCTTAGATGAATTTTTAGAATGTAGAAGAAAATTTCCGAATGTATGCTAGATTTTTTTATAATCCGTGAAGGACTGCCTGTTAGAATTGTTAGAGAAATTCTTGGAGAAAGTTTTGAAGAAATTTCTGGGCGATTTCCAGAAAGAATAATTTCGTAGAAAACAAAGGAAAAAATCCTAAAAAAAATCCCTCAAGAACTTTCTGAATAACTATCTAAAATTTACAGAAGAATCCCCACTGGAACTTCTGATAGGATCTGAAAGAAATCCTACGCACAGAGGTACGACTAAGATATGTTTACACAATTCAACAATAAAGGTGAATCAATTTCAATTCGAATTCCCAAAATGAAAATTCAAAAAAAAAAAAACCTAGACCACCCGTGATACTTACTTTCTGCTCCTTCCACCCGACCAGCGGCGGGAAGCAGATCACAAAGGACAACACCCACAGCCCGGCGATGAGCGACTTGGCCCGCCCGGTGGACATGATGCTCGGGTAGGTGACGGGACGGGTGACGGCCACGTAGCGGTCGAGCGAAATCGCGCACAGGTTCAGTATCGACGCGGTGCACATCCAGACGTCGACGGCCAGCCACACGCGGCACCACACGTCACCGAAGATCCATACCTGCGGAAGGGATAAGAGGAACGGAGAAAAATGTGAGGTTAGATTTCATTTAGCTTTTTCACTATACTTATTTTTAGGGTGAGAGTGGTTTTCCGCAGAATTTCACCTGGAAATGCAAACCCGAAGGGAAATCAATCCGACAAGGAGTCATCTCTCTTCCAAAAGCACGATTGTCTTGTGGTTTCCAAGTAATAAGCCATTCCAGAGAAAAAGTCTAATATGTCTACCGCTGTCATTGGAACGAATTTCTGGCATTTCAGTGGTATGTTTGTGGCTGTTCCACCACTCAATTCTACAGGAAGCCAATCGGGTCACAGCCAGAACACCACCCACCTTTTGTACTGAGGGGAAGCTTGCAAAGGACAAGAAAAAAAATCCCTGCATCATCAACAAAACTGGATTATCCTGTAAATTGGCTTTATTATGGATGGCAATAATTTCATCTGATAACGGTCGTTTAACCTGGTTGGTCCTACCCAACAATATGTCGTCGGTCTGGCCCGGATCAGTATCCAGGGTATGTACAGTACACAGTGAACATGCGGCTTGGCTTGTTGAATGGAATGGATGATATCATAGTATGTACAAAGAAATGGAACATCATAGGGATATTGTGGTAGAAATATGGAAACAGCACACAAGTACAACAAATTCCGAAATGCAACTATGAACGACCATACCAGAAACCTGAAAAAAAGTAACAAATGCGAATGGATGGACTAAACTTTAAGAACAAAGTAGCTTTAATATGGGCATATCCACCGATGAACCGAATTCACTCGGTACGAGAATTTTAATGGTAGAGCGGAGTCTTTTTCAATCAGAATCTTGCTATTCCGAATGTAAATTGCACCGTTCATATGCTAGCGACAATTGATGATAACGAACAAACTTGCCGAGTTCATCCTTATTCTGAAGCTATGGACTTATCCACCGATGAACCGAATTCATCGTGGTCCGAGCATTTTGACACTAGAGCGGGGCCATTTCCTATCAGAGTTGTTCAATTCTGATTGGAAATCGTACACTTCTGATTGGAAACGGCTCCGCTCTAGTGTCAAAATTTTCGGATCACGATGAATTCGGTTCATCGGTGGATAAGTCCACAGACGAGGGCACCGATGAACTGAATTCATCGCGGTCCGAAAATTCTGTCACTAGAGCGGGGCCGTTCCCAATCAGAGTCGTCCAATTCTTAGTATCAAAATTCTCGAAACGAGTGAATTCAGTTCATCGGTTGATGAGTCCATATGGACTTATCCACTGATGAACCGAATTCATCGCGGTCCGAGAATTTTGACACTAGAGCGGGGTCTGTTCCAATCAGAATCGTCCAATTCTGATTGGAAACGGCCCCGCTCTAGTGTCGAAATTCTCGGACGTCGATAAATTCGGTTCATCGGTGGATAAGTCCATGGAATGATCCACCGATGAACTAAATTCACTCGGTATGAGCATTTTGACACCAGAGCGAGGCCATTTCCAATCAGAATCTTGCTACTCCGAATGTAAATTGCACCGTTCATAGGCTAGAGACAATTGAAGATGATGAAAAAGCTCTCCGAGTTCATCCTAAATCTTAAGCCTATGGACTTATCCACCGATGAACCGAATTCATCGCGGTCCGAGAATTTTGACACTAGAGCGGGGCCGTTTCCAATCAGAGTTGTTCAATTCTGATTGGAAATTGTGCACTTCAGATTGGAAGCGGCCCCGCTCTTCTGTCAAAATTCTCGGACCGCGATGAATTCGGTTCATCGGTGGATAAGTCCATGGACTTATCAACCGGTGAACCTAATTCACTCGGTTTGAGCATTTTGATAATCTTCAAATTCTTATTGGAAATGGCTTTGTTCTAATGTCAACATTCTTGGGCCGAGTGAATTCGGTTCACCGCCGGTGGATAAGTCCATGGGCCAATGAACGGGTTCACCCGTTTGACGTTTGAGCGGGGCTCGACTCGACAAACGAGCGGGGCCATCTTCAATCAGAATCGGAAGATTTTGATTGAAAATGACCCCGTCTACATTCTCGGACCGAGAGGATTTAGTTCACGGGTGGATAAAGTGGAGTTGGATGAACGTGGATGAATTTAACGAAGAGAAAAAGTGGATTCTGCATATAAAAAAAAAACAAATGTGACAGTTGCTTCATCCTCTTTCACGATGGGTAAGCCAGTTCCTTAGTCTACAGTATGACCCATAAAAAATGCGAAAGTTTTCAAAGTCATCGTTCCCTTAGAACTGATTAACCTTGCATGAATCTATTGGATAGTATAGTAGAGCCACTTTTCTGATAATTACAAAGGAACATGGACTAATTTCATGCACATACCTTTGAAAATATAACGTTGAACATATGGATGTCGAAATCGTCCAAAATCCAATAAATTAAGAGACATCTTCTGAAAATTGAATTATTTGACAAATGATAATTTTTAGAAAATATTATGTTTTAAGCATGAAATTGTTTTTAAGTACTTAGTATTTGTACCTATCATAAAGCTAGGTTTATATGCCTTCATCGACAAAAAAATGTTTTGAAAAATGTTCAAACAGTGTTAAGTTTTTTATTAATTTATCTTAAATACGGTTTTTAATATGTACATAGCACCTTTTTGCCTTTGTCGTACACCAAGGTGTACCGAAAGGCTATATGTTCACTCCAAAAATGAAATTTCGATAGAGCCCCCAGAGGGGCAAGTTTCATATACCAATCAACTCGGCTCGACGAGTTGAGATGATGTCTGTGTGTGTGTGTGTGTGTGTGTGTGTGTGTGTGTGTGTATGTGCACGGTGTGTTGAAACAGGATTATTATCGCACTTTCATGAACCTAAAATATTTTTTCGTTATAAGTTAGCCTTAGCAGTATATATTAAGATTCTGGAGGTTAAAAAATCTTTCATCGGGGAAAATTAAAATAAATTCGATTTTAGTAGTTTACCACTTTTCTCATATAATTATGGTATTACGCAATCCTGATGAACCTAAACTCCGCTAGAAAAAGTCCCCTTTCTAATATTAAATTTGAAACCATTTAGAGAGAAACGAATGCAAAAGTTTTACAACGAGTTTAAATTTGTTTGGCGTTCGTTTCATGTGTCCAGCCCACTACAGTCTGCCGAAAGTCATAAATCATAAAAGTCTACATTCCTTCCATATGTCTGGCTGGTACATAGTTATTTGTAATGGAGGAAAACAAATACTTCTCATTAGTGAGACTCATACATTTGAGGAAATACCATACACCTGTGGCTCACACCATTTGCAGCACATACCCTTCATGTGCCAATTTGCCTGAAATGGTGGGTATTAATTGCACATACTTTGCATGCCAAACCATGTAACGTTTGCAATTGCGATTGCGAAATCATTAAACAAATATGGTGATTTAATCACGCGTATATTTTTACATTCATGTTAACTGTAAATTTAGTTGTTTTGAGCTAGTTTAGCAGAAATACTGATAGCTCTTCGAATATAATAAGAGCTTTTATGCATACTTATTGTGCTCTGATTTTGCAGGGCTCGATGTTTTACTAAAAAGTGAAAATATATCCTATGGATACTTTTGTTCGCATGTTGGACACATAGGGCCGATTTCTTCACCCTGACTAAAGCGTTAAACCAGGTTTAACTATTAGGTAAGCCTGGTTTACCGGTTAATCCGAGGTGAAGATATCAGGCCTTAGATAATAGCTTTTAATTATTCTTTCGGCACACGCCTTAATACACGTACTTTAAGGTAAGCATTTGTAATAATTTTTTTTATTGTGAAATCAATCAATGTTTGATTGAAACAGTTTTAGATATGATGATGATGAACCTGGGCATGCTAGCGGAATACATGTACGTAAGAAGAATATCGGATTAAGTACGAGGCAGTGTAGATGACCTAACAGTTGAGGTTGAAATACGTATCTGTCAAAGAATGCAAAATCGTAGTGCAATGAAAAAGAACAGTCCTTAACTCTATCTTCTTTATTCTTAGTTTTAGATAGGTTCATGTTGAATATGTTCATTGTTGTTTATAGTGAGAACAAATTTAACTAAATTTATAGATAAAATAAAAAAAATAAATGTAGAACAAGATTAAGAAGATATCAATGTACTGGAAATATCATAAAATATAAAAAACAACAATAACAGTGATGTGCAAAGTGATGCAAGATTGACGCAATTTGAGGTTCCCATACAACTTTTTAAGAACTTTTATTAGTTATTTTATGCTTCATTTTCGAATCATTGGATAGACTTTGATTGCTATCCAAGCAACACACATGGTTACAAAACAGAGACGGCAGCGTATGTAAGGGTTACACAGAAGTCACCGTGACTCACTGCGCAACTCTTACATACGCTGCCGCCACTGTTTTATAACCATGTGCGTTGCTTGGGTAAATAGTAATAACACATAGAAGATGGTTGGAAGGTATCGAGTGTACGACTTTTTAATTCAATTCTAATGGATAGTTTCCACTTTGTAAGTACAGTGCAGTGGTATTTTAGTTTTATGACTAGTCGTTTTAATCACTATTCCTTTTTATTTCGTTTTTATCAAGGACAAGTGACATTTCTCCCCATACTAAATCTGTTGTCAAACTCACTTTGCAAAAAAGAAGGAATTTAACTTGGGAAAAAGAAACTTTATTTTATGCAATCATAACATTGAAACCATTATAATGCATGAAGTTTTTATCAAGACCATAGTGTCCTATGAAGTAAAACTACGAACATAGAAAAAAATCACTACACGAGACTACTATAATTGAAATTCATCGTATTACTTGCAAATTGATATGTTTCCAATATATTTTAGGCTTATACTTTAAGATGTCATTCACATTGACATATATCAAGTATGCGTTTCATTCGGTAAGGTAAATTCTTAATGAAAACTTGGGATGTTTTGAACAAGATTTCATTAGCATTTGTATAATTATCCTTGGCCAAATGATTATTTGGTTAAAAGAATATAATGAAATTCAAATTGCTTATCATGACTAGATAATATCACGTTAACCCGCTGTTTCATCTAATTCAACCCGTTTCAACTTGCCCCTGTGAAACATATTTTGAACCGAATGTTGAATTATCATTTTTGAATCCATTAACATAATATGACAACGCCAATCTAATGTATTTTGTGTCAACTTTTTGTTATTTGAGACTCAACAGCCCACTTAACCCCAAAGGTATCAATTTATAAGTAACAAGGAGATAAGTCTTTGAAAATTTAAAGATTTTGTATGGACGAAAGTCCTCAACAGATCCGAGGCAGAAATTTTACAAATTAGTCACGCACACTCAGTGTAGTCGACTCACACTTTTAGGCAAATATCCATGTGGATGTGGTTTGAGCGGCAAAACATGTGCAATTAATAGCCACCATTTCAGGCAAATTGGCACATGAAGGGTATGTGCTGCAAATGGTATGAGTCACAGGTGTATGGTATTTCCTCAAATGTATGAGTCTCACTAATGAGAAGTATTTGTTTTCCTCCATTACAAATAACTATGTACCAGACATATGGAAGGAATGTAGACTTTTATGATTTATGACTTTCGGCAGACTGCAGTGGGCTGGACACATGAAACGAACGCCAAACAAATTTAAACTCGTTGTAAAGACTTTTGCATTCGTTTCTCTCTAAATGGTTACAAATTTATTATTAGAAAGGGGACTTTTTCTAGCGGAGTTTAGGTTCATCAGGTTTGCGTAATACCATAATTATATGAGAAAAGTGGTAAACTACTAAAATCGAATTTATTTTAATTTTCCCCGATGAAAGATTTTTTAACCTCCAGAATCTTAATATATACTGCTAAGGCTAACTTATAACGGAAACATATTTTAGGTTCATGAAAGTGCGATAATAATCCTATTTCAACACACCGTGATGTGTGTGTGTATGTGTACAAAAAAAAGTCACCTCTCTTTTAGATAGTAAATATAAACCGATTTTGACGATCGACGGCTCATTCGACGCGGAATCTGGTCCCATAGTTTCATATTGAAAATGGTTCGGATCGGTCCAGCCGTTCCGGAGTTATGGTCATTTAGGTGTTCCGGAACCGGTACCCCTGGAAGGGGCCAGACATGAAAATGCACCAAACCCATGCATGCGACCCATCAAACCACGGCATTCACGATTATCTGATGAACGGTAAACAGGAAAATAGTCTCAGACCATATCTGAACCGGTAGTGTTCCGGAACCGGTTCTGGGTGTCCCGCCGGAAGTGGCCAAATATCAAATAACTCATGCATGCGACACATCAAACAGTGTCTTTTTCGATAATCCGATGAACGGTTAGCAGGAAACCAGTATCAGAACACATCTGAACCGGTAGTTGTCCGGAACCAGTTCCGGGGGTCTCGACGGATGTGGCCAAATATAAAAGAGTATCAAACCCATGCATGCGATACAACAAATAACGGCTTTTCTGATAACCTGATGACTGGTTATAAAAGAAATAGGTTAGGACCACATTAGGGACAGCAGGTAGTGCCTTAACCAATTCTGGGTGTCCCCCCGAAAGCGGCTGAATATAAAACTGAACTGTACTTATGTATGCGATACAGCAAGGCTAGGTTTTTTTGATAACCTTATGAACGTTAGCAAGCAAACAGGTTCCGACCGGTGAAAAAAATGTGTTACGCATATGGTCAAATCTCAACCGTTACGTAATAATTAAACATTACATGTTTTTGACTTTGCTGGCTATAACTGAGAATGGTCAAACTTATCGCATTTGAAAGATTATTAAATTTGCTACCAAAAAGATCTTTGAATCTAGTTAGATAACTGAAGCGAAAAAGCTCGAAAGTAGTGTTTTGCCTTTCTCGCACACTTAGTGTACTAAAAAACTATATGTACGATTTTTCGAAAAAAAAAGGCTCGGTGGATCAAGTCGCATATACCAATCTACTCAGTTCAACGAATTTAGATTATGTATGTATGTGTGTATGCATGTATGTATGTATGTATGTATGTATTAGAGTGGGTCAACGTTGTATGGAGAAACTTTAAATTGGATCGAATCAACCCGGAACAAAGCTTTTTCAATCTATATTAGCGTCCAAAACAACTGTGCAAAATTTGGGAGCGATTGGTTGCGTCCCCGTATTCCGCATTGCGATTGAAATTTGTATGGAAATTAGTATGGAAAAACGTACTTTTTTGCATTTTACTCATAAATTGTATTCTTTTGTCTAATACCATGTAACTGATGACGTTAAAGTATAGCCTAGGATATACCGAAAAACTTTGCCGAAGACCGCAAAGTGATCCAACGCTTGTGAAAAAAGTTATTCGCCTGGTAACTTAGGCCAAAAATTGAGATTTTATTATTGATGTTATTCCTTTACATGTTAAATGATAAGCACCACTAGGCAATCTGTACGTTATAACTTTTTTCACAAGTGTCGGATCACTTTGCGGTCTTCGGCAAAATTTCTCGGCATATCCTAGGCTGTACTTTAACATCAATGGTTAGATCGTTTTAGACGAAAAATTTCAATTTATGAGAAAAATGCAAAAAAGCACGTTTTCCCATACTAAATTCCATACAAATTTCAATCTCAAAGCGGAATACGGGGAAGCAACCAATCGCTCCCAAATTTTGCACAGTTGCTTTGGACGCTAAAATGAATCGAAAAAGCTTTGTTCCAAAAAATCGACTTTATTGACCCAGTCTAGTATGTATGTATGTATGTATGTATGTATGTATGTATGTATGTATGTGCGCAAAATAAGTTCACTCACTTTTAAAGCACTTCCTATTGGCCGATTTTTCGGATTATAGCTTGAATCGAACCGGAATTGTTTGCTATCCAAAATGGTCCAGATCGGCCATGGCGTTCCGGAGATATGGTAATTTCAGTGATCCGGACCAGCACCGGTAGAACTGGCCGTATATAAAACTGAACTAGCCCATCATGTGATAAATCAAACTGCTCCAATTTTTGTAACCCTTAGCATGGTTGACGAGTTTTGTGCGGAAATCAACACTGGAGACCAGAAGTTCCACGATGTCGGCCCAAAATTCAAGATGGCAGCCAAATCTTCAAGGTGGCGGCTCAAAATTCAAGATGGCGGCTGTTTATTAGAGGTTTAGGCTCTTAAAGCATGCTATATGGGAATATTCAATATGGAGAAGATGTCTGGACTCCTAAAATGGCGACTAGAATATCCAAGATGGCGGTCTGAAATCCAAGATGGTGGCTTCAAATTCAAGAGAAGTTTAAGGCTCCAAAACCATGAAAGAAGTCCGGAGTCAAAAATGTCGACCAGAATGTACAATATGGTGATCTGAAATCCAAGATGGCGGCTTCAGTTTAAGGCTCAAATAACCATCATTCAGTCATCAGCAATCATCAATTTTTCGAAAGCAGTTTTCTTCCTCTAAGTCACAAAACCGTCATTCAAAATTATTTCACTGTTATCCAGATGGTGGCCAGAATGCAGTGATAAATTTTTATAACCATTGGTTGAGATTTCAGCGAGAAAACTGCTTTTGAGTTTTTGCTAAATGATGATGGTTTGTTTCCTCTTAAGATGGCGGCTTCAGTTTAAGATGGCGGCTATTTGATGGAAATTTAGGCTCTAACGGCTGTTTAATGAAGTTTTCGGCTCTAAAACCATGCAATATTGGTATATTTGGTATGGGGAAGACTTCCAGAGTCCAAAATGGCGATCAGGATATCCAAAATGGCGATCTAAAATTTAAGATGGCGGCTCCGAATTCAACATCGCGGCTGTTTAATGGAGTTTTAGGGCCTGAAACAATGCATTATTGGTATATTTGGTATGGGGATGATGTCTGGATTCCAAAAATGGCGACCAAAACATCCAAGATGGTAATCTTTAATCCTAAATGGCGGCTTCAAATTCAAGATAGCGTCTTTTTCTTACGAGTTTGGGGCTCAAACATTAAAAGCCAGATAAACGATATGATTTCTGGTATCATGAAATGGATTTCTGTTAATTGTATGAAAGTGCGATATACATAAACATTTCGCTTGAGTTTTATTGAAATGGGGTTTCGAAGGCACGAGAAAGGCGCCATCACCGCTAGGTGGATTAATTAAGGTTTTTAGTTTTTGTTTCCTAATCATTTGAAATTATTTTTAAAATATTGTTCAAACATGGGCGTATTAAAGAGTACATATTTCTTTATGGTTTTCATGTGTTTAAAAGTTTTAATCTTAGTTCATTTTGCTCGGAAAATTAGAGGAAAACTTGATTTTATTTAGAAATTGTTAACAATTACAAGGTATCCCATATACGTAACCAATGAATATTTTGTCAAAAATTTTAGAGATCCTGTATGACAATGACCTCCTTATTGTATCCTAATCCAAAAAAGTTTGGTTCATTAGGATTATTTCATTAATAATCATCAAATACCGCAAAAAATGGAATTCATCAATCAAAAAATGGAATTCTTCATTTCTAAATAGGGTATTGGTTCCCTTATTAAGCATGTGGCTCCCATTTTCATCCCACGAAAAACAAATGATTGAAGCGCTGTTTGTTTTGTTTCTTATTTTTGTATTTTTTGTTAGAAGTGAGCACCCATGAAAACAAAAAGAACGGAGTCAATCGGTGCCGTAATCGCTTGTTTTCGAATAGGATGAAAATGGGAGCATGAGATTACTGATGGCACACATACCCTACTCACTTCTGACACATCATTGCTCACTTCTCGTGTATGGAAGAAAAAATAGGAAAAAATGCAACAAACTACTTCCTTGACTTGAAAACACTTAAGCGATCTAACAAGAACAGAGATGGAAAGGTTTTTTCCAGCAAACATGCTAACTATGACGACTGACGCTATTTTAAAATCCACGACATAGAAATACTAATCTTAAAAAAGACAAAAATTTTCGTAGTTGTTTCTGCATTTGTGGGCATCGTACACGTTGCAAGTCAAGAACCTTAACTGAGTTAAAGGTTTCTCACTTCTCACATTTCACTCTTCAATGCTTCACAATCTCCGCTCTTCAGTTTTAATTTCTGATTCATCAATATTGAGTACTCCTTTCCGACTCTTCATTGCTAACTTCTCGCAAATCACTTCTCATTCCTCGCTGATGCACATCCTGAGTGTAGAATTAGCATTTAAGTTAAAATACACATTAATAAAAACAAAAAAAAAACTGATGCACACCTCTCTCTTTTCCCAAATAAGAATCAATCCTCACTAATCACTTTTCACCTCTAACTAACTCTAACTCATTTCTAACTTCTTACTTCTCACTCACTTTATATTTCTCACTTTTAACTTTTCTCACACTTCATTACTTAGTCTGCGTTTCTTATTTCTCAGTTTTCACTGTTTCACTGCCCATTCCTTACTACAGTTCACTTCTCAATTTTCACTACTCACTCCTGATTTTTCTATTCTCACTCCTTACTTCTCGCTTGCTGATGCATACTCACCACTATTCACTCGTCACTGCTTCACACTCCTTACCACTCATTCTTGATTCCCATTTTTCTTCCCTTACTCCTCGCTTCAATGCTTAGTCTTCACTTCATGCCCTTCACTGCTCAATGCTCAGTAACCACTGCGCTTTTCTTCTACTCACTTTTGTTTTTTCACGGCCCACTGCATCACAATTGTCGTTATTTCAAATTCATCACATCTTATTGTTATTCTTTATTATAAATAGGGGAACTTACGTATTTTCGGCAGTTTTGTTCTTTTCGTCATGGGGGGTTTTTTGAAACCTGTTGGTCTCAGAGTTGGCCTCAAATCCTTCCCAACCAAGCTGAGTTATATGTCCAAATTTCAGGCAATTCGGCCCACAAAAACCCCCCAAGACGAAGAGAGCAAATCTGCCGGTAATACCCTTCGTCACCCTATTTATTTTTTATTCAAATTTTAGAAAAAGGGGAAAAGCCCTCTTAAATGATTTTCTTTTGTAATCGATTTCAAAAGGGCTCAAAACATCTTTTTGTTTTCCAATATCATATTTTAATACCCTATTACCCCGCTTATTCGGCAACGATTGTAAGCTTTCAATTCGACAAACTGGTCACACTACATTTTGCACCTTGATCATTGAAATTTGGCAACTCTATCTTTGTTTTTGTTTTGATTTCATGATTTATGAAACAATTTCAACAAATGTTGTGGTAGAGTAACTGAAAAGCTCGTTACTTCTACGATAGACGAGTGCACCGATGAACAAAATTCATCGCGGTTCGAGAATTTTGACACTAGAGCGGGGTCGCTTCCAATCAGAAGTGAACAATTTCCAATCAGAATTGAACAATTCTGATTGGGAACGGCCCCGCTCTAGTGTCAAAATTCTCGGACCGCGATGAATTCAGTTCATCGGTGCACTCGTCTATAGACGAGTGCACCGATGAACATTGAGTTCACTGAGCCTGAATTTTTTTTGACAGCACAGTGGGGTCGACTCTCAACAACTTCTACTCAGAGATGCATCACCAAAATGCGCTGATATTTTTTTTTCTTTGATTTCTTACATGAATTTCCATTTAAAGTGATGCATATTAGGGTGCCAATGAAAATCGACTTTTCGAATTTCGAAAACGGGTACCGCTCAAAAGTTTCGTCTTCCCAAAGAAAGTCACCATGCAAAATTTCAGCTCAATCGGACTTCGTTAAGGGGTGGCCCAAAGCGGTCAAAGTTTGGCTGTTTTGAAACACGAAAAAAGTCCCAAGGTAGGGATACATGAAAATTTCAAAATCGAAATTTTTTTTTTGATGCCAAATGTCTTAAAAGTGCATGAAACGTCGAGATCTGGTGTTATCTCGAAAAATTTTTTTTTGAAAAAAATTGACTTTTTAGGACTTAGAAAATTTTTGAGTTGGGTAGTGAAATGAATTTGAAATGGACGATTTGAATTTAATTGCTGAGATATTCATGTCAATAGTACTGAAACCTGTCTTATATCATCGTTGGCAACTGCTAGCATACTATATTATATATTTCGTTAGGGTGGTTCACTTATTTTGAATTAGGGTGGTCCTTTTTGTAGAAAAATAAAAAAAAAGTATTAAAAGTATAAAAAGCAATAGCATTTAAAAAAGTCTTATTATCGTAAGCCATTATCAATATAATATTACATTAGGGTAGCTTATTTATTTTCCACTAGTGGTTCTTTGAGTTGGAAATCAATATTTTTTCGTATAGCTTATAACCATTTCTCACAAAACTTTCCAAAATGCCTATCTAACATCACTCCTATCGTGCTGTTTCATTAATTACGGCATCAATATAGTATTTTCAACTGATTTCTATCCACAAACTGAAAGATTGTGGCACTGACTACCAAAGAGATTTATTTACTAGAGAGGCTCTTATCGTAAGAGAGGCTCTTTTGATAAGTTTTGCGAAACTACCATAGAGAATACCAGAGAAGAGAAGGTCCTCTCCCGAGTCAGAAACTGATTAAAATTTCATGCTGTTGGTCGCGACACCTACCAGTTGAAACCAAACTTTTTACACGGAAAATTTCAACCGTGTTGACACGAAAAAGAGCAAAGTATTTTGGAGGCAGGTATACCAACTCAAAAATTGATTCGCACAAAAGATTGTGTTCAATTAGAATGTATTTCGGGGACACAGTCAACGTTGCTTATTCATTAAAATCGTAAAAAAGGTACGCGATACAAAAATGCGGGGAATATGCGTATGGTGATTAAGAATAATGGGTAAACACCATTATTATGCTTTATAACAGCTTCCAATTGCAAAAACATCGTTGGTACGTCTGCCACATTATTGCCATAGTGGTCGAAACAACAATTGATATGATCTCAATGAAACAAATTATCAAAAAATAAAAGAATGAATCATCAATATGACGTCATTTACTCATTAATTTTCGTTATACCTGAAAGTAATCAACATACTTTGAGCCATGCAGTTGTTTTGACGTTTAGACACGATGGAAACAAAATGAGCAGAAACAAAATAAATCTGGTCGATTTTCGACGTCAAAAATTTATCACTTTTCGTGTGGTCGATTTGTTCTAAGATGCCCTTCTCTTCTCTGAGAATACGAGACTTCTTTAAGGATAAACAGACCGGTGCCCTCGTCTAATTATAATATTAAAGCTTCTTATTTCTGTTTGCACCGTCATTGCAAGTTCAGATGAAACATTTCAGAATTTTGATCGATAACACGTTAATTCAGCTGTTTTTATGAGGAAGAAGAGTTTAGTAAGCCAAAATCGTTTGTCGGACTCCTAAGTTAGGAAACTATTTCAGTTATGCGGTATTTGCAGATAATGGTTGTGGTAAAAGGCACGTAACGAAAGGGAGGGAACAATATTGTGATAATTCAGACTATAGTTTAATTTAAAAACACTTCACTAATATTTCACTTTTGCAAAAGCAAAAATAAAAAAAACTTTCTTTAAAAGGCTATTCATTTCTTATTTTTTATTTTGCAAAAGTGAAGTATTAGTGAAGTGTTTTAAATTAAACTAGAGTCTGAAGTAACAAGTTCTACTAAAAGCTCTAAAGTAATAGTGAAGTG
This sequence comes from Aedes albopictus, assembly GCF_035046485.1. Classification (NCBI taxonomy): domain Eukaryota; kingdom Metazoa; phylum Arthropoda; class Insecta; order Diptera; family Culicidae; genus Aedes; species Aedes albopictus. The sequence goes on from NC_085136.1 coordinate 33,175,878, forward strand.
ATTGTGATATTTACAAAACTCATGTTGCTAGGTTTTTGGTACATTGCATCGCATATATTTCCTTAAATTACATCTGATTTTTTTGAACTTTTATACATTTTTCGATGTTCTTCAACTAATTGCAAAATAAACTGTTTCTGATTTTCATCCGTTGACAATTTCGAATTATATGTTTTGATTAATGCAATACCTCGTTCTGCATTGTCATTGACTACTTCCAAGCTTTTAATTCGTTTAATGGCACTTTCATATTCTTTGTTGCTGTTCCATTGCGTAATATCAGCTTCCAACAAAGATTCCGGAATCTCTAGAGCACATAACAATTCTTTAGTGTGCTGACTGCCTTGTACAAATGAATGCAGCTCTAGTGTTGAAACATCGTTTGTTTCGACTATGGATTTAGCAGACACATTTTTTTGGTTATCTGAAAATAAAAATATTGTTAGAAAGATATATTCTGTGTAATAAATTGAACAACATATTTACCTGATGTGTGCAAAGCTTGAATATATTTTTTTTTATCTGCGATATCCAACGTTTCATCAAATAAACACAATCCAATGAGATTGCTATCCAAATACTGCAGATGTTTCAAGAACCCTTTATATACTGCTTTGGCAACTTCTTCGTCAACCGTCTCGTAGATTTTAAGCGATTTTATTAAATTAAGGTCATTTTTCGCAGCCACTGCAGCACACGAAGACTGAAACCAATTTGTTAAATATATTTTTACAATGAATACATTAAATCGTGCTAACTTTTCTTGAGTTGCCTTAGGTAACGTAAAAGTGTGTCGGTAAAGGAACATTTTAAGTGAATAAATAATTTTTGCCATCCATCTTGCATTATGAAAAGCACCAGGAGCTCTAATTTTAAAATGTTCTTTAACTTTTCCACCCAAAAATATTAGCGTAAGCTGAATAACTTCGCGATAGTCTTCGCGGTGATGTTGTTCTTTTAGTTGTCGCTCAAAAAAATCCAACAGAATCACCCTCTCGTTGTCGGTTATTGATGATTTAACGAAAACATCATTTACACCCGAATGGTATGAGCTCTTTTCTAATCGGTGCCAATCCATCTGAAACCGCTTAAAAATCTCAACATTTGGAGATTGTGCACTTTCAAATTGTAGTACCTTGAATGCCTTGCCAACTAACAGCTCGTGTATGTGATGTCTACAGGGAAGTCCAATCAGCTGTCTTTTAAAAAAATTGTTAAGATGTTGACACGCTCCTTTCTTTCGACCAGTGTTTGACGCGGTGGTATCAAATGATGTAAACATAACCCTAAAACACGGAATAACGGTATAATTAAAAAATCGTCAATAATAATATTGAAGCTAATAGAAATTACCTGTCTTCAAGATCCCAATCGACAACTGCATTATACACCGCTTCTGCTTGTTCTATTCCTGTTGAATTTTTGATGGGAGGAACAGCTAACAGCTTACGGATGCCTTCACCAGATACAACTACAGCCAGTCGTTCAGTTTTGGGGGTGGCTTTAGACGACAAAATACTAGGAAGCAGCTTTGAATCCCAGTGAACTGTTAAGCTAACATGTGGCTTAAATGTTGCTTTCAGTTCGTTCTGCTTTTGTACTCCAATTTCTTTTCTGGAATTTCTAATCGACTCTTTGTTCAACACTAATGTTGAAACGTCGTGTCCCAATGATTTCGCTATGGATGATATTAAAAATACCGCATTTCGATCACTCACTTTGCAGCGGTCCAAAGCAGCAGCTACATCGACAGTAATAACATTTTTTAACTGTGATTTTGATGTGGAAGACGATTTGGAGGGGCCTAGAATAAAATATAAGAATCAATCATTTGGAAATCACGAAATACATTTTAAAACATTTTTTAAATGAATTCAATTGACACTTACCCGGTATCTGTAAATCTTCGCCGATAGTACTGATCGAAGGAACAGACTCACTCTGGGTTTGAGATGAGGACTCGAAATCACTAGCTGTTAAAATTTTACTTTCCTGCTCACTTTTTGGTGCATTAGTCTCTGTTGCTGTTTCTTCCTCATCAAAATCACTACACGAGATAGTTTCTTTTGGACCAGACTCACTTGGACGAGTTAGTTCACGTTGTTCTTGCAAATACCGAAATGCGTCTTTTTCCTTTTTGTTCTTTGGTTTATACCTCGTCCCGATGTCGAAAAGGTTCTGAAATGAATCAGAGAAATCCTTTCTTTTTTCAGCTTCTTTCGCCGACATTCTTAGCTTGCGCTTCTGTAAGCTTCTCCAAATTTCATAGTACCGCAAGATTTTATGTTGCACTGTTCTGCCTTCGAGCAAATGGTTCAAATGTTTTTTGTTCCATGATGCCTTCAAAGCTTGTGTTGTTAATTGTGCACTTGATTTAGCCGTTTGCTTCTCTGCCCGCAGATGAAACATGAATTTCCGTAAAACTTCATTGTATGTAGGCAAATTCGATGATTCTGGGAACAAAGGTATGTAATTTCCAACTAGCCAAATATCCTCCATTTTGAACACACAAAAAAACTGCTGCTCGCTGGGACACTTCTTCAACAGGACGAGATAGTATTCACTTTAAATTTGACGTTCTCACTCGAAATATAAAAATACAGAATGAATGAAACTAAAAATAACGATTCCTTATATACTTAAAGTGTGACAATTTCACTGTGCAGTCTACCTATAGGTAGTAGCATTCGAAGGACTGCGATATCTACCAACTAGTAGTAACGTTCTAGTTTGTACCTACAGGCCTACGTACCCAATAGATTAACACTGGTATAAATACTTAGAAATATTTTGTTTAGGTAGATAGAAACAGCATTCGAAGCCGGCATTGTCACTACCGAAGCGCATATATTGTGGATTTACCCGCTACTTGTATTCCATCGGTCACTACAGTACCGCCTCCAAAGTAGCTGTTTTATAAAAAGAGGGACTTAAAAATGAGCTTTAACATTTTTATTAATTGTGCGATTCCTCGTTGCCACCGGCATTTTTTGATAATTTAGTTGACTTTAATATGAAAACGGCTACTTAAGTGACCGGTGGAATCCAAGTAGCCGGTAAATCCACAAGACTACAGCATGCGGAAGGCAACGTACTGTTGTTTTGTTCCCCAGTAACGTGCTTGTGTTTCTCGGAAATGAAGCAGCCTAATCTTTTTAGAAAAGATAAACAAACAACTTTTATTGTACTTCATCGTCACCGATTGTCATAATTTTGTAAAAATTGGTTTATGCCTTATTTTGTCCGTATTTTAATCACGGCACCTTTGTTAACAATTCAAAAGAAAACCACTATAAAAATATTTTAACAAATTGTTGCAAATAAAAAATAGTGATTTCAAACAATACAAGAACTAAGACTTATTTTGGAAATATTTTTTTTTCTTCATTTCCATCTCGAAGAATCACCCTAATGGAACATAAATAAACCACTCTAATGAAATATTGAAATTATAATGACTTACGAAAATATAAGAGATATTTTAATTCTATTATCTTATTTTTTATTTTTCTACAAAAAGGACCACCCTAATTCAAAATAAGTGAACCACCCTAACGAAATATATAATATAGTATGCTAGCAGTTGCCAACGATGATATAAGACAGGTTTCAGTACTATTGCCATGAATATCTCAGCAATTAAATTCAAATCGTCCATTTCAAATTCATTTCACTACCCAACTCAAAAATTTTCTAAGTCCTAAAAAGTCAATTTTTTTCAAAAAAATTTTTTTCGAGATAACACCAGATCTCGACGTTTCATGCACTTTTAAGACATTTGGCATCAAAAAAAAAATTTCGATTTTGAAATTTTCATGTATCCCTACCTTGGGACTTTTTTCGTGTTTCAAAACAGCCAAACTTTGACCGCTTTGGGCCACCCCTTAACGAAGTCCGATTGAGCTGAAATTTTGCATGGTGACTTTCTTTGGGAAGACGAAACTTTTGAGCGCTACCCGTTTTCGAAATTCGATGGTAAAATTTTTCCCATACATTCCATTGGCACCCTAATGCATATGCATATAGTTAATGCACTAGACCATATTTTTGCAACTTCATCGCGAAAACTAGATGCAATAAAGTAAACAAAATTTCAGCTGGATAGAAGTTGTTGAGAGTCGACCCCGCTGTGGTGTCAAAATTCGCGGCCCGAGTGAACTTTCAGGGCGGTGCACTCGTCTATTGTTGCCTTCCTTAGTTCATTCCGGTTGGTCTCCAGGTGGTTTGGGTGTCGAATAGCACCAAATCGGAACTTTCGGAAATAGCGACTGCAAGAGGAGCTACAGCGGGTGTGAGTATAAGCGCAATATTAAACCGTTTTGCGTTTACAGTGTACATCGCTGTGACATTTGAACACGTTTTTATTCGATGTATGTCGAATAAGTGAGATACGAATTAAAAAGCGTTGTAGTACTCGCTTTTTTGACGTTTACATCCACGAAAAAAAAAAACAAAAAGTTTGTTTGAAATAACCCTAAGTGAAAGCCTTAAAATTGATATACATATGTATTTGTTACGTTCCAATTAAGAGTGTTCGATACATAGTCGGAAACAATATTGCCTACAACTTTGGTGAAAAACTGGTTCATCGAATTGAAATGTTTTATTTTAGATGCTAGTCTAGAAGAGGACCAACCCAATGATGCAGTTTGGAAAAAGATTGCAAACAACATCAAGAAAAGCTTCATCAAAAATAAGCAGAACACAGATAGACATTTTTTCCTACTAAATCGTCTATTCGGACCATTATTGTAATTGTCCCATGTTGAGCTTTCTAGCATAAGCTGTCCTATTCGGAGTTTCACGAATGCTTTCTCAGACTACCCGGAATGTAGAGATTGCCTGCATTTTCGAAGATTTCATGAAACTCATGAAGGGCTTTTAGATGACTTTTCAGTGTTTAAGTCGAGTACGATTGTTTTCTACTTACCCGACATTACGGCCGATGGGTTTTGGCTTTTCTCAAGGGACGTAGTGTCTATTTTAACCGTAATGTGTCCGACAAACTTTTTGCTTTTTTCTACACCGTGCTTTTTAAATGGGCGCTGGGAGCCCGGGTACCCTGTCGGCCACATAAGGGTTAAATATTTATGTTTGGCATACCATTTGTTTATCCATAGTTTTAGTATGATTTATTTTAAGAATTTTTGATTAGATTTGATCTCAAAGCAACTGGCAACGATCGTTCCTGGTAGGATTATCAAGACTATCCATCCATTTATAGTAAATAAAGCAGTGCCATGTTATCAATTGGCTTCCAACGGCAACCCACCAGAGCACTAGAATACAGTCCAATACGACCTGGTCAAGGATCAATAGTAAAAGTTCCATCATCTTTCCTAGGAAAAACCATCCCCTGACTATTTCCCTTTAGGTAACCCGGTGTGGCTCTTATCGTGTTAAAAAAGCAAGTCAATTGTTATAAAATCGACTGAGTTATAGTGTAAAGTGCCCCTAAAGTCCCTCAGCCAAAATAGTCTCAGATGCCCAGATCCAAATCATTAAATACTTGTTAGGATTTCTGAAGCAGATTTTTGTAATAGGAGAGGAAGGCGTTCCTTTGCATTTGCTGTAATGTTTCCCATATTGGTATTTTTCGTCATTTTGAAATCCATAATCATTAGAAACACACAAATCTCATCATACAAAGCCCTGGAATTATCATAGTTGTGTAAGTACACGTACTCACGAACAACAGCGTTACTCACTTCTCACTTCTTACGTTTCACATCCTCAATGCTTCACCATTTCCGCTCTGCATTATTCATTTCTCACTACATGCCACTCATTTCTTACTCCTCTTTTCTCAGTTCTCACTCTTTATTGATACGTATATGTTACATCTATCTTTAATGACCACTTGTCACTCTTGACTGCTCACTTCCCACTGTTCAACATTCCTTGTACATAGTTTTTCATTCATCATTTATCATTGCTTCCTCTTACTCCTGACTCATCGCAGCTCATTTTTCTCTTCTCGCTTTTTACTGATTTCTCACTTTTCACTGTTCACTTCATGATACTCACCCAAGTAACACACATGTTGTATATGAGCTACGACTGCGCAAGTTTTGGTTGTATAGAAGTTTATTTGACGTTCTTCTAGCATTATATTGGAACTATGTTAAATTAACCCATTAACGCCCGAATTATGCCACAATCACAGTATATGTCTGATTTTTTCTGTAGTACCTCAACCCCATAAAAGAAAGTTATTGCACTCATTTGAACGGAAATCTACGGTGAAATTTTCGTTTTAATACACAGTGGGGCATATGCACGTGAAACGTTGAAAAAATATTTTTTCTTTTTTTTTGCGCAGCTATCTTATTTCTATGAGCTATGTAAATCTATTTTAGATGACTGATCATATGTAGTTGATATTTTCCTAATAAAAAAAGTTACAGTTTGAAATGTTCCAGAAATGGATTACATTAGTAATAACTTAAACAATCTGCTAGTAGCTTATCAATGGATAGTTTTCAACTGTTTTTAGGCATTTCAATTTCAGACATTTTTTTCATTTACACGGAAACAAAACTGATCCTGTTTTTATGATTCACAAATCATAAAACATTGAAGTTTGTCATTTTATGAAATCATGATCACGAATCATAATTTCATAAACTGAGCCACTAATATCATGATTCGTTGCAACCATTTTTCTGAGCTCGAGCTCATGATTATTATCCGAGCAACTAATATCATGATTTGTTGCAACCATTTTTATGAACTCAAACTCATGAAAATTATCAAGCGTTACGCGCACTCCGCACACCTGTCAAAACGTGGTTATTCACTGTGTGGCATCGCTAGTGAATGGTGAAAAGATGTAAAAAGCCATTATTTCAACGGGAATATAGTTTGGAATAACTATTATATCGATACTTTTTCTGTGTTTTTAGCGATCTAGTGTGTTCCTCGTTTCTTCCAAAGCAACTGGTAAGTAAAAATAAAACCGAAAATGTTTTCTTACGTACTTTTTTTTTACTAATTCCTCAAGTCGATTGCACGCTATCGTTTTCGTTTCAGCTCCGCCGAATTCCGTTCAGGCTTCGGTGTTCGAGTTTCACCGCCGTCAAACGACACCAGCCCCATCCCGACAGCGTCCGATTCAACACTTGTTTCGGCTCCGTTTAGCGACGCGTGAGTAAACAAAAACGTATCAAAAATTTCTTCCAAATGAGAGTGCAAAATCATTTCTAACTCATATCCGATTGTACGACATCGTTCTTATTCCAGCTCGAACGGCTGCGGCTGTCAATTCTCGCCCCGGATCCGTCCAATCCCGTTCCGGCTTCGTTCCTGTTCTGACACCAGCACCATCCCGACCGCATCCTTCTGCTCTTGTTTCGGCAGCATCAAACGACGCAAGCACAGTTTCGACAGTATATGTACCAATTGCTTACACCCGGGCCTCTTCATTATTCGTTCCGTATCTGCTCGATCCCGTTCCGGCTTGGCCAAACTTCAGAATAGCACCGACCCTATTCTGACTCCGCAGTCTCTGAAGAAAGTATTTGCTTCGTAGTAAGTGCATTATTTATAATTCCCTTTTTGCAAAATTAAAACTAAAATATGTTAGCCAATACAGTGGCGTTTCGGTTTTATCACTAGTCGTTTTAATCACTACTCGATCAAATTCACGGTTTTCTATTCGATTTTATCACGATTTTCATTTCGTTTTTATCACACTTGTTCGAAAACATTCCGAAATCAATATTAAATCAATTCAGCATTGCCCAGTCCACTAAAACTGGTAAGAAAATGTGAACTACGACTCATATATTTTGCAGCTGAACGATTTAAAATAAAAAAAATTACATTTATTTCTCGTTTCGTCAAATTCACGGTTTCGTTTATATCACGGTAAAATTTTTTTTGACCGTGATAAAACCGAAAAACCACTGTAGTCCATTTTACGAGCTGATTTGATTGAGAAAATCCCCCAGTCTCATAGGCGATGCGCACCCGAAACCATGATTCGAAATCTCAACAACATGATTTGGCTTCATGGTCCTAAAAAATCCGTCAGATTCATATGCGATGCGCACCAGAAACCATGATTCGAAATCTTAACAACATGATTTAGATACATGGTCCTAGAAAATCCACTAGGGTCATAAGCGATGCGCATCCGACACCATGATTCAAAATCTCAAAAATATGATTTAGCTTTATGATCTTTGAAAAAAAAAAGTAACGCATTGATAGCGTTACGAGACAATAAATCATACTATCATGACCATAAATCATGGTGTATTTTTATAAAACGAAAATGCACTAGGTTCATGAAATCATGAGTCGTTTTTATGATTTTTGAGAGCAGAATTTTACCCGTGTAGGCATTTCAGTGGAAACAATTTCCACTGATGATGCGTGATCGTATTTTACGGATCACGTAATTTACAGCTGTGGTTATATGGGCCAGAGTCCTTTATGTAGTTCTATTCTCGAGATATGTACACAAGTTCAAAATTTCTAAGAAGCCGCCTAACGGGAAAACATAAACCAACCCATTCATCATCGGATAATAACTCAACTGAACGAGCACGAAAAAGAGAGGAGAATGGAAGACGGTGCAACATGCTTCATTTTCCACGGTATTAGCAATACTTACTAATCTGCGAATAGACCATTGTGCATTCAAGTCTTCTGGCCTCTAACCAAATTTCAGGGCGCTAGTTGATCAAATTAAGTTCAATTTATCTATCTACAGCTATTTTGCATGAAGCCGACCAATCAGAGTAAAGATAACAAATTGATAGCACATAGCACGTTATCGAAAATTACGTTATCTATAGTTCAAGTTGACAATTAATTATACTATACTTCAGTATTATATTTAGTGAAATGAGACGGCTGTTTGATACCTAGCTGGTTTTGTTATCAATCAGTAGCCATGCAGTTCTATTTCATCGTAAAAACTACTTTATCAATATTTGTTCAGAATTTTTAGAACCCACTTGCACCACCTAGCGGAGAAACCTTCAACCAACTAGTTCACTATTAGATAACTCTTGATGTCCTGATCGACCTTGTCGAAGTCAAAATTTATCTATGTAGTCTGATTCTCGAGATACAGAAGTTCCGAATGTTTAGAGCTCACTAGCGCCCCCTAACAGATAAACCCAGAACCAACTAGTTCACTATCCGTTAGCCCTTGATGTACTGATCAACTTTGCCGACGACGAAATTCTTCTATGTAGCCTGATTTTCGAGATACAGAAGTTCAGAATTTGTTGGGCTCACTAGCGCTACCTAGCGGATAAACCTAAAATGAACTAGTTAACTATCCATTAGCCCTTGATGTCCTGAAAAACTTTGCTAAAGACTAAATTTTTCTATGAAGCCTGATTTTCGAGATTCAGCAGCTAAGAATATTTAAAACTCACTAGCGCTACCTAGCGAAAAAATCTTTAACCAACTAGTTCACTATCGCATAGATTGTGATGCCCTGATCGACCTTGCTGAAGACGAAATTTTTCTATGTAGTCTGATTTTCAGGATCCAGAAGTTCAGAATTTTTTTAGTTCAAAATTTTTGTTCACTAGCACCCACAGGGCCCACTTGCGCCACCTAACGGATAAACCTAGAACCAACTAGTTTACTATCGGATAGCTCTTGATGTCCTGATCAACTTTGTTCAAGACAAAAATTGTCTTTGTAGGCTGGTTGTTGAGAAACAGAAGTTAAGAATTTCTATGACTCGCTAGCGCCACCTATTGGATAAACCTAGAACCAACTAGTTCAGTATCGGATAGCTCATGATGTCCTAATCGACCTTGTCGAAGACGAAATTTTGAAATTCTTCAATGTAGTCTGATTCTCGAGATACAGAAGTTCATAATATTTAGAGCCCACTTACGCCACCTAGCGGACAAATCTACAATCAACTAGTTCTCTATCGGATAACTGTTGATGTCCTGATCGACATTGCCGAAGACGATATTTTTCAATGTAGTCTGATTCTCAAAATACAGATGTCTGGAATTTTTAGGGCTCACTAGCAGATAAACCTTGAACCAACTAGTGCGCTATCGAGTAGCTCTTGATGTCCTGATCAACTTTGCCGCAGGCAAAATTCTTCTATGTAGTCTGATTCTCGAGATACAGAAGTTCAGAATTTTAGAGCCCACTTGCGCCACCTAGCAGACAAACCTACAATCAACTAGTTCACTATAGGATAGCTGTTGATGTCCTGATCGAGATTGCCGAAGACAAAATACTTCTATGTAGTCGGATTCTCGAGATACAGAGGTTTAAATTTTGTTGGACTCACTAGCGCCACCTAACGGTTAAGCCCAGAACCAACTAGCTCACTATCGGATAGCTATTTATGTGCTGATTAACCTTGCCGAAGACAAAATTCTTCTATGTAGTTGGATTCTCGAGATATAGAGGTTTAAATTTTTTAAGACTCACTAGCGCCACCTAACGGATAAACCTAGAACGAACTAGTTCACTATCGGATAGTTATTGATGTCCTGATCAACCTTGCCGAAGACGAAATTCTTCTATGTAGTCGGATTCTCAATATACAGAGATTTATTTTTTTAAGGACTCTTTAGCGCCACCTCACGAATAAACCTAGAACCAACTAGTTCACTATCGGAAAGCTCTTGATGTTCTGATCAACTTTGCCGAAGACAACATATTTCTATGTACTCTGGTTGTTGAGAAACAGAAGTTAAGAATTTGTATAACTCGCTAGCGCCACCTTGTGGATAAACCCAGAACCAACTGGTTTAGTATCGGTTAGCACTTGATGTCCTGATCGACCTTGTCGAAGACGAGATTTTGAAATTCTTCTATGTAGTCTGATTCTCAAGATACAAAAATTCAGAACTTTTTGAGCCCACTTTCGCCACCTAGCGGACAAACCTACAATCAACTAGTTCACTATCGAATAGCTGTTGATGTCCTGATCAACTTTGCCGTAGACAAAATTTTTCTATGTAGTTGGATTCTCGAGATACAGAGGTTTAAATTTTTTAAGACTCACTAGCGCCACCTAACGGATAAATCTAGAACCAACTAGTTCACTATCGGATAGCTATTGATGTCCTGATCAACTTGCCGAAGACAAAATTCTTCTATGTAGTCGGATTCTCGAGATATAGAGGTTTAAATGTTTAAGGACTAACTAGCGCCACCTAACGGATAAACCTAGAACGAACTAGTTCACTATCGGATTGATGTCCGGATAGACCTTGCCGAAGACAAAATTCTTCTATGTAATCGGATTCTCGAGATACAGAGGTTTAAATTGTTTAGGACTCACTAGCGCCACCTAACGGATAAATCTAGAACCAACTAGTTCACTATCGGATGTCTATTGATGTTCTGATCAACCTTGCCGAAGATTGGCCGAAGACGAAATTCTTCTATGTAGTTGGATTCTCAAGATACAGAGGTTTAAATTTTTTAGGACTCACTAACGCCACCTAGCGGACAAACCTACAATCAACTAGTTCTCTATCGGATAGCTGTTGATGTCCTGATCAACTTTGCCGAAGACAGAATTCTTCTATGTAGTCTAATTCTCGAGATAAAGTGGTTTATTTTTTTTGAGCCCACTAGTGCCATCTAACGGATAAACTTAGAACCAACTAGTTCACTATCGGATAGCTATTGATGTCCTGATCAACCTTGCCGAAGACGAAATTCTTCTATGTAGTCGGATGCTCGAGATACAGAGGTTTACATTTTTTAGGACTCACTAGCGCCTTCTAACGGATAAACTTAGAACCAACTAGTTTACTATCGGATAGCTCTTGATGTCCTGATCAACTTTGCTGAATATATTTTTTTTCTATGTAGTCTGATTCTCAAGATACGAAAGCGACAGTATTGGCAATGGCTGTTGACGAAACACCTGTCAAAGCACAATGTTTTGTGATCACTAGTGCAACCTACTGGAGCGAATACGTACTAAATTACGTACTATCGAAGAGTCCTTGATCTTCTTAACAACTTTGCTGAAGACACCTGTCTTCCCAAATGCTTCATTTCTCCGCAGTTATCTCAAAAGTTACTGATCTATAAATAGATCACTGGGCGTTCGAGGCATCTGATCTATAAATAGATCACTGGGCGGAAATGGGTTAACTTCTATACGATCAAAACTCTTACACTCCCGATCAAAAGTTTGGGGTCACCCCCTCAAAAACATGTCATTTTTTAGGCCCATATCTCCGTCAATTTGCGTCCGATTTCAAAACCCTAGGTTTCATTCAAAAGATAATAAGTCAAAGAAACTTTGAACATGATTTAAAAGAAACTGGCAAAAGTTTCAGGCACCCGACTGCCTAATGTATTGTTCTGTTTTCATCACAAATTCTATCGATCGGTAGCTTTTTCGGAATTCGCACTCCGTTCATAGAGGTATGTCTATATCGCGGCGTGTTCTTCCTATTAGCTTTTTCGATCTTATAGGATAGAAGATCGAAAAAGCTAATAGGAAGAACACGCCGCGATATAGACATACCTCTATGAACGGAGTGCGAATTCCGAAAAAGCTACCGATCGATAGAATTTGTGATGAAAACAGAACAATACATTAGGCAGTCGGGTGCCTGAAACTTTTGCCAGTCTTGGTAAGGTGGTATGAACTACCAACCAAGCCGATCTGTTTAAAAGCACAGGTCGCACGGCAGAAGTTTCACGCATTCGATGTATTCGTTCAATACATGGCCTACTTGCCTAATTTCACCTTCTATAAAATTTTCACACTTGTTCGCTACCTAGCGAATTCTATCATATCTATCATTTCATTATCCACTTTGATCTCTACTCCCTTATACTTATGAGTAGAAAGAGACCGATATAGCCACAAAATCATCAAGTTATTAATAGAATACGGTCGATAAATCAGCATATGATTTAAAAGAAACTTTTTCAAAAAAAAAAAAAATTATGTAAACTTAACCCAAAGTTGCCAATTTTTCTAAAAAATGAATATAAACTTCCGGCAGTGTCGCTGGAAATTGGGTCGACCAAATTTTAAGATGAGAGCGGTAATATAACCCATTTTCTATTAGCTTTCAACTGCTTTTTACAGAACTTGCTTTTTTACAGAACTTACTACGAAGCAAATTACCACAGTTGATCATGTGATCAATTTTAAAATGCTTCTAAAAAATTCAAAACACTATTTAATTAAAAACGGATTGATGTACGGGTTAAGAATCTTCGTTTTCTACACAATCAGTACCTAATCTAAGAAAAAACTTTTTAATCAAAATTATATGCTAAAAAGTTTGCTAATTGAATTTCTCATCACGTACACCAACCCGCTTTTAATTAAATATTGTTTTGAATTTTTTAGAAGCATTTGAAAACTGACCTCCTATTCTTCCCCATGCTAAAAAATCGGTCCTTCACGCATACAGTAAACTTTTTCCAGGTGGCAGCAGCGTACCTTCGAACTCTCGAATATAAGTGGATCGCATCACAGACAAGTAGAGATTGATTTCGGTGGAAGGCGAGTCAATATCTAGCTCGAACAACAATGAATTGCGATCGCTGCACTAAGAATGTCAATGATGACGAGCGAGTTACGTGCCGAGGATACTGCGGTGGTTCGTTCCATGCTTTGTGTGCCCACGTCGATAAGCCCCTACTAGACCAACTCAGATCGAATGTAGATTGTGTTTTCTGGATGTGTGGCAAGTGCGCCAATTTGTATTGCAATGACCACTTCCGAAATATGACAAATCGCTGCGACGCAAATCGCTCCGATACAAATCGCTGTGATACCAATGATTTGCGGGATACGATCAACGACATGAAAACTGACATCGCTGAACTAAGCAATGTTGTTGGAACGCTTGTGTCTAAGGTCGACGTGATTCCGTCAACACCGCTACTTCCCCCTGCTAATGCATGGAATACTGCTGCAACTAGCAATTTTAAGGCCAATTCAGCAAAACGTCAACGAGGGAATGACGGATCTATTGTCACGCCGAATCGGAAGCTGCAAAACATGAAGGGCACAAGAGCTTTGAAAGGGTCTGTTCAAACCGTGAGCTTAACTAACGATCAGCTGTTTTGGGTATATTTATCGGCGTTTCACCCTAGCACCACCGATGAACAAATTATAGCGCTTACTCGTGAATGTGTTGGCCTAAGCAATGAAGACGTGATAAAGGCTACCAAGGGAGTTGCTCCCCGTCTGCCGTGTACGACGCGCGCGGTTCTGACGAGCTCTATCGGATTATTTTTATCACTTCATAGCAGCGGTGCTATTGTTTGCCTGTCGTTTTGTTCTTCAACCGACTGGTGTACGTGGTGAAACTGACCTGCTTTCTGGTTTCTCATGAACGGAATGTTTATTAACACCGTTGAATTCCGATTCCCGGTGGATTCCCCACGGCCGTCATGGGCCGATATCGCCGGATTTGTCAAGCAGCTGGATTATGATGTAACACACGTGGAAAGTGTTTACAAAATGACGGAGAACCGGAGAATATGCATAAAATATGCATCTGAGGCAGCGATGCTAGAGTGTATACGCAAAAATCCGGACCCACGAAAATTTTTGTACGCAAACGGAAAATCGGTAGAGGTGTGCATTACGGCAGCGGGTCGTAATGTGCATTATGTGCGGGTGTTTGACCTGCCACCGGAAATCTCTGATGATGATCTGGTGATGGCCTTCAATCAGTACGGAAAAGTAAATAGGACGGTTCGTGAAAAGTTCCCAGCTGGCCTAGGATTGGACCATGTGCACACTGGCGTTAGGGGTGTGTACATTGATATTGAAGAGGAGATCCCACCATCGATCGAAGTTAAAAACTAAATCGGAAAAGTGTTTTACAACGGACTGAAGGATACGTGTTTTTTCTGCCATTCAATTGGACATCGGAGGAACGCCTGCCCAGTAAGAAAGAAGTGCAATAAGCCTAAAACGTTCGCGGAAATTGTCAGCACAGGAGAGGTGGAAGAACCAGTGAGCGAGGAACCGAACCCCATAGATGACGATGTCGTGGAAGTTGTTGAAGAAATTCTTGAGGAAACTCCGATAGTGCAGGAAACAAGCAAGGAAACAAGCGGTAAAGAGGAAGGCAAGCGAAAACCGGTTATCGACGATGAATATTTTCGGCAGACTTATGGTATTCCGAACATCACACAGCTAGCAAACAATCTCAACACCATGCTGCAGGATAAAACTAAGCAATTGGTAGCAAGCCAGCGTCGGGCCCAATTTGCTTCATAAGCATCAGGATCAACAACTGATCGCGCTCCCCCGAGAAAGAGTTCGCGCAAGAGTGCAAAATGAATTGTATTTTAAATAGGAGTATTTTTAGAGTAACATTTTGTTATTTAACACGAAACTCGGCTCCGTAAAGTTTTTAAAAAACGCACGAGCCCTATAAATAAACGAAATAGATAAAAAAAAAAAAAGGCTACCAAGCTCGTGCCCAAAAATGCTGACATTAGTAACATGAGTTTTGTGTCGTTCAAAGTGGGAATTGGTTCGCAGTTCAAAACTACTGCGTTGTCGTCTGAAACATGGCCTGACGATGTGTCGTTTAGGGAATTCGTCAACTACGGTTCAAAAAACCTGCCAAATGTAGTAAAACTGACGGGGAACATAATCAACGAGCCTCCATCGAATCAACCGCAAATGGATGCCGACCAAGCCGCACAAGCCCCGATAAATGCAAACTCCTAAAATCCTCGCATCCAAGCGATTTGTTCCTTCTCGACGGTGAACCGGGATGCATATTCTGCGCTAGTATTGAGGTAGGCTCTAGTCCGCTCATCTCAGTCGAGCCACTCCTGCCAGCGTACAGCAGCCATCCCGGTCCTGAGTATGAGTCTGGATCTAGGGTCTACCGAAATCCGTTCTCCGGCAAGTATAGTTTCGTTGTTGCGCCTTCCGTCTCTGAACCACATTCCGCTTCCAGTACCAGCTTCAACACTGCCTTATCGATATCACCAGCAATCAACTCCGACCAGTATGTACCGCATCAACCAGAACGCACTGCCTGCTGCACTGAGGAAGTCCCTGAGCCGCTCAACCCAGTCGCGCTTCCTGATTCCTGTCATCGTAGTCGTTCTGGTCCTGAGGTTGAGTATGGCAACGGGATCTTCCGCCCTCTTGTTCCAGGCAAGTATCCATCAACTAAGAACAATTCCGTGCCTGATATGTCGTCGCCCTTCTGCAGGTTACATGCTGTGACTCAAGCTTCGGATACATCACTACAACCAGAACGCACTGCCTGTTGCATCAAGGAGACTCCCAAGCCCCTCGACTCAGTCGCGCTTGCAGGTTCCGGCCATCACGGTCGTTCTGGTCCTGCAGTCGAGTGTGGTGACGGGGGCCTCCGTCCTCTCGCTTCAGGCAAGTTTCCACTTAACTTTCAAAATTCATCCACTGACGCACACTCGTGTTCTAGTGCAAGCCTCTTTCCCAACGAGCTACGCTTTTACTATCAGAACGTGCGTGGACTCCGTACCAAAATCGACGACTTTTTCCTGGCAGTCAGCGACAGGGAATATGATGTCATCATTTTGACTGAAACGTGGCTGGATGATACCATCTTCTCTGCACAGCTTTTTGGAAATCATTACAGCGTGTACAGAACCGATCGTAGTCCTGTCAATAGCAGGAAATCCAGAGGTGGAGGAGTTCTCATTGCCGTTTCACCGAGTATCAGCAGCTACTGTGACCCTGCCATTATAGATGATTCCCTAGAACAACTGTGGATTCGGCTTGACATGGCAAAGTTCGATATCAGCATCGGTGTCCTCTACCTGCCACCGGATCGCAAAAGTAATCTGACTGACGTTCATAATCATGTAGACTCCATTGGATCTGTTATTTCCTGCCTCGGCTCCCATGACTACGCTCTGTTGTTTGGCGATTACAATCAATCATCGATTCTATGGACTCCTTCTGGGCCCGAGCCTCCATCGGTAGATCTGGATCGGTCTAACCTTCCAGTTGCTAGTAAGGTGCTTTTAGACGGCTTCAACCTCCACGGCTTAACGCAGATCAACGCAATCGAAAACATCAGAGGACGCGTGCTAGATTTCGTTCTGCTTAATGACGCAGCCTTTCCTAATTGCTCTGTGACTGCAGCTGCAGAACCACTCGTACCTGTCGACCAGAGTCACCCGCCCTTGGAAGTAAATGTTCGTTACACGGCGCCTGTCTCATTTGAAGCCACCTTCGACTCAAATTCTCTCGATTTCCGAAGAGCCGATTTCACCACGCTGAACGCTGCTCTGACTTCTGTTGATTGGAGTCCCCTAAGCTCGGCAGAGAACGTCAACGACGCTGTTGAATATTTCACAAATACTGTTAGTCGTATTGTATCAACGCACGTGCCTCTTGTAAGACCCGCTCCGAAACCGCTTTGGGCAAATAATAGATTGCGCTCACTAAAACGCCGTCGTTCTGCTGCGCTTCGCAGATATTGCAATTGTCGCTCATCGTATCTCAAGCAGCAGTTTAACATCGCGAGTAGGGAGTACAGGGAATACAACAAGCTCCTGTATATACGTTACTTAGATCGCACTCAACGTAATCTTCGGTCGAACCCTAAGCAGTTCTGGTCGTTTGTTAGATCAAAGCGGAATGAAGACGGATTGCCAACTTCGATGTTTCTCGGAACTAACTCAGCCAATTCCGCTGATGAAAAGTGCGAACTGTTTGCTGCTCAGTTCAACATGGCTTTTAACGATTTTGTACCAACTCCCTCTGAAGTCGAAAGAGCTGTTTTTGACACGCCGTCTGATGTACTGGACTTCAACTGTTTTCGGATCGATGCTGAAGATGTCACTAGAGCGATAAGGAAGCTAAAATTTTCGTACTCTGTGGGGCCTGATGGAATACCTCCAGTATTGCTAAAGCGCTGTCATTCCGTTCTACAAGAACCCTTAGCTACGATTTACAACCTCTCCTTTCAATGCAAGCAGTTCCCGAACAGCTGGAAGCATTCGTTCCTGTTCCCAGTCCATAAAAAAGGAGACAAACGCGATGTGGGTAACTACCGTGGAATAACTTCGCTCTCTGCCTGCTCTAAAGTATTCGAAATTATAGTAAACGATGCACTGTTTGCTTCTTGTCGACACTACATCTCAATCGACCAACACGGGTTTTTTTCCAAAACGGTCAGTTACCACCAACCTCACGCAATTCATCTCAACGTGCCTGCCGGCAATGGACGCCGGAATGCAGGTAGATGCTGTTTACCTCGATCTCAAGGCTGCCTTCGACAGAGTTGACCATCGAATACTACTTGAAAAATTGGCAAAGATTGGAGTAGCTCGAGAATGCGTGGACTGGTTCAGATCGTATTTGACTGGCAGATCGTTGTGTGTTAAATTGGGACCCTGCCAATCCGAGCACTTCCGAAATGTCTCTGGAGTTCCACAAGGTAGTAACCTTGGGCCCCTACTCTTCTCGCTCTTCATCAACGATGTTTCTTTAATTCTGCCGCCTGGGGTGAGACTGTTTTATGCCGATGACGCCAAAATATACATGGTTGTCAATAGCCTTGGTGACTGTATTGAACTACAGTCGCTCTTGTGCCGATTTGAGCAGTGGTGCGTAAATAACTGCCTAACCTTGAGTGTTAACAAATGCCAGGTGATTAGCTTTAGCAGAAAACTGAAACCGATCATGTACCAATATACGCTATCTGGTATACCTCTGGAACGAGTGCACCGTATACGCGACCTCGGCGTCATCCTAGATGAAAAGCTTACATTCCGGTTCCACTATGAAGACGTTATATCGAGAGCGAACAGACAGCTTGGCTTTATAATGAAAATCGCTAATGAATTCCGCGATCCGGTTTGTTTAAAATCACTGTATTGTGCACTTGTGCGGTCCGTTGTTGAGTTTGCCGTCGTCGTGTGGTGCCCTTATCAAACCACCTGGATATCTCGCATCGAATCAATCCAGAAAAAGTTCGTGCGTTTCGCGCTAAGGAATCTTCCTTGGCAAAATGATCAACGCATGACTCCCTACCATGATCGCTGTCAACTACTGGGAATCGACACTTTGGAGAATAGACGCCGAACCGCGCAGACTATGTTCGTGGTCAAGTTACTGAACGGCAGCGTTGATTCTTCTCAACTTTTGGCCAGAATAAACGTTAATGCTCCAGCACGATCGTTCCGGAGGCAAAACCTCCTCAGGTTGGAAGGTCGGAACACCGCTTATGGACAGCACGACCCTGTTCGTTTTATGTCGCAAACTTTCAACACCGTAGCTCACATTTTCGACTTTAATGTATCTGTTTCCACACTCCAACAACGATTTACGTCATACTTCCGTACCATGAGTTAGTTGTTTTTGTTCATGACCAATGTTTTTAATTAATTGTACGATATGAGGCATTTTTTTTTAAATTTTTAAGCTTCATTAAGACATTTTGTCAGATGGAGGTAATCACAATAAATAAATAAATAAATAACTCCTGACTATTCACTTTTCACTGCTCGACACTCCTCACTAGGGATGCCAGAAGATTTTCTGAAAAATCTGTATCAGTTTTTTTTTTAATCCGTATTCCATACAGCATCCAGAGGAAAAATCTGTATTCCATACAAAAAATTTCAACCCCTCTAGCTCAAAAATCTGTATTTCATATAAAACGAAATCTGATTCAGCGCTTCCCAAACTCGGCTTTCGCGCCGCCCCAACGTGTCGCAGGCTCGCTTTTTCTACTTGTTTTAGCGAGCCTGCAAGAGGCTGCCCGGATAAAAACCAACCATAGGGTGTTTGGTGAAAACCATTCCCGCACCATACAGTGTACCAGCTACAATAAAGTGTATTGTAATGAAATGGTTCGCTAAAAGCTTTGCACATTGTAGCTACTATACATTTACATTCGATTTTTATGTAACAATATATTATACGGTTTTTCTTACGTTTGAACCATTCACTTTTCCGAAGCATTATTTTTCCGTACATTTTTAATTATTTATTCAGTTTTATATTTTTTCCGTGCTTTGTTTTGTTGATGTTTGTGACTTTTTTGATGCAAAGGAAAGGAAAGAGAAAAAAGTGAATAAGTTGAAATATCAATTTAAAGTCAAAAAAATGTTTAAATCAGTGGTAAACCAGATGTCCTAAGAACTGTAGATCCAAGAGATATGGCGGGCTAGGTATGTAGAGTGCGAAAGGAGAAATACGAATGTAGGTCAACCCACAGATTACCGTAAATCAGTAGATGAGTTCAACACTATTCTTTCTGTATTTGCATTTAGGGGAGTTTTCTCCTCTTCTCTCATGTGAACTTGCCTTCGATCACAATCGAATCAAATGCGATTGACACACTTCCCCATTAAACATAATTTTGATTAAGTCGGTCAATAAATCTGTTAATTGTTGCACCGACGCTTATGGGAGCTTTACGCAGGGATTGACCTACACTGCAAAAACTGCAAACATTTATTTTATGTGAAAATACACATCGATCCAATTGGTCTTTCCACACATAAATTTTATTACCCAAAATATAATATTTGACTAATTTCGCACCAACTCGTCTTCGGGATTGGCAGCACCCCCTCAGAATGTTATGAAATTTTGTAGGTTTCAAGACTTTACCTTTTCAAGCAACTTTGCGTATTTTGTTTTTTCAAAATTAACCTAGACTAACATTTAAAAAGAGTCAAAGTTCTTTAACCGTTTTTTTTTCACAAAAAATAACTCGAATATGATAAGATGTACAAAAAAGTGATGTATGGATGACATTTAGGGAATTGTCCAAGCTTTCATGAAAAAATATTTTAAAAATTCTAAATACATTTTTACACGCTAAAAAATATATTTTTAAAATTAAAAGTCAATTTACAGAAAATGCCCACTTTTTTATGTTTTGAAATTTTTTTCCAAGAAAGTCAATATTGTTGCCTAACTTTCCTCCATACATCACAAGATGGGCACTTTTAAGGAAAAAAAGTTTTTCTAACAAAAACTTTTTCATGTTAGTTTTTTAGCGTGTTGCGCATTAGCCTTTTTTTTTCACAAAAAATATAACTCGAATATGATAAGTTGTACAAAAAAGTGATGTATGGGGGACTTTTAGAGAATTGTCCAAGCTTTCAAGAAAACATATTTAAAAAATATAAAAAAATGTTTTACACGCTAAAAAATATCTTTTCAAAATTAAAAGTCAATTTACAGAAAAAGTCCACTTTTTTATGTTTTGAATTTTTTTCCCAAGAAAGACAATATAGTTGCCTAACTTTCCTCCATACATCACAAGATGGGCACTTTTAAGGAAAAAAAAAAAATTCTAAAAAAAACTTTTTCATTTTATTTTTTTTTGCGTGTTGTGCATTAACTCGTACAGTAATGTATCCAGAATCCTAATGACAATCCATTAAAACTTAATGGGCTCAACTACTTTTTTATTATCTTAACGTGCTTGACATTTAAAACGTGCTTGATATTGGAAAGGGCTCAAGACAAATTTGCTTTTAGGGTTTTGTATCAATGAAAACGCTTGTGTATTGATGAAATATGTACATATGTATATGTGTATTCAATTATTTTCTTTTCTACAATATATACATCCTTCTTTTATACATTCTATTGTAACGTTTTTTAATATTAGATCTTTAGTCTATCTGAAACAAAGTAAACTTTTTTGGATTATCTTTTGAATTCGAAAACTTCTTCGCTTCAATTTGATTTTCAGAAATTGGCACAAATGAATGGAATTTTTGTGTACCAGGTATTGTTTTTACGTGACTGTATGTGTATAGTTCTTCAAGTTCATCCGTCATTTTTGCATATTGTTCATTTGAAATAAAGCAGAAATTCAATTTTGTTATATGTATATCTGACTGTTTATAACTGCCCAGTCATACAGTTCTCGAGGAGTTGTGATTGTGTTTCCATAATCTCGAGCAAGACTTGCTCGTTTTGCCATTCGCTTGAGAATACCTCCAACAGCGTCACATGGACCTTTGCCATGTGAAGTTGCGAAGAAGTGCCATTCTGCTTCCAATCCATAATTGGACCGAAAACTGCACAAACTGGCAAATTTTTTTTTTGTTCTTATAATGAGCTGCTGCTCCATCTGACATGAAAGTAATTTTTGAGAAATCAATCGATTGTTTAATGAAATCCAGCAGTTTTGATATAAATAACTGAACTGCTGTTGTATCGTGTGTAAGTACTTCAGATATTATTATAAAGCTCAAGTTTTCCAACTTATTTTCTTTTCTGTAGTACACTTCAAAGGGGTGAATGGTAGCTTGAGAATTATTCCAATGGTAACCTTGAGCTGAATTTTGAATGATAAATGAATAATTTTCTGAAAAGTCACAAATTGTTAATACTTCACCCTTTATCCCGCAAAAATGAGGATTGTTCTTTATAAATGAAATCATGAGTTATAAGCTTATCAACTTTTTCTACAAAATACGGAACAAACTCGTCTATAGTCTTAGTAATAGTTTCCAAATTGCATCGATCAGTGGTTAGCCATTGTTGAAATAAAACCGATTCTTTATCATTCGCTTCTAATAATGATGTTAGTTCACTGGTTCTAGGCACACAATAATACAATTTCAGCAAACAGAATGCTGTTTTAAGCATTCAGATATCAAAACAAGCTGAGAAACAGGTTCTAATCCAGTTGGGATGTAACGCCAAGAAAAAGAAGGCACCCAATCAAACAAAGTTGTAATGCCCATTGAGTGTTATTAAATGGGTATAAGGATTCTTGATACATCCTGTACGAGTTAATGCGCAACACGCTAAAAAAATAACATGAAAAAGTTTTTGTTAGAAAAACTTTTTTTCCTTAAAAGTGCCCATCTTGTGATGTATGGAGGAAAGTTAGGCAACAATATTGACTTTCTTGGAAAAAAATTTCAAAACATAAAAAAGTGGGCATTTTCTGTAAATTGACTTTTAATTTTAAAAATATATTTTTTAGCGTGTAAAAATGTATTTTGAATTTTTAAAATATTTTTTTATGAAAGCTTGGACAATTCTCTAAAAGTCCCCCATACAACACTTTGCTATAGGTCTTGTCATTTTTGAGTTACATCGATTTTAAAAAAATCTTCGAAAAAAAATTAGGCCCTCTTCAAATGTTACTCTTGAAAATTTTCGAAAATTTAAGTATGCAAAGTTGCTTATAAAAACCTAGTCTTTATGCCCACCAAGTTTCATTCGATTCTGAGAGGGTGTTGCCAACCACTGGTCGAGTTGGCGCGAAATTCGTCATTTGTTGTTTATTGCCTTGATTAGTTTCACAAATACTTGGTATGTGTTAACACCCATAGCAAAAAAAATATGTGAGTTCACACATAATACCAATGCTTAGCGTCTGTGTCAGCCGCCGGAGATGCCCAAAGTGAAAAAAAATGGCGACTCAGTGTAAACATGTGCTGCAGGAGTTGTTCAGATATTTTACTTAAACCATCGCAGCTATATTCCTTGGAGTACGAAAAAGTCATAATCAGTTGCTTTACATCGATAAACACTTAGAAACTCGGGTGAAGAGCGCAGTTTTGATCATCATTCGGAGCTGCATAGTTGATCGATTGGTAACTCACTGGTCGAAAATACGGTGTTTGGCTCTTTCTACATGAGCTTTCGACTTGTTAATTTGTTAATAAATCATGTTAACTGCATCCATAAATGTTTCATCATTTATAAAACTTTTTTTTTCAAAAAAAAAATTAAGCGGTTTTATTTGTTATTCGGTATTGTTTTTATGTGTAATCACACATCAAAACGATAAATACCAAAACAAAAATTGCTTATGTGTGATTACACATAAACATCATTTGTCCAGACAAATTGCAAAAATATATGTGTACAAAACATAATAGTTATTTATGTAACGAGTTGCAAAAAGTTGTATTTTTCAGCACGAGTCGTACATTTATCTAACCAGGCAGTTAGATAAATACGAAGTGTGCTGAAAAATCGAGTTTTGCAACGAGTTCCATACAAAATTTTATGCAATGATTTTTTTCATTATAGAACTCATTTGAGTTGAATAATGTTCATAATGCAACTGAAATGAGTTGCATAATGTACATTATGCCACTATTTTCCATTATGCAACTCATTTCAATTGCATAATGAACTGGTACAGAAAAGTTGATCATTATGATACTGAAATGAGTAGTATAAAATTGAAATTATGATACTGAATTGCATAAAATAAATATTTGCAGTTTTTGCAGTGTACGAATCGCCCGATTAAAATTAACCTATGCAATCGGCTGATTAATGTGTTACTGTAGGTCAATTTAGTTTATCAAAATCTTATCAACCGACTAAGGGGCTGTCCATAAACCACGTGGTCATGAGGGGGGGGGGGTTCGGCCTATGAGCATTTTGTATGGACGAAAAAAAATTTTTGTATGGACAAATGACCACGCGGGGGGGGGGGGGGTTGAGAAGTCCCAAAAAAATGACCACGTGGTTTATGGACAGCCCCTAATCCACAGGATCCCAACCGGTGGTCCGCGGCCCCTTGGGGGGGGGGGGGGCGTGAAGCCAGTCATGGGGGGCCGTGATGTTACCAAAAAAATTGTACTATTTTGTGCAAATTATAAAAATTTAAAATTTTGTATACCGCCACCCTCAAAGCCACAATTTGAGGAACAAATTTTCAGTATAAAACACCTCCAGAAGAAAAAAAAATTCGGCTGTGCCGCTATTTTTCAGCATGACTTCATTGCTTACGAAATGTGAGTGTCGAATAAAAAAAACCTATCATTGATCGTCGAAAATCCCTCCCACAGAAAATTTCTGGCCACGTCACTGTACCCGAAAAACTCGGTTACGTTAATTTTACTCAATTTTGTTTCTAAAAATTTTCATTGGGCCCTAGATGTTTTGGCAATTGTAAAATGGGGTCGAGACCTCAAAAAGGTTGGGAACCCCTGGACTAATCCGTTAACTTGACCGGTTTTCATCGGAACACCCTAGTAAATCTGGTGATTAATCGATTGATCCCTGTGTTAAGCTTTTTAACCTAACTTATATTTGAATCGAACTTGACAGTGAGTTTTCTCATGAGTTGTTATGTATTTCAAACTTTAGTCAAACTGGTGCCTCAATATTGCAATAACGGTTAAGCACGCTGTAATGATACTTATGACGAATTTCGCGCCAACTCGACCAACGGTTGGCAGCATCCTTTATTAATTGAACGCTTACAGCGCCACCTAGCGGCAAAAATCAAAAGCTTAAGATTTCTCCATACATTTGGCCAAGTTTTCCCATACAAACTTCAAGCTCGTTGAGCGCTCCCTTAGGGGCCATGCACAAATTACGTCACGCTTTAGGAGGGGAGGGGGGCGAGGTTTTGCAGAACATGACGACCCATACAAACAATCGTGACATAGAGGTGAGAGGGCGTTGAAAAAGGACGAATTTTGCGTGACATAATTTGTGTATTACCCCTAAACTAACTCGATTTCGCTCAAATGCTAAACTTAGCTTCTAGGAGTCCAAAACAACTGATACAGGAGGTAAGCCTTGGCATTTTTCGAATTTTATGTTTTTCATATAAGTGTGGGCCACCCTAATACGCCTTTTTCAAATGTTAGTCTAGATAAATGTTAGATTATGCAAAATTGATTCTTAAACAAATTTTTAAACATCCATAAAGTTTGATTGGTTGATGAGAGGCTACTGAACCTATATATGGCCATGTTGGCACGGAACACGATGAAAAATATTCACTCAATGTAGACATGAAAAAAGTTTTTGTTAGAAAAACTTTTTTCCCTTAAATATGTCACAGCAACATTGTTTGGAGAAAATGTAGGTAATTAAAATACCTTTCTCCAGAAAAAAAACCATCGATTTTAAAACATAGGGTTTTTTGTAATATTGATTTAAATTTTGAAAACCTTTATTTTTCTGTGTAGGAATGAATTTTGTATTTTTTTGATATTTTTCTCAAAAACTTCATGGAATTTCACGATAGTCCGCCATACAACACTTTTTTGTAGGTCTTGTCATTTTTGAGTTACATCGATTTGAAAAAAATCTATAAGAAAAAATTAAGCCCTCTTCAAATGTTACTCTTGAAAAATTTCGAAAAACAAAATATGCAAAGTTGCTTAGAAAGACCTATTGTTTATGCCCACAAAGTTTCGTTCGATTCTGAGAGGGTGCTGCCAGCCCCATAGAAGGGTTGGCGCGAAATTCGTCTTATGTACCTCGTCACCCACTTCATGCAACTACATTAGTGGTCTAATAACACTTAGCGCGCTCGGCATAGTTCCATCATGCCGCTCAAAGTGTTGCCACAAATAATGCTTAGTTTGCAAAACCCGGTTATCTGGCTGGGAGCCTAAACTTCAACTGTTAATGCAATCAGAGACTACTCAGACTTAGACGTGGGTGGTCCTATATATGTAGGGTTATCCAAAACGCTCTGGAGAATTCCCAAAGCGCATTCTAATAAATCTAGTAAGCTAAAGATGCCATTAACAGGAGGAAAATGACAAGATTATATAACAATATATGGTTTATGTAATGTAAAACAATACAACACAACAAAAGAGAACCATTCCAAAACCATTTGATTAAATGCATAACCAGTAGTGAAATTACAATTAAAAACAATTTATTTACGGTACATTTTATTGTTTGAAACCATTCATGTACCATACAATGTACGGTATATTCAAACCCACGTATCAGAATTTTGAACAATTCATTAACAATATAATGTAAGGTTTTGCAAAAAAATATATATGGACAAAAATATTTTTTATATTGTTACGATACTTACCAACCTGTATACTATATTGTAAAAATCTTATTTACAATTCACGGTATGATGTCTACATTACATCTTATTGTTTTTGTATTTTTTTTTTACAGTGGTGTCTATTGTAAAAATATGGTTCTAAATAGTACTGTTACAATACAACGTTCGGGTTTTCTACTGTATTTTTTATTCGGGTGGTGCGCCGCGAAAACAGAGTTTGAGAAGCGCGGATCTGATTGACTGATTGATTTGTCTTTATTATGAGACTTTCAGCCCATGGCTGATTCGTCTAAAACGTAATCTGTACTGATGCTCAAAACTCTGTATAATACAGATAAATCTGTTTATATGGCATCTCTGCTCCTCACCACTCATTCCTGATTCTCGCTTTTTACTCTTTTCTCCTCACTCCGCACATCTTGCTCTAATCAACACTCAGCAATCTGCTCACACCTACTACTCACTTTTAACTCCTCATTGTTTAACGATCCTCATTGTTTCCAACTCCTCACTTCTCACTCTTTACTCAATTGCTCACCCCTCACTAATCACAGCTGGCTCCTCACTTATCACTCTGCACAGCTCTAGACTAATATGTGAAAAGGGCGTAACATCCATTGTGAATTTCTGATTCTCCCGTTCTTCCTGGGTGTAATTCCAACTATTCATGGAATCTCTTACCAGCAAGAGATACAGCAGACTCTCTTCTATCCGATAACAGGATAAGTTTTTGAAAATAATTTCAAATGTGCTTAGCAGGGATGGAAGAAATGTGCATGTTGGTCTAGAGCTAATCACCCTCATTCTTGTTTACGGACGTATCCACTTTCGAACATTTTCGGTTCGATCGAATCAGTAGGCCATTTGATTATGCTGGCGTAAACGGGAATGCGAACGATTTACATTCGAAAATGGATTCGATCGAAAACAAGAATGAGGGTGAATGTTTCACTTCTCACTGCCCCACACTCTTGAGTGAGTGGCTGTCCCTCACTCTTATTCCCCACAGCTCGCTTCACATTCTATACAGTCACTCATCACTCTTTATTGCTCACTCCTTACTTCTAATTCCTCACTTTTGTGGAGAATAAGGAGCAATAAAGTACAAATTACAATCACGGCCCGTGGCGCAAGTGGCCACATGTCTTTACTCATTTCACTTCAGAGCCATGGAAACGAACTCATTATCTGTAAATACTTGAGCGGTACCGTGACGTCAAATTAGTGAACTCGTGCAAAGGTCCATAGTGTTAATGCTGACCGACAGGTTCATGTCTGACAGGTTCATAGCAAATGAAAACAAAACAGCCTGGTTCTCAGATGTTGAAATGAACATGTGTATAGACGAGTGCACCGATGAACTGAATTCATCGCGGTCCGAGAATGTTGACACTAGAGCGGGGCCGCTTCCAAACAGAGTTGTTCAATTCTGATTGAAAATCGTTCCCTTCTGATTGGAAGCGGCCCCGGTCTAGTGTTAAAATTCTCGGACCGCGATGAATTCAGTTCATCGGTGCACTCATCTATAGACTAGTCCACCGATGAACAGAATTCATTGTTCGATTCTTATTGGAAATGGCCCCGCTCTAGTGCCAAAATTCTCGGACCGAGTGAATATTCTTCATCGATAGATAAGTCCTTAGAGACTCTATGAAAAGAAAAAGTGGTTTTGACATTTGGTTCATCCAAGAGAGCTCCCCTAAGGACCTATAGGCTAGAGGAACTGGTTCACCTAGCGTGAATGAGGATGAAGCGTCTGTCAAAGAAAAAGTAGATCTTCATACAAAAAAAATGCTGAAAGTGACAGATGCTTCATCCTCATTCACGCTAGGTGAACCAGTTCCTCTAGCCTATAGACGAGTGCACCGATGAACTGAATTCATCGCAGTCCGAGAATTTTGACACTAGCGCGGGGTCGCTTCCAATCAGAATTGTTCAATTCTGATTGGAAATCGTTCATTTCTGATTGGAAGCGACCCCGCTCTAGTGTCAAAATTCTCGGACCGCGATGAATTCGGTTCATCGGTGGATAAGTCCATAGACGAGTGCACCGATGAACTGAATTCATCGCGGTCCGAGAATTTTGACACTAGAGCTGGGTCGTTCCCAATCAGAATTGTTCAGTTCTGATTGGAAATCATTCACTTCTGATTGGAAGCGAACCCGCTCTAGTGTCAAAATTCTCGGACCGCGATGAATTCAGTTCATCGGTGCACTCGTCTATCCACCGATGAACCGAATTCATCGCGGTCCTAAAATTTTGACACTAGAGCGGGGCCATTCCCAATCAGAATCGTTCAATTCTTATTGGAAAGACCCCGCTCTAGTGTCAAATTTCTCGGGCCGCGATGAATTTGGTTCATCGGTGGATAAGTCCATAGGCCAGGGGAAGTGGTTCACCTAGGATGAACCAAACGTCAAATCCACTTTTTCTTTCCATAGAGACTCTATGAAAAGAAAAAGTAGTTTTGACATTTAGCTCATCCAAGGGCGCTCCCCTATGAAAACGAGTTCATTTTCTGAAAACACGGCACCACTAAAG